>NC_134903.1:25997539-26037539 GCF_041734735.1 Babylonia areolata
CACACACGCATACACGCACGCACACACACACTCACACACACTCACACACGCACGCACACACACACGCTCACACACTCTCTCACACACACACACACACGAACGCACGCGCGCGCACACACACACACACACACACACACACACACACACACACACTAACACACACACACACACACACACATATACACACGCACGCGCACACACACACTCTCTCTCTCTCTCTCTCACACACACACACACACACACACACACACACACACACACACACACACACACACACACACACGCACGCACGCACGCACGCGCGCGCGCGCGCAGTCATTCAGTGTGAGTCTAATTACCTCCCTTGTCTCATGAATTAACTTAAAAAAAAAAAAAAAAAAAGAGAAAGAAAGAAAAGAGAACACCAATTCAAACTTTGATCAGTGGATTTCTTCTACATAATTCTTCCGGAAGACAACACTTTTGTTTCCCTGGGTACTTTTGCAGTGCTCCAAGTGCGTGCTGCACACGGTACCTCGGCTCACCGTCTTATCCGAATTACAAGACTCTGAGAATCGAACCCAGACCCTCCCGGACGCTGTATTGGCATATGAGCGTCTTAACAACTCTGCCACCGTCCCCTGGTTATGAACGATGGTGGTTCCGTTATCTGCATACACCGCTGTTTGTGGAACAGTCAGCGTCAGTTTACCACGCCTCCCCAGGAAATAAAAAATGTAAGTTCCAAAGTGGTTTTTAACTTTTTGGGAACCGTATAGGTGAATATGATTACAAGGGAAGTCAACCAACCAACCGCCACCGCTACCACCGCCACCACTATTGTATTTGTTTGTACTTGTACTTCTTTTTATCACAACAGATTTCTCTGTGTGAAATTCGGGTTGCTCTCCCCAGGGAGAGCGCGTCGCTATACTACAGCGCCACCCATTTTTTTGTATTTTTTCCTGCGTGCAGTTTTATTTGTTTTTCCTATCGAAGTGGATTTTCCTTCAGAATTTTGCCAGGAACAACCCATTTGTTGCCGTGGGTTCTTTTACGTGCGCTAAGTGCATGCTGCACACGGAACCTCGGTTTATGGTCTCATCCGAATGACTAGCGTCTAGACCACCACTCAAGGTCTAGTGGAGGGGGAGAAAATACTGGCGGCTGAGCCGTGATTCGAACCTGCGCACTCAGATTCTCTCGCTTCCTAGGCGGACGCGTTACCTCTAGGCCATCACTCCACATTCACACACACACTACCACCACCACTACCACCACCACCACCGCCACCGCCACCACCGCCACCACTACCACCACCACCACAACCGATGACAACAAAAACAAGAAAATGGAGGTTGCCTCTTACTTTGAAATCCGGTTTCGGTGAACTACATTCTGTTTGGATGTGTGTTCGCTGTGTCCGGGTCTGAAAGAATTTGGAGACAGTGGCGTCTGGTTTGTAGAGAGGGTGTGTATGTGAACTTTCACAACAACAGCAGCAACAAGAGAGGCAGAGCCTTCACGGCACACGGGTGATAATTGTGTTAACAACGGAGTATGGCTGCCTACATGGCGAGGTAAAAACGGTCATTCACGTTTTTAAAAGCCCACTCGTGTACATACAAGTGAACTTGGGAGCTGCAGCCCACGAACGCAGTAGTAGTAGTTTGTGTTTATAACGTGTATGATTTAAGATGTTTTGATTTTCTGAATGTTCTTTTACTGCTTTCCTGAACTTTCCCCCTCATCCTTCATTCTGTCTTTCGTTGATTGATTGATTGATTGATTTGATTGATTGATTTATTCATTCATTCATCCAATGTTTTTCGGGTAATGTTGACACATTTCTGCCCGCCAATCCGATGTTTGAAGCGGGAACTGTCTGGTTGCTGGCAGAAACATGTCAACTGTTTGGGTACATCGCAAATTCTCCTTGTGTAACACCAGACACAATCACACAATGATCTGTTTATGATGTGTCGGTGGACAGCATTGATTCGCGTTTCCCTTAAACTGAGCGCGCGGTGGTAAATATCGGGATTTTTCTATCTGATTTTATAGCGAAAATGTGAGGAAAAGCTTACCAAACAACAACAATAATGTTAATAATGATAATGATAATAATAATGTAATAAACTAAAGGAAATCCAATTGCATAAAAAGTATATATTTATACTATCTATCTATCTATCTATCTATCTATCTATCTATATGTACTGTAACAAAGTACACTTGGTGGTAAGGGGTTTAATTTATTTTGAATTCAATTTGGATAAAAGAATTGAAACATTAAAAGAAAAGAATCTGGATCTATTTTGTTGATCAATATCCTGTCAGCGACACCACTTTTGTAGCCGTGGTCCCGAATGGTATTATTATACAAAGGGGACGGTACAAAAGAATGAATGATTTACTGAATTAAAGGATAGAAAATCTCCACGCACTGGCCCGGGGACATATATCAGGCCAGTCGCGAAGACGAACTCGCCGAGCAGGAAAGAGAAAACAAAAGCCCATCAAAACTGTCGTTTCCGTACGGACCCCCAACAGCACTACTGACAGTACCCCTGATGTGTCACCTGTGTGTGTTCACAGATCCACTTTGTGCGGCGCTGTTTGTGCTGCTTCCAACCTCAACACACATGTTCCTGCTAACATTTTTACTTCCCGTGACATTGTCCCCTCTGATGACAATATTCCGATCTGTAATGTATCCCCCGTGCTAGTTATAGCCTCTGCTCCGCTTCCTACTCCTGCCACACCTGTCTCAACTCCCGGACCTTTTTCTTTCTTCCCATTGTCCTCCACTGCTCAGTTACCATCTTCTTCTTCTGTTGTCTGTCTGCCTGACTCACCTGCTTCACCATTGGATTCCTCTCTCCTTACCTCTGATCTCTTTCATGCCTGTCTGTTTAATGCTCAATCTGTCTGCCCTGATCAAAAGACTGACTATATTTCTGATTTTATTTTTGAAAAAACTTTGATATCGTGTTTCTTACCGAAACCTGGTTAAAGTCACAAGGTCACGAACCCAAACTTAAACTGCCCCCCCAGCCCCCACCCCAACCCCCCGGATACAAAACTATGTCACTTCCTCGATTGTCTCGTGGAGGTGGCATCGCCACAGTCTACGGAGATATCTTGGAGTCTTCCCTCTCCTTCTCCCATAACCTCGCCTTTCCACATGATACCTTCGAAAATGCTAGAAGTCACTCTCAGTGTTCCCGGTCACTCAATCCTCTTCTGTTGTCTCTATCGTCCTCCTCCTAGTCGTAAAAATAACCTAACGTCTTCTCAGTTTCACGATGAGTTCCGAACACTACTTGATTACTACAACCTTCGTTCTGGCAAACTTCTTATCCTCGGAGATTTCAATTTTCATTTCAACAACCAGACTTCCACTGATGTCAAACGCCTATGTCTGTCTCTGTCCACCCATTCTTTCTCTCAGTTCGTTACAGAACCAACACACAGATCTGGCCATACGTTGGACTGGCTCATCGCACGTGACTCTGATGCCATGGTTGCGTCAGTGACTGTAACTGACAAACTTTCTTCCGACCATTCTGCTGTTATATTCTTGCTTAATATTTCAAAACCTACCAGAACGAAAAAATCTGTTACTCGTCGCAACCTGAAATCCATCAACATTAACACTTTTTCTTGTCAAGCTGCTGAACGCCTTTCCAAAATTTCTTCCCGTACCGACGTATCCACACATTACAACACTGTCCTCTCTCAACTGCTGGATGAACATGCACCCCCCACTACCCGCATGCTCCCTGACAGACCCTCCGCCCCATGGTACACACAAGACATTCGACTTGCAAAACGCAAACGTCGCCAACTGGAAAGATGATGGCGATCAACAAAACTGCAAGTCCACAATCAAATATTCCGAAAACAAATAAAGTCAAACATATGATCTCATCAGCAAAGACAAATTTCTTTTCTTCTCAAGTTCTCGATGCCACATCCACCAAGTCTCTTTACTCTGTCATGTCAAATCTTCTTGGAACTGCAAAAAAGACTCCTCTTCCTTCTGCCTGCACTTTATCTGAACTCCCCAATGTCTTCTCCTCTTTCTTTTTCGACAAAGTCCAAAATATTCGTACCATCTTAGATCAAATGTCTTTCCAACCTGTTCATCCTGATCCTCAGTTCAGCGGCACTCCTCTCCATTCCTTTAATCCATTGACTGAAACAGAAGTTCATGAAATCCTAAAAGAAATGACAATAAAATCCTGTGAGCTCGATCCTGTATCAGCCTCGGTCTTTTCCCAGTGTGTCTCACATCTTCTCCCCACAATCACCAATATTGTCAACTCATCCCTTCTCACTGGAACGTTTCCATCCACTTTCAAAACTGCAATCGTCCGGGCTCTTCTGAAGAAACGCAACCTTGACCGAAACATTTTGAAAAACTATCGACCAGTTTCTAATCTTCCATTCTTGTCCAAACTCCTTGAAAAAGCTGTCTTCAAGCAGCTCAACAACCACCTTTGTTTCAACAATCTCATCCACCCATTTCAGTCTGCCTGTTGCGCTGACCACAGCACCGAAACCACTCTCCTCCACATTCTGAAAAAATCTACTGATAGCGTCCGACTCAGGAAAAATTTCCCTTCTCACTCTTCTCGACTTGTCAGCCGCCTTTGACATGATAGACCATTCAATCCTCCTTTCCCGTCTTCATTTTACATTTGGTATCAACGGCACTGTTCCAAACTGGTTCAAATCTTATCTCACTGATCGATTCCAGTCTGTCATTGTTGATCATTTCCAATCTGAACCCGTTAAAATCGAACATGGAGTCCCACAGGGATCTGTTTTAGGCCCGGTGCACTTCACACTTTACACTGCTCCTCTCGCTGAAATTATCAACCGCCATAATATGTCATCATTCTTATGCTGATGACACTCAACTCCAGAAGAGTGATACCCCTGAAAAATTGTTGTTGCTCTTGCAAGAAACATCCAACTGCTTCCTGGACATTAAAAACTGGATGACTCGAAATAAGTTACAACTGAACGCGGACAAAACTGAAGCAATGATCATAGGAACTAAACAAAAACTGTCTTCCATCACAATCGACACAATCAAACTTGGCAGTACATCCATCCCTCTTTCCACGTCAGTCAGGAACCTTGGTGATGCCCTTGACAATACACTGTCCATGCAAAAATTTATCAGTCAGACATGTCAGTCCTGCTACTGTCAACTGCGGCACATCAGTGCCATCCGGAAATATCTGTCCACTGACGCAACATCTAGACTTGTCGTTTCTCTCATTCTCTCTCGCCTTGACTACTGTAACACTCTATTGTCTGGTTTGCCTGCTTCATCCATTCAGTCCCTTCAGCGCATACAAAACTCTGCTGCCCGACTCGTCCTCCAAAAGAAAAGATCTGAGCACATCACTCCTCTTTTGCAACATCTCCACTGGCTCCCTGTCTCACACCGAATAAAGTACAAGATCAGCACTCTATGTTATAGATGTATTCACAAAACTGCCCCTTCCTATCTCTGTGGCTGCCTTCACCTCTTCACTCCATCTCGCTCACTACGATCAGCTTCGGATCCACTCTGTTTATGCATGCCCAGATTCAAACACTCGACTGTTGGCCGCCGTTCTTTCTCTGTCTCTGGACCTTGTGATTGGAATGAACTTCCTCTTTCACTTCGTCAAGTCTCCACACTCAGCTCTTTCAAGTCTAGCCTTAAAACCCACCTCTTCCCAAAATAGCCTCCCTTGCCTGCCCTTCCTTGTCTTTAGTTTCTACAGTTTTAGAGTTATGCATGCTTGTGAATGACTGGTGCGATAGCGCTTTGATTTGTCTATGCACAAGATTCAGCACTATATAATTACCATTATTATTATTATTATTATTATTAGTCACAAAAATTTAAAAAAAAAAGTTTTATTTTACAATAGTTATAAGAAAATAAGAAGAGTTAAGACAATGCCTGAATAGACATAAACAAGAACATGTCAATAAGTGCATGTCAGGAATGCAAGTGGATATAAAGCACATGTATACATATTACATAGAAAGACTATCACTCAGTTTGGCATAAGCAACAACATAAGATAATGCATATGTGTGAAGACCAAACACTGACATCAAATGGTATTTCTAATGCATTTAAACAGTGTAGATAAACTCATAAAGTGGTCAAAGCTAAGCTGATTTAGTGAAAGTACACTGACAGTATAGATTTAAGTAAAGTTTATACTGTGTCAAAGTGACCCAAATGGATCAGTTATTATGTAGCACTATACTGGAGAAAGCTGTATAGGAGAGAGCATAATCGCTAAATTACAATTAACAGACTGTGATACATATCAGATGGTTTTAACCAATAACTGATATTAATCCAGCACTAGTTTGTAATCACCACGACAGAATATTACACACATTATAGAGTTCTGACTAAGCACACTGTAGCAGTACAACTGATATCAGCATGTGAAATAATACATGAATAATAAACAATAGAATAAGTGGCTTTGATAAAATACTGGCAAACTGAGAGACCAGATAGTAAGTGTTCAATACAAAGATTGGAAGAACCATCATGGCTTAACCATGTAACCTGTAATTTGCTGCATCAAAGCCAAATAACCGCATAGCTAAGCTTGTGATCAACATTTAAATCTCATCCTGGGACAGTGACAGTAAATGAGAAAGAACGTGTCATCATAGAACATTATCCAACAAACTATCTGTGTCCAGAGACGTCACGGACTGTGACGTTGAAAAGAATGAAACGGAATACTGCTACAAGCATGTGACGACATGGCGATTTTCTAGATCAATCATAGCTGAGCTGTGACTACATGTCAAAGCAATAACTGAACAAAGTAAACCAAACTAAGGCAATATCAACAGACTGATATGAACACAAGTACTGTGTCGAAGAATACAATTTACAAATCATCAGCACATTTTACACACAGTACTTACAGCGATACATAGCAAGATGTTGGCCTCTGCAGCAACACACACTCTGTGTACTGCACAGCAAGAGACAGAGAGAGAGAGAGAGAGAGAGAGAGCAGGCTGTAGCCAGTGACTGGCCAGGTGGAAAGGGACCAGTCATCACCTGCCGTGGCTATTTATACAAGTTCAGCGAACTGCAATGATGCCTGCATGGTCAGTGAAAGAAAAGGGCCAGAATCAGGCTGAATCTGATTAGAATTGTGTTTGTTACAGGGTGTTCAGTGATAGATTTCTAAATGATTCCTGGACCGATTTACGTTGAATTGGTCGCAAAAGAAACAGCCCAACACCTACTTTCTAATGAGTATAAAATGAAGTGTTGATTATATAAGATGATGTGATGGACTCAGTCGTCTGCTAATACAGCTTGTGCGTGAGGCAAGCTAATACAGCTTGTGCATGAGGCAAATATTGGAGCAAGCATAACGCTTGGTCACAATGAATTTATCATCTTAATTTAAATCACAAAACTGATCAGTTTTAGTGAGCTCATCACAGAAAATTACAAACTGCGTTAAATCAATTTAACGTAGGCAAACACAAATGGAATAGATTTAAAGATGAAATTGCTACGATTCTGCCAGGATATAATACTTGTAGTTTACTGATCCGACAAAAGGGATATATAATTAAATACGTTGTGTCAAAGTTTTCAACTCACCCAATGCCATTGAACAACACCAGTTGTGGAGTGAATGTTAAGTGTCGACAATGAAATTTGGTTTGGTATCTTCTAAAATGCCTGATCTATTCTCATCCAAACACTATAATGGTGTGATTTTAGTTTCCAACAGCCGTCACATACAGAATTGTAAACTGCAGCATTATGTGTGAAGAGAAGGACAAAATGACGTACGCTTAATGTCAGTTGAAATCTTTACACTGATGAACAATTAAACTGAAATCAAGTATGCTTCTAACTGATTTAAGTGTGTGTGTGCATAAGCACAACAATCTGCAGCGAACGATACGTAGATTTGAATTTATACATGTTCGGAGCAGGTTAGAATGGACTTTGCAATTACAATTCGAATGGCGCGGCATTCTGCACGAGTCACTGAAGACCAGCGTGTTGTGAAAAAGGCGTCTGCTATACAGCTCGTGTGCAAAACCATTTTTGAAGCCAGCTGAGTGCTTGGCTACAGTACATACACTTACTGTGTATATACATATACTATGTGTGTCAAGTAGCATGAAAAGTATATACGATCTCTACATATATGTATTTACTATGTATACACATATACTCTCTCTCTCTCTCTCTCTCTCTCTCTATATATATATATATATATATACCTGTCGTACTGACTGCACCGCATAGAATGGTCTGCAGACTTATGATTAATTTTTAGCCATCTGAGAAAGACAGACAGAGAGACAGACAGAGGAGAGACGTGCATAATAATACAATTGTCTCACAGTGAGACAGAGCGAGAAAGGAAAAAGAGACAGACAGGCAGGCAGGCAGGCAGACAGACAGACAGACGTGCATATTGTCTCACAGAAACACAGAGAGAAACAGAGAGACAAGAAGAGACGTGCATGATAATAAATTAGTCTCACACTCAGACAGAGCGAGAAAGAGAGACAGAGAGACAGAAAGAGATGCATACAATCTCACTGTCTCAGCCATATACACATATGACGTCCAATTTCACACACACACACACACACCTCACACGCATACACACACACACACACACACGCAAGTCCACATACCTTCTTCTACATGCTCATTTAATAATATCAACATGTCAGAATGTGTACAAAAAACACTTTGTTGATCCACAATGCAATAATATCCACGACCGAACTAATCACAACGCTAAATCAAATAATTCAAATCAACGCCAACACAGAACAAAAAAAAAAAAAAAAAACAGAAAAAAACTGTCGTGTACCTGAAAAAGCAAAGCAAAACAAAAACAAAGCAACAACAACAACTAACAAATGCACAAGTAAATACATTAATTAAAGGAAGAAACAAACTTTTAATGAACCACCACCACAATAATTATAAACACAAGTATACAAAGTACATACCAGTACAAAATGACCCACCCACACCTGCACCCCAGCCCCCACCCCAAGTCCATCCCCCTGGCGTTATTCCCGTCATTTATTGCGAACTATTATAAAAGTTTTGACATGTCATGGAATCAACAACAGGGGCGAAAATAGGTGAGGAGGGATTAGGAAAAAAAAAGAGTGGAAAGGGGGTAGGACGGGGGTAGAGGGAATGATGAGTGAAGAGAGAGAGAAGAGAGAGGAGAGAGAGAGAGAGAGAGAGAGGGGGGGGGGGGGGGTTGGGAAGGAGAGAGAGAAGAAAAAACAAAACAAAACAAACAACACGAACGAACGATTTTGTTTTCGAGGGCAAAAGGAGTATGTGCATTTGGCTTGATTCCATTCTGTTTTTTACAAAAAGAGTTCAAATATAACAACGACGGAATACATACCATTACACAGGTAACGTTCAAATGCAGAGAGAGACAGAGACACAGAGAGAGAGAGAGAGAGAGAGAGAGAGAGAGTTTCTGAACACATAAATCTCATAACCATGTTGTTTTCTCGCCTCGGTATCACGCTTACAAAGTATGTCCATGAACGGCAACATAGTGTAAACCAAGTTCAAAAACAACATAAAAAAACCCACCCAGTTCTTCTGGTGTGTGTGGTCACCAAAAGTTGAAAACGACACGTCACACTGAAGGATCTGTTCAGCTCCTCCAGAGACGATGGCGGCTCTGTGTCCACACCGCGGGGACAAGCTGATACAGTATGGACAGGAAGAAAAGTCGGAACGTACTCCGTAGATCGGAAAGGCTTTACAAAACATTTTGGGAGAACGAAGCAACAACAAACCGAAAACCCCCCCCCCCCCCCCCCCTGGTGGGAAGAGTGGAAGAGAGGGGTGGTTGGGCAGTGATGGAAGTGGTGGGTGGGGGGAGTGGGGGGGGAGTGAGGTAGAGGGGTGGTGATGGAGATGGGCAGAGGTGCGGAGAGGGGGGGGGAGAGGGATGGTAGGACAGAGGGGGTGGTGGGGTGTGGGGAAGAGGGGTGGTGGGCAGAGGGGGGAGAGTGGGGTAGGGGGGGGGGAGAAGAGAGAGAGTGGGGAAGAGTGGGGGGGAAGAGGAGGAAACGGGTGGTGGGAGAGTGGGGGGAAGGGGGGGGGACGTGGTGAGGGAAGGGGGATAAGGATGGGGGTGGGGGAGAGTGGGGAAGAGAACAGAGTGAGGGGTGGGGTGAGAGCAGAATTAGGAGTGGGAAGGGGGATGTGAAGATGAACGGGAAGTAGGATTGTTTCTGAATCACAAGCACATTTATCACTTTCTGGAGGTGGCGGCACTGCCTTCAGACAAAAAAAAAGAAAAAAAAAGCAACAACCCATATTCGCTACACCACAACTCCTAGGCAAAAGGAGTATGTACAGCAGTACAACCCGACGCGCTAGACAGGTCTTCAGCATAGTCAGCTAGAACTGGTTGTATTCAAATATATGGACGATAACAACATAACGCATTATGAATACATCTTTCAAAATTTATTTCTTCATTCACGGACGCATTATAAATAAAAAGACTGACGGCAACAAACAAATAAGTAAATAAATAAATGGATAAACAAATAAACCCAGTGGATTTGTTTCAGTTTCAGTTTCTCAAGGAGGCGTCACTGCGTTCGGACAAATCCATATGCGCTAGACCACACCTACTAGGCAGATGCCTGACAACAGCATAGCCCAATGCTCTAGTCAGTGGATTTAGGAATTTGTAAATATAAATAAAAGGGTTGAAGAATATTTATGAATATAAATAAAAGAACAGAAAACAGGAAATCGCTCCGAAACCAACAGATACGACCACGAATACAGTAATAATGCTACAGACTTAGAATTTTAAAAAAAGTAGATAAAAAAAACCCTGACAATTTACTGCCAGAGCATATCTTGACCAGTCACTGACAGTAAAACAGAACATTCTGATTTTAAGATATTAACACGTTATTTATTTATGCATTCATTGAACCATTTATTTGAATATTCATACTTCAGCTCATGGAAACAAAACCTTGTCTAGTATCGAAAACAAATAACATAATGAGAAATATGTTAATAGTCACAGGAACAATGATAGTACTACTACAACTATTACTAATACTACTACTCTTCCTACCATTACCACTACCAGCAGCAGCAGTCGTAATATTATATATCGTAATAACGTAAATTTAGTAGTCGTAGTAGTAGTTGTAACAGTAGTAGCAGAAGTAAGAGTGAATGTAGCAATAACAGTGTAAACCAATTCACCACATCCACTTTAAATCGCACACAAAGTTGTTTTTAAAGGCAGTGAAAAACCGTTGTAATGCGGCCCCAAGGGAAATAATGCTGACATCTGGAACACCGCGAAGACTTGCTCGACATTCTTATACCATTCACTGATGTTAAAAAAAAGAAGAAAAGAAAACACCAAAGAGACTTTTATGCTTTTATGAATTATAAAAGTGACATATATATGTATATATATATATATATATATATATATATATATATATATATAATTATATATATAATCAAATCCAAGTGCTGTAAGACTCAGGCGTGTGACTTGATTGTGGTTATGAGTTTGTCCTGTTGGTTAAACTCGTGTTCTTGCGTTCTCTAAAATTTCTATCTGGATTATATATATTTGTTTTATTTTGTTCTTGAAAGTGGTTACATGTGTTGTGGCGTTGCATGATAACAAAACGTGACTTCTACCCATTTGCTGCTGTCTTTTTAAATATCTCCGTTAAACTTTTCCTTGATTCTTGACATATTGAGATATCTAATGGTAATGAAAAGTAGCAGCACGTGTGTGTGTCTTATACTCATTCACCGCTGAGAGTTTTAAAGAATAATGCCACGACTGAACGTTTTCTTCATTCTTAACACATTCTGATACCTTGTGGTGTGGCGTAGTAACATTGTTTCATAACGAGACAGAAAACTGTAGGAATTTCAGTTTGTTTCTCAGAGGTATCAAACCGCAGCCAACAAATGATCCATTATACACGACACACAACGTCTGCATAACATGTATGTAAAAAAAGAAATGCCCTGACCGTATATATGCATGCACCCAATCTGATCATTGCCTGGAGAGGCCTCGCTTCAACAGTGATGGTCAGAACAGGATGGTGATCACATCACATCCCCCTTCCTTCACTGACCAACAAATAGAACGATATCAAGTGTAGTTCTACGTCCACACTAGGCCCAGCCAGTTGCCGTCAGCCTGACACAGCAACACACTTCAGTCAGACACAGCCAGCTGCCGTCAGCCTGACACAGCAACACACTTCAGTCAGACACAGCCAGCTGCCGTCAGCCTGACACAGCAACACACTTCAGTCACACACAGCCAGTTGCTGTCAGCCTGACACAGCAACATTCTTCAGTCACACACAGCCAGTTGCTGTCAGCCTGACACAGCAACACACTTCAGTCAGACACAGCCAGCTGTCAGCCTGACACAGCAACACACTTCAGTCAGACACAGCCAGTTGCTGTCAGCCTGACACAGCAACACTCTTCAGTCAGACACAGCCAGTTGCTGTCAGCCTGACACAGCAACACACTTCAGTCAGACACAGCCAGTTGCCGTCAGCTTAACATAGCAACACACTTCAGTCAGACACAGCCAGTTGCTGTCAGCCTGACACAGCAACACACTTCAGTCACACACAGCCAGTTGCTGTCAGCAATGCTGCTTTCCAGACGGAAGAAACTATTACTGGGATTCACGCTACCAGTAGCGTGGACCAGCCACCCATCTCATCTGTGTTCTCGCGACAAAAACAAAAAGCTGCATGGAGATGGCTGGTGGCCAGTGTGAACACTTACCGCCGGCACACATGGCGAGAAAGCGCAAAATGACGTGCGCACAATTCTCGACCAGCTGCTTTCAGCAAATGGCTGGGCATTGTGTGAACGTGGCCTAATATTTTAAGTCCAAGAGAAGAACAAATGCTACTGGTCGACTGTAATCCTCCAACTGAAGAGAAAAAAAAAGTTTTTTTAAGCACAAAATTTTAGTCAGACAACAACAATAGTCAACAGCAGAATCACCACATGTAAGGACTCCAGAATGAGAATTGTGATGAAAGAAACAAGAAGAATTCACATGCCTTGGCAGTTGAAGAAATGGATTGAAATGAACAGACATGACATTTTAAAAACATCGTTCATGATCATCATCAATACACATGGAAGCTCGTTCTGTACGTTTTTATATCATACAATACAAAGTAATGTAATATAATGTAATGTATTATAAATATAAACCAGATTATTCTATTTGATGTAAATGATGCAATATAATTTCATATGAATCAGTGTCTTCTATTTAAGAATGGTATAAAACAATGTAATGTAACGAAATGAAATGTGATGTATCATATCATATAATATGATATAATATTGGCAAACATTATGGACACAGTCAGATAGATAAATAGATCAACATTGACAGAAAGACAAACAGCAAGCAGACGCACAGACATATAGATCTTCAGTGATTGATAGAAATAATCCCCTTTACTTACTGCCCTGTGTGTGTGTGTGTGTGTGTGTGTGTGTGTGCCTCTATCTATCGGTCCGAAAAGCGCTTACATGTGTACCTATGTGTACGTACTCATAGCCAACAATGCTGCAATAGAAAACTTTAAAAGCAAAAAATAGTAACACACACACACACAAAGCGCGCGCGCGCGCGCGCACACACACACACACACACATTTCAAGAGACCAAACTGAGATGCCATAATAACACTTTTAAAAAGAGATCAGAAGAAGAAGACTAAGTTTAAAGCTTTGTTAAAATCGTCCTTTTTTGGTAATGATTTTCACACTGACGTGTAATTTTCGAAGTTAAAAAACTATTTAACTCCCTTGACAAATGCGTGAATCGCTCGCTATCCATCCTAACGTAAAAACAAACACACCAACACACACACACACATTCACATATACGCACACACATACTGTCTGTCACGCACGCGCACATCCCCCCCTCCCCACGCCCCCCCCCCTCCCCACGCGCACACACTTTTTAAGAGACAAAATTGAGACATCATAATAAAACTTTTATTTATTCCTAATAATTATGCATGTGTGTTAGCCCCAACCCCCCCCCCCCCTGCCCTCCCCCCCCCCCACACACACTCAATTAAAAAAAAGTGCACACGCACACTAAAATTCTCTCTCTCTCTCTCTCTCTCTCTCTCTCTCTCACACACACACATAACGATTTAGAAAAAAAAATCTTTTAATCACGAATAACATCCAAGCAGACTTCTTATTAAAAAAAAACATTATAAGGAAATGCTGTTCTTATAGCAACAAGATTCAGGTGGACTACCTCGCCCTTTCTCTTAGTTCGAAGTGAATGAATACGAAACCATCTATTTCGATGCTGAAGATATCTGGGAGTTTGTTCATGGGTTTTGTGGAGATACAAAGAAAAACAAAAGTAAACCATGCCTTGAGCGGAAAGTGATATATTGATAAGGAACGACTGACGCTATGTCCTGTCACAACGCTAAGCAGTTAATCATATTGAATGCTTTGAGTGTGATATAAGTACAACAAACAACTCGTGCTACCTATGCCCTGTCTATATGCCCTGTCTAAATCAAAGCAATTATTTTTATTGCACGTCTTGAATGAAAAGTGATTTACGTGTAACATACTCATGCTGTTTATGCCCTATCTTACACTCAGCAGTTAACTAGATCAGATGCCTTGAGTGTGAAAAACGTACAACAAACGACTCATGCTACCTATGCCCTAACTCTAAGCGATTATTTTTATTGCACGCCTTGAATGAAAAGTGATTTACGTATAACAGACTCATGCTGGCTATGCCCAATCTTACACTCAGCTGTTAGTTATATTAGATGCATTGAGAGGAAAGTGATATACGTATAATAATCGACTGGTGTTATCTATGACCTAACACTAAGCAGTTAGTATATTAAACGCCTTGAAATGATATATGTATAACAGACTGACGCTATCTATGCTGTCTAAAACTAAGCAGGTAATTATATTCAATGCCTTGAGGAGGAAGTGATATACAGACAGCAAACGACTCGTGCTATCCATGACATGTCTAACACTTAAGCATTTAGTTTATTCCTCATTAAAGCCCAGCACTCGGCTTATATCACAGATTGACATAAGTTTACATTTGGGCCAACAGCAAAGTGAGAGCTGTATTATCAATGGTTTCTCCAGTCAATGGGAAACCATTTACAGTTTAGTCTTTTGTGAAGGACTATGACAATCAAACTAGGAGGCAAAATTGCACTGGCTCTTCGTGCTGCAGCCTTGTGGGCTAGTTGGCCTTTGCGAACCATCCCAACGCCGACTGTCCTAAAACCCTCTTGGCCGAGAGAGTGGGGATGTACTTGGGCAAGACACTCTCCACTATAATCAAATTCTAGACCAAATAGTCGGAACAGCAGCTGCCTCCTCTGCTGTTCTGGTGGTCATAGTCGGACACGACTGACACACACACACACACACACATATATATATATATATATATATTATTCCTCATGTCAGAGTCTGGAAGACTATGTGTCACAGATCAACATTCCCACATCACACAAGGACCCTTCCCCTTAAAACTCACTCACACACTCTCTCTCTCTCTCTCTCTCTCTCTCAAGCAGACAGCCCGGACGCCTGTCCACTTTGCTGAACGACCGACCGATGAGATAATCTATCATCACGTTATAATTTGAAAAGGACAAACAAAACCAGCAGACCTAGGGGGAAAATACATCCACCACCACCACCACCACCACCACCAAACGACTGGAGGCAATTTCTGATATGCTTAGTCACTTTTGTCATGGTTTCTGTTGGTATATTGCTCAGTGATAAATGTATCGGCGAATACAGCGATTTCATAGCAAAATAACAAATAGTCTTAATAAAGCAAAAGTTTCGGTTGCTGTGAGTGTAAGGGGCCAAAAAGCCACAAACGTAGACAAACTTAACCTGAAATAAATATATAAAGACAGAAGAAAGTAAGTGGACAGACAGACATTGGTAGATAGGTGTGTGGGTAGGTAGGTGTATAGACAGGCAGATGGATGGATGGATAAATACATATACAAACCACCGTGGCAACCATGTGTTTGTTCTGTATTGTCCGTGTATTCTGTGGGGCTTGTTCAGGATTAAAGAGGCTATGCCAGTCTTGAATAAAAGCTAGTGAGTATTTACACATTTCTTCTGTCTTTGCTGCTGTGTGCACATGTCAAATGATCGGTATAAGGACAGGCCCGGCGCTTCCTTTCTTTAGAGGAAGTGTCAGGGTTTGTTCCAATGTACCTTTTATCTACCTGTGTGCTGGCTGAATCGGTAGCATAAGCTGCATTGACTTGAAGTTGTGAATGGAGAGAGTTACCACTCTTTACTATTTGTCAGTCATATATAAATTGATAGACTGACAAAGAGACTGGTGGATAACTGATAGATCTTGAAAGAGCGATAGATAGAGCGGTATCTCAATCTATGGATAAACAAACTGGTAGATGACAGACAGACTAAATTGAAATAAACAACAACAAAGGTAGATTCACAGTCATATGATAAAACTAGCAACAGCAAAAACGACCCCCCAAAACGAGAGCTTTGACATCAAAGAGAATTCATAACCAACAAACCTAATACCACCGCAAGATAGAGGCAGCTGAGACAAGTGCCGCCAAGATTAAAACACACACAAACACACACACACACACACCAATATTTTCTACAATGATCAGACATGACAATAACCCGGGATGGATGTCTCTAAACAAATAAATAAATAGTCGGACACATCATACTTTATTATTATTACTTTCTTCTCACCTTAGAACGTAATGCTGATCATTTGCAGCAGGGAACAAAATGACATATCGATAACACGGAGCAGATATAATGTAAAACTCAGTTGTTTCCGGCACAAGTCCAGTGTTTATTTATTGATTCATTTTTAACACATAAGAATCGTCAGAAGTCTACAGAAACCAGTACCAGAATAAATTGCATCATGTCAATCAGAGACAGAAAGATAGCAATCAAAATATAAAACACAAATAACGTAAAAACAAGTTCAGTAATTTTCTACGCTCATCCAGCAATTAATCTGAGGTGTGGGTATGTATTCAGCTTTATTGCATTTGTGAGTGTATGTGTGTGTGTGTGTCTGTCTGTGTGTGTGCGCGCGCGTGCGTGCGTACTCGCGCATGTGTGTGTTAACAAGAATTGTAGCGCAACAGCACGCGTTCGCATTTTACTGTTGGAAGACGAGGAAGAAATTGAAACCAGAACAACATGCGATGCCATAAGCCTCTATCTCCCTCTCTCTCCATCTCTCTGCTTCCCTCTCTCTGCGCCCCCCCCCCACCCCCTCTCTTTCCCGCTCCTCTCTTCCTCCCCCCCCCTCTCTCTGAGCAAGGAGGATGGTTAATTAATGAACTAATTTTATGGTCTGCCACCGTGAACGGGAGTTGTCATGGAAACGGACCAGAAGTGTGATTCCCAGCCTATAAACCATCCGCTTCATTGAAACGTTTGCAGCAGGAGGGTGTGTGTGTGGGGGGGGGAGGGGGGGAGGAGGGAAGGGCAGGGGGGGGGGGGGGGGGGGGGGGGGTTGGGGCTAACACACATGCATAATTATTAGAAATAAATAAAATAACTGAATCTATCTCTCTGTCTAATCTGTCTGTCAGTCAGTCAGTCTGTGTCTCTATCGAGCCGACAGGCCGACATAACCTTAATCGAACGAGATTAATACGTATATATGTGTGTATAGTTATAAGTAGTTATAGTCGGTAGCTAGAGAGAGAGAGAGGTTCAGCTTTCCAACTGTCAGCACTGTATTATATACGATACTATCAGCATGGAAAAGAAGAGAAGTTCTGTATCCGCCATGGCCAGACAGACACGCATGACCTGTCACTGTCTGTCCCCAACGCCTTCTTGAACGAAATCATCATTGGTTTTGACCCGAATGACAAACCATAGTATTGCCCTACACTTTCCATACGAACAACGCACATATCTGCCATATATGCCCATTCCTAAAGAAGTATAATGAACAAATTGTGCCCATAAAGTATGTGTATCAGTTTGTTTGCCTGTCTGTCTGTCAATCAATCAATCAATCAATCTATCTATCTATCCGTATATAATTATGTATATATTTTGCCTCCTAGTTCTGAACCCAAACTGGCCCCCATAGCAACATCGTCATCACCCCTATCATTATACATCATCATCGAAATAAAGAAAACAAAATGTCCTTAAAATTCTGGAGCACAAAAGGAAGAATGATTAATTTACAGACCGAGGCTATAGTTAAGGAAATCTACGTGAGGGCCACACCTTCTCGGACCAACTTTGGTTTCAAGACTTTGGGCTGTATAGGCCACATTAAATTTTTTTTATTTCTTAGTGGTGGATGTTTTCTTTGGTCAAAGCAGAAATTCATTAGAAAATAAAATCAACTGAGCAAAAGCAGAACTCTTTGTACAAGGAAAGAAAAAAAGTGAATATAAAATTGAAGACAAGTTTAGATACTGCAATCAAAAAGACTAAACCCCCCCCCAAAAAAAAACACCCCAAAAACAACAACAAAAAAACCAAAAAAAAACAACCCCACAACAACAAACAAACATAAAATAAAGTAGAATTATTCGAGCAAAACCGAATTATTGTTGGTTAAATTACGGCATAAAATCCGAGATTTAAACTCCGGACTTTCACTCCCCTCTCCAGGGTTATCGGTCGTCAACAGATCTTCACTGCCCCATGTCTCGTGCTGGAGATTCGACAAGCGAAATATAGACTTGGATTTCGGTATAAGGACAAGCCCGGAGCTCCCTGTTTTGAGGAAGTGTCTGGGTTTGTTGCAACGTACCTTTTATTCACCTGTGTGCTAGCTGAATCGGTAGCATAAGCAGCAGTGACTTGAAGTTGTGTACCTTGTGAATGGAGAGTTACCACTCTTTATTGTTTGTTAACCACTTGCTCATCATTTTCGGGGATGACAGGTCAGCAGTGGCGTGCTGTTTTTTTTCCGGTCTCCGCCCAGAACAGAGACTGCACGACACGATACTAAATACAGGGAAAAGCATGGTGGTAATAATAATAATAATAATAATAATAATAATAAAAAGAATACATACGGAAGATACATTCCGACAGACAGTTTTGTAGACTAAAACAGTCGACGTCAGTTGCTGTTTAGACATATATCATGTATATATCTATCTATATATATTACAAAATTTATGTGTGTTTGTGATTGTGTGTGTGTGTGTGTGTGTGGTGTGTGTCACATAGAGGAATTACCTGGCACAGGGAGAGAGGGGGATGATGGGGGTGGGGTGTTGGGGGGGCCGGGGGGGGGGGGGGGCAGGTTAGGGGCAGACAATGAGAAAAGTAAAGGAAATGCTACAGAAGAAGTAGGAGGAGTGAGAAACACAAGTGACGATAAAAAGGGGGAGGAGGGTAGTAGGGGGTGGAGAGGAGGAGGGGGGGGAGACAAGAATAAGAAGGTGAAAAAAAGAATAAATCTATCAAGAAACGAAGAAATCCATCTGACACAAAAACCGGACGTTACCTCACCCATGGCACAGGAACTGGAATCACATGACCCATAAAAACAACAACAACTGAACAAACCAACCAACCTGGAAGGATTTCGCTCACCTCAGAACTGAAAGATTGACATGGCGAATCACAACTGACGACGAAGAGTTTGAAAATGTCCACAAAATATATACATCTATAGATATTACACACACATACACACAGACACACACATATATTATACAGAGAGAGAGAGAGAGAGAGAGAGAGAGAGAGAGAGAGAGAGAGCAACACTAACACTCCGTCATCCTTTTTTCTCCCATGCTAGATTTTATATCGGCACACACACACACACACACACACACACACACACACACACACACATGAATACAGCTACACACAGACACCTTAAATAATCAATCAATGAATATATTATAAACACCGAGCATAAACCTGCACCCAGGACATGGAATCATAAATAGATCTTTGGCAGAAAAGTCAGCAGGAAGAAGACTTGTAACACAAACAGTTCAGTGTCGGACAGTCGATACGTTTCTGTCTCAAAACATGCAGCTGGTGTCAGCTGGGGTCAGTGGGACTGTAAACATCTAATGGATGGGGCAGGGGAATTTAAGGGGTCGGGGGTGGGGGTGGGGGGTGGGGGAGGATAGGAAAGAAAAGAGAGAGAAGTCAGTTCACGGGGGAGGGGAGGGGTGTGTGTGTGTGGTGGGGGGGGGGGGGGCTGAGTTATGTAAACGTGCGTGCACCTCCAGAAATATATACACATTTACACGCAGACATAATTAATATCAGTTAATATTATGCCCTTCCATGCATCCTGCATTAACACTCTCTCTCTCTCTCTCTCGGGAAGTGGGGTAGGGTTGGGTTGGGGGATAGCAAAACAGCATTTGTTTCTTTGTTGTTGTTGATTCACTCCACAGGGTGTCTGAAAAGTCTGGAATCCTTGTCATTTCCTTCATGTTGGTTTTCTTTTCACGGTGATAAAGATGTTTCTTGACTACGGAGGAACATACCGATGTCAGAAGGGCATGTGATATCAACTGGATCTGTAAAAACAACAACAGGAGTCAATACTACTACTACCAAAAATAACGGGGGTAATTTTGAACATGTTCGTTCCGTCAAAATGTTGTCAACAAAATCCCCATTCTTACGACTCCAGATGTTTGGGACACCCTGTGTATGCTTTTCAACAAGTTAGTCATGTACAACAACAAAAAACTAAACATGGAAATAGCGTACATATAACGCAGTGGCAGCATGCATTTGTGTACCAAATATTAATCAGGTAATTAACCATTCTTACTTATTAGAAGTTTGAATGGAGAAGGAACACACAAATAAATACAAAGAGAAAAAAATGGACAGGAATATTGCTCCTACATTCTGTTTTTGTTACATGACGTATAACAATTCTTTATGCATGGCGCTTTCTTCCTCAGTTCATACATCGGTAAATGCAGTACTGTCTGCGACAGCTACAGAAGTTGATCATAAATACAATGTATATAAAAACCTGCTGTACACGATTTCATTATTGCAACAACAAGACCCACATCTGTTCGAAAACAACAATCGATAGAAAAAAACCAACATGCGTGAAACATCTAGTCAATTATAACAGAATGAATATTACATGCTTGATAAGTACAATCAATGTGAGTAATATCTAATTTCAACTACAAATCAAA
The DNA here is from genome assembly GCF_041734735.1 of Babylonia areolata. Classification (NCBI taxonomy): domain Eukaryota; kingdom Metazoa; phylum Mollusca; class Gastropoda; order Neogastropoda; family Buccinidae; genus Babylonia; species Babylonia areolata. The sequence goes on from NC_134903.1 coordinate 26,018,882, forward strand.
ATAAATAAATATCCCATGTTTGCCCAGGACAATCAATAAAAAAACGATGTTTGGAGCATGTAAGTCTTAACTATCAATTAAAATAGACAAACAAGCCAGGTTTGTGTTCAGAAGAATAAATAGAAATCAACTATGTGTAAAACCTCTGTTCTTACCTGCTAACAAAAAATAATTGAACATGTCATGGACTCAATGCCATAGAAAAAAGTAGGACACGATGCCATTAAAAATGTGAAAACAAAAACAAAACCTATCAATGGAAAAAAACAACAGTCCGCTGAAAAAAGAAACGACACTGTTGGTTTTTAACCATCTTGACAGTGTCTCTTAGCATACTGTTGATTTTTAACCATCTTGACAGTGTCTCTTAACACACTGTTGGCTTTTAACCATCTTGACAGTGTCTCTTAGCATACTGTTGGTTTTTAACCATCTTGACAGTGTCTCTTAGCATACTGTTGGTTTTTAACCATCTTGACAGTGTCTCTTAGCATACTGTTGGTTTTTAACCATCTTGACAGTGTCTCTTAACACACTGTTGGCTTTTAACCATCTTGACAGTGTCTCTTAGCATACTGATGGTTTTTTAACCATCTTGACAGTGTCTCTTAACACACTGATGGTTTTTAACCATCTTGACAGTGTCTCTTAACACACTGATGGTTTTTAACCATCTTGACAGTGTCTCTTAACACACTGATGGTTTTTAACCATCTTGACAGTGTCTCTTAACACACTGATGGTTTTTAACCATCTTGACAGTCTCTTTAACACGCTGGAACAGCTTCAAGTCAGTCGACAAAACGAGACAAAGCAAAACAAAACAAAGGAAAATTGTGCAAAGTAGATACCGTCCATATTTCGTGATATCAAACTGATAGAACAAAGGATTATTTCAGAGAGATCACTGGCAGATCGTGTCGTTTTATTGGTAAATTTCAGAATGTCATGACTGATTCATTCAACTAAGTAGCAGAAACACACACACACACACACACACACACACACCCCTATCACCTTCACTGAACGCCTGTATGCATCATTAGAGCATGAATGATTAAATAAATCAATAAATAGATACATAAATATAAATACAGATCAGAGCATGCCCAGTCAGTTGTTAAAATTCTGCACAATAAATTAAACACAAATCTTTTTTTTCCCCCTGTTAAAAAGAATTCTGAAAATCAAAAAGTCGACACTGAGACCAAAAAGCATGTGATTCCAATACACATAATTCCTGGCCCAGCCAGTTTAAAAGCGACTTTTAAAACCCAAGTCCGCAGTTTAAAACTAAACTCTTAACAGCATAAACACACACGAATCTGTTTTCGTGTGTTATTGAACCGTTGGTTGAGAGAGACAGAGAGAGAGAGAGAGAGAGAGAGAGAGAGAGACAGAGAGACAGAAAGACAGACAGAGAGAGAGAGAGAGAGACAGACACACACACACACACACACACACAGAAACAGAGAGAGAGAGACAGAGACAGAGAGAGATCCTAACAGAAAGAAAAGTGAAGAAATACATGTTGCATGCCCCAATATTGGTTCTGGTACCCGATTAAACAGCTCCCCAGTTTCAACACAGTATTTTAATAAATATACGTTTCCTTTGAGCAGATCTGGTTCTGTGCAGGTTCTAGGGGGGGAGGGGTGGAGAGACTAAAGCGAAGAGTTTTAACTTCACTCCGAAAAGTTATCAAACCAATCAGTCAACAGACGTCAGGATGTTAACAACAGTATCAAGCCTTAAAAAACAAAAAGTCCCGAATCTTTGAGATCTGAAGAGGGAAAAAATACCCACCCCCCTTACACACACACGCACACACACACCGTGTGCGCCTCTGCAAACAAATAACCAACCCACACCATTGTCTCCTCCATGTGGGGAAAAAAAGCACACATGTCTTGGTACCGAAACGTATGTCAATCATGAAGCTCAGAAAAAAAGATTCACCATCATCATCATCATCATCATCATAACAAGCATCGTACAACATTCGTCACATTATTACGATTAATTATAAGCCGAAGTGAAAATTCTGACCCTCGTCCATATCCCTGATTATTATTCAAAAAACAAAACACCCCACCCCCTCAGTAAAAAAGAAAAGTCAAGTTAAAGGAAGGAACATGTGTCTGGAAGTGGAATCGAAATTCCATCGTCATTGTAAGAATAAGAAAATGAAAAAAAAGGGGGGGTGGGGGGCAACAACAAAACCGACCTTAAAACACCCAACAACTGATAAGAAGAGAATGTAATAAATGTTCAGAATGTACCCAAGAAACCAAAAAGAGTTCACTCCTCACTGTTTTCGAACTGGCCAGTTTCTGTTTTCCACGTGAATGTCATTAAAAAAAAGAAAAAAGAAAAAGAAGAAGAAACAGAATCGTCAAAATATTACTACAGATAAAGAAACTGACCAATACGAAAACAGATAAATGACACAGACACACACACAGACGCAGACACTCACATCTCTCTCTCTCTCTCTCTCTCTATATATATATATATCTAACTCAACAGATGAATACAGAAACACACACACACTTTCCAGCTGAATGTTTTCATGCGCACGCACTGGGTAAACACATACATGTCAAAATCGATGAATGAATAATTATTATCATTGTCATCATGAAAGCGAATCTAGTATGGATAATGAATCAATAGAAGCAAAAACAAAAAGTACACCCTATCCCATCTCAGCTCCCCAACACCTTACCCCCCCTCCCCCCCCACACCCAAACCAACACACACATCCCCACACCCAAGCCAACACCCCCGTCCCCAACACCAACCCTCTCCAGTCCTCGAACACACAACCTTCACCACAAATGGTTTCAAATCTATCACCACCACCACCTCCACACATGTCCTCCTTCCCCCTCCCGCACCCGTCCGCCGCCCTCAAACCCCACCCCTCCACCCCCACCCCCTTTAACCCTTTCACCACGAGTCATTGAAAGCATCAGCGGGGAAGCTCTCCAGCAGAATGTTGCGTGCGCGCTGAAGACAGACCACCAAGATGGCGAACTGGCGGCGTGCTTCGTTCTTCCAGTCGCTGAGCTCTGCTGCTTCTCCTCCTCCTCCAGCCCCTGTGGGTGTGGAGGAGGAGGTGGTGGTGGTGGAGGGGGTGGGATCATCCTCTGCCTGAAGCAGGGCCGTGACGACTCCAGGGAAGACGATCTCCTCGTTGAGGTTCTCTGGGTGTGGGGCGATCAGGATGTTCCTGGTGACAGAGAGAGAGAGGAGGTGAAAATTAAAAAAAAAAAAAAAAAAAAAAAAGGGTAAGTTAAACCGGGTGTGTGTGTGTGTGTTGTTTGGGTGTGGGGCGATCAGGATGTTCCTGGAGAGAGAGAGAGAGAGAGGAGGGGGTATTTCTAGTACTGAGACAGAAGGGGAACGGGAGGCAGGGAGAAAAGGGACCAATGTGATCTGTTGAAGAAAACACTGAAAAAAAGGCAGGCAAAACGGTTAACGGTGCATGTAAGATTTTCATTTTTAGTGTTAAAGTCTATGTATATACGGTTTGTGTATACATTACATGTGTGTATCAACTCCATGTGTGTGTATAAACTACATGCGTGTAAATAAACTACTCGTGTCTGTATAAACATATGTGCATAAACTACAAGTGTGTATAAAACACATGCGTGTACATAAACTACACGTATGTGAATAAACTACAATTGTGGTTATATGTGAAGTTTCAATGCCCCCACAACGGGTGCAAGGAATAAACTCTTTGCCTTGACTGCTTGCAATGTATTTTTTGGTTTTGTTTTTGTTTTCGTTATGTTTGGTATGGCTGCGGTGAAAAGACGTCCCCCCTCCCTCACCTGTACCAGGGCTGAGCCATGACCCCTGCAGGGTGCACAAAGGCCCGGGAGACACGGATCATCTTGTCGTTCAGGTAGCGAACCTCGAACTCACTGCATAACACACACACACACACACCACACCACACCACACACACCACACCACACACACAAGGGTCACTCCGTGTGAATAAACAAACGCGCGCATGCATACATAAATATATGTTTACTCAAAATAAAAAACAAAAACAAAACAACATTCTTTTGAACCAAAATGTGTTTTGATTATTGTCATGAATATCGATCTACAATTAAAGGAAAAATAGTTTTATGCATACACAAACACACATGTAGAATCAACAAAATAACACATGTTTTTAAAAGAATCTCATGCAGATATGAAGAAGACAAGAATGCTTGGTACAAGAATAGTACCATTCAGTGACTGGCCCAAAACACGCCAGAGCTGCGGTTATTCGTTACTGCCCTACAGGCCAGAAGGCACACGGGGCAGTGGGCAGGTCACCATGGACCCACAACTCGGTTCATATCACAGACTGACGGAAACTCACAACTGGGCCAACAGCAAAGTGTTTGATGGTCTCTCCACTGCAATGGAAATTCTTTTTCAGATTTTTTTTTTTAATGATAGTCCGTCGTGTTCGACCAGGATCATGAGAACAGCAGAGGAGGTAACTATGTCCCAACTATCCGATTATAGTGGAGAGTGTCTTGCCCATGTTACGTCCCCACTCTCTCAGCCAAGAGGGTTTTTAGGACAGTCGGCGTTGGAATGGTTCCCAAAGGCCAGCTAACCCCACAAGGCTGCAGCACTTAGAGCCAGTGTAATTTTGCCTCCAAGTTTGAAAGTCATAGTCCTCCACAAAAGACTGAGCTGTAAGTGATTTCCCATTACAATGGAGAAACCACTGATAATACAGTTCTCACTCTGCTGTTGGCCCAACTGTAAACTTACGCCAATCTGTGAAATAAGCTGAGTGAAGGACTATGACTCTCAAACTCGGAAGCAAGATTACACTGGCCCTCAGTGCTGCTGCCTTGGGGGCACACACACAAAGAATGGACAGTACTATCATACACACAAAGAATGGACAGGACTGACTATCACACACACAAAGAATGGACAGGACTATCACACACACAAAAAATGGACAGGACTGACCATCACACACACAAAGAATGGACAGGACTATCACACACACACAAAGAATGGACAGGACTATCACACACACAAAAAATGGACAGGACTGACCATCACACACACAAAGAATGGACAGGACTGACCATCACACACACAAAGAATGGACAAGACTGACCATCACACACACAAAGAATGGACAGGACTATCACCCACACAAAGAATGGACAGGACTGACCATCACACACACAAAGAATGGACTGGACAGGACTATCACACACACAAAGAATGGACAGGACTGACCATCACACACACAAAGAATGGACAAGACTGACCATCACACACACAAAGAATGGACAGGACTATCACACACACAAAGAATGGACATTACTATCACACACACAGAGAATGGACATTACTATCACACACACAGAGAATGGACATTACTATCATACACACAAAGAAATAACGGTACTGACCATCACCCACACAAAGAATGGACAGGACTGACCATCACACACACAAAGAATGGACGGGACTGACCATCACACACACAAAGAATGGACGGGACTGACCATCACACACACAAAGAATGGACAGGACTGACCATTACACCACACACACAAAAAATGGACAGGACCATCACACACACAAAGAATGGACAGGACCATCACACACACAAAGAATGGACAGGACCATCACACACACAAAGAATGGACAGGACCATCACACACACAAAGAATGGACAGGACCATCACACACACAAAGAATGGACGGGACTGACCATCACACAAAGAATGGACGGGACTGACTATCACACACACAAAGAATGGACAGGACTATCACACACACACAAAGAATGGACAGGACTATCACACACACACAAAGAATGGACAGTACTGCCCATCACACACACAAAGAATGGACAGTACTGCCCATCACACACACAAAGAATGGACAGTACTGGCCATCATACACACAAAGAATGGATAGGACTATCACACACAAAGAATGGACAGGACTATCACACACACAAAGAATGGACAGTACTGCCCATCACAGACACAAAGAATGGACAGTACTGGCCATCATACACACAAAGAACTGCCCACACTGACCAGGTGACCACTGACCTGAGGGTGTGGATGTCCACACTGCTGTAGTTGGAATGGAAGATCTCGGCAGCATGCGTGAAGTTCGTTTTGGCCGACTCCAACAGCTCTGGAATTAGAATGATGATTTTCATTTCAGTGTGTGTGTGAAAAAAAATGTAATATTAGGCATGCGTTTGCTGTATAAAGTGAACCTTTATTTGTCGGTTTAACTGGTCAGTTATGTCAATTAAATGAACAACAACAACAAAAAAAAGAAAAAGAACAAAAGTACCGAAATAAAGGAAACAATCATCAATCGAACAACCAATCGATCCACCAATCTTTCTTTCATACATACATGCGCGCGAGCGCACGCGCACGGACAGACAGACAGACAGGCACACACACACACACACACACACACACACACACACAATGTACATGCAACAAATTGCAGTTCCACACACACGCACAACATTCAGAAGATAAAGACACCACCACTTAACTATCTCCACACCCAATCTCTACATCCTATCTCCACATCCAATCTCCACATCATATCGCCACACCCAATCTCCACATCCAATCTCCACATCCTATCTCTACACCCAATCTCCACATCCTATCTCTACACCCAATCTCCACACCCTATCTCCACACCCAATATCCACACCCTATCTCCACACCCTATCTCCACATCCTATCTCTACAGCCAATCTCCACACCCTATCTCCACATCCTATCTCTACAGCCAATCTCCACACCCAATCTCTACGACACCACTCACCAATACCCAGCATGCCCCCCCCTCCGAAAAAAGAATATGGCGGCCTATGTGGCGTGGTAAATAAAAGCAAAACGGTCACACACGTAAAACGTTACATATATGTATGAGTGCGTTTCTGTGTGCGTGACTGAAACCTAATTGAATGACACAGGAAACGAGCGCCCAATGACAGCCGTCAGTCGGCTCTACCCAGGTAGGCAGCCTGTTGTGAAAATGACCCCGTGTTTGTAAAGCGCTTGGAGCTTGGTCTCTGACCGAGGAGATGCGCTGTGTAAGTATCCATATCATCATCATCATCACCATCAAAGCCAGCTCCCACCACCACTCACCAATCTCAAAACCCAATCAAGGAGGAAGGGGGCATAATGGTTAAGACTGCCAATAAACTGTCCGTGGAGATCTGGGTTCGAATCCCGCTCTCGCCCTTTCTGCCAAGTTTGACTGGAAAAATCAAGCTGAGCATCTAGCCATTCATTCGGATGAGACGATAAACCGAGGTCCCGTGTGCAGCAGGCACTTGGTGCACAGATAAAGAACCCATGGCAACAAAAGAATTGTCCTCTGGTAAATATTCTGCAGCAGAAATCCATTCTGACAGGTACACACATGCATGCATTCAAGGCCTGACTAAGCGCGTTGGGCTGTGCTGCCTGTCAGGCATCTGCCTTGCAGAGTTGGTGTCTACAGCGCGCATGGATTTATCCGAACGCAGTGACGCCTTCTTGAGAAACTGATAGTGGAACTCGCCAATCACACCCCTCCAGTCCCCACACCACCACTCACTGATCTCCACACCACCACTCCACACCACCACTCACTGATCCCCACACCACCACTCACTGATCTCCACACCACCACTCACTGATCTCCACACCACCACTCCACACCACCACTCACTGATCCCCACACCACCACTCACTGATCCCCACACAACCCCCACACACACCACTTCCCCCTCCCTCCACACAACCCCCCCCCCCACAACACCCCCCCACACCACTTCCCCCTCCCTCCACACAACCCCCCCCACACACACACAACACCCCCCACACCACTTCCCCCTCCCTCCACACAACCCCCCCCCCACACACACAACACCCCCCACACCACTTCCCCCTCCCTCCACACAACCCCCCCCCTCCCCACAACACCCCCCACACCACTTCCCCCTCCCTCCACACAACCCCCCACACAACACCCCCACACCACTCCCCCACTCCCTCCACACAACCCCCCACACCACTCCCCCACTCCCTCCACACAACCACCCTCCCACAACAACACCCCACCCCACCTACCTCCACACAAACCCCACCCCCACCCTCCACAACACCCCCCCCCCCCCACTGACCAATGTCCAGACCAGCCTGCTGCAGCAGCCCTGCACGTCCCCTGAGGTGGGTCAGGCCCCTGTCCAGCAGCAGTCCGTAGCCCCGCACGTTGAAGGGCAGCACGGCCGAGTCCGCCAGCCGCAGGATCACGTCACACAGCACGCGCACCAGCGCCGTGGTCCGGTTGAAGTCCGGGTCCACGTGGGCGTGGAAGTAGTCGTAGGTGTCGTTCAGGGTGCCGTAGACCGGGTAGGTGGGCAGGTTGGGGTACTCCTGTGGTGATGGTTAGTGCTGATGTGGTAATGACTCGTACTTCTGTCAGAATAGTACGCCATCACCAGGAGTGATGGCCTAGAGGTAACGCGTCCGCCTAAGAAGCGAGAGAATCTGAGCGCGCTGGAACGAATCCTGGCACAGTCGCCAGTATTTTCTCCCCCTCCACTAGACCTTGAGTGGTGGTTTGGACACTAGTCATTCGGATGAGACGATAAACCGAAGTCCCGTGTGCAGCATGCACTTGGCGCACGTAAAAGAACCCACGGCAACAAAAAGGGTTGTTCCTGGCAAAATTCTGCAGAAAAATTCACTTCGATAGGAAAAACAAAACTGCACACAGGAAAAAATACAAAAGAATGGATGGCGCTGTAGTGTAGCGACGCGCTCTCCCTGGGGAAAGCAGCCCGAATTTCACACAGCAAACGAAATCTGTTGTGATAAAAAGAAATACAAATACAAATCCTGTGATAACGATCACGATAGTTACTCATGTGGTAATGATATGTACTCTTATGATACCGATAACGATTAGTACTCATGTCATAACAATACGCCATCCTGTGATAACCATAACGGTAAGAACTCCAGTGACTACGATAATGATAATCACTCCTGTCATAACCATAAGCACTCATGTGGTAATGATAATTACTCCTGTAGCAACTGCAACGGTAAGTTCTTCTGTTGTCACAATAACGATAAGTACTCCTGTGATGACGATATGTACTCCTGCGGTAACGGCCGGTACTCCTGTGATAACGTTAACGATTAGCACTCTCGTGATAACGACAACACATGTGGTAACGATAAGTACTCCTTTATCATAAGTACTTCTGTGACAACGACACATACGCACAGACACACACGAACACTAGCACAACACACACACAACCCTCCCCCATTCCAACACTCCCCTCCCCCTACACACACACCTTGATGTTATAGGTGAAGGCAGCAGACATGGACGAGATGCCCAGACGGTACAGGAAGGGGCTGTGATCGCTGTCCCCAGGAAGGTCTGAGATCCAGGGCTTGTCCAGCGAGAACTCGGGCCTCTTCAGCTTCAGCCACTCCTCATACACCGTCCTCCTCCTCCCTCCCTCCTCCTCCTCCTGGCCCACCGTCCCCTCCTCCCCTGGGCACAGCCAATCAGATTGAAATTACTTTTATTTTATTTTATTTTATTTTATTTATTTTGGTACTAACAGAGTAACAAATGTTTGGAGTAATTTGCCACAAGATGTTGTTTCTGCAGGAACAGTGAATACTTGAATAAAAAAAAAAAAAATCTTGACATTTATTTTCAGAATTTTAAATACAAAACTCATCTAGATATTTCTTGACTTATGAACTGGCAAGCATAACGCACTCAATGTTGGAAAATGCTTATATGTGGGGACTCTTTCTTCCCCACTTCAAGCGGGCAACAGGTCTCATCAGGCCTACACGCCTTCATATTGATATGATAGGATATTAATCCGCGTGGAGATAAGGTTGTTGGGCAGTCACCGAATCGTTAAATCGAATCAAATCAAAAATACTTTTATTCATCCATAAGGAAGTTATTTCGTGTGTGTGCAATCACATGCTCGCTAATTCAGATCAAATCATTTTATCTATTCACATGCAATCACTGTGCTCGTTCAATCAAATCAATAAAAAAAAAAACTTTATTCATCCACAAGGAATTTAGTTTGTGTGCAATCACATGCTCGTTAAACGGAATCAAATCAGATCGAAAGCTTATTCATCCACGCGGAAGTAAGTTTGCAATCAGAGGCTGGTTAAATCAAATCAAACAAAAATATTATTCGTCTATGTGGGAATTAGTCTGTGTGCACCCACTGGTTTGTGAAATGGAATCAAATCGTAAATACTTTATTCATCCACACGGAAGTTAGTTTGTGTGTGTGTGCAACCACAGGCTCGTTAACTCACTCAGTACGGCCAGTCCTCTCTTCTCCTCTACACAGACCCCTCGGATGTCCAGTGGGTGTCTGAACGACCCAACCTTTAGCTTCCATCGTCAGAATTGTGGTATTCTTTGTCAACAATCACCTCTTCAGTATAAGAGCGTTCCGCTTGCAATATTTTGATGATAGTAATTGGGGTGAAACGCTGTTAACGTCGTCTCTTTCGCCGTTCGTGTGGAGAGAGTTGAGTGGAATCGAATCACATCGAAAGCGCTTTATTTACCCAGGTAGAAGTTCGTTTGCAATCACAGGTTCGTAAAATCAAATCAAATAATAAATATCTTATTCGTCTACTTGGAAATTAGTTTGTGTGCAGTCAAAGGCTCATTAAATCGAATCAAGTCAAAAATACTTTATTCATCCACAAGGAAGCCGGTTTGTGTGTGGGTGCAATCACAGTGCTAGTTAAATCGAATCACATCGCAACGAAAACAGTTTAATCATCCTCGTGGAAAGTTTGTTTGAATAAATTGAAATAAAAGTATTTCATTGTTTACTTGGAAATTAGTCTGTATGTCACGCGTGCTAAAGCGGACGTGCACCCTCCCCAAGACACCCCACTACAGACGCCACAACGCAACAAGCCCACACAGAAACAAAATTATGTAATGCATTTAATGATTGTATATGTCTATAGATGTACGTAAATAAAAACAAAACAAAAAAATTATTAAGAGCATACAAAAAAACAACAACAACAAACAACCAACAACAACAACTACCCAAACAACAACAACAACAACAAAAAACGGCAGCACAACTACAGCTTTAGTCTTGTCACATTCTCCACAAGGGCACTGGTAAATGAGATGTCAAACCACAAGCATAGCATGGTCTTTTGTTTTCCACGATAAATAAAAAAAATAAAACATGAAAATAGGAGTGCTGCTGACGCTGGCGGACGGAAGACAGGCCCCCAGTATGGAGAGCGTCAGCGGAGCCCTCAGCGGATCCGTCGCCGGCTCCGAGAGGCGGGTGGTCTGGAACCACCATGTCACAACTAAAACATCTACAAAACTGGCGGCACTCAGCGAGGAGCGCACAGGAAGATGCATTGGCAGCCCAAAACCATTGATGAATAATTATTTCGAAAGATATCAGTTTTTTTTTTCAAATATTATGGAAAACATACACTATAGTTGGTTGGGTTTGTTTTTGTTTTTTTAAAGTGAATGACATTAACAATGTTTGCCGGCATCTAATAGTAATAGACTAATAATTATCTCCCTTTCTTCCAGTATTTTCACATGTCCTAAAACAAATCATCATTTACCATATACAACAGTACTGTTTTATACAATCATAAATTTATTCCCGATGTTAGCTCGTGGCCTCTAGTTGGACGAGCTCCTTAAACCTTAACAAAAATATCCAATAAAATTGTCTTGAGCATGTAAAAAGCAAGATATCTAAAATTACCCCCGTCCATTGAAAAAAACTCCCACTTGGCAGACATGTCAAAAATGTAGCTCCTCCCCAATTCTTAAATTTCAATATTTATTCCTTACATTTCCAATATAACATTTTAGCAACAAGTGACAACTCATCGCCCCTTCACAGGCTCATAACGTTCACAATAAACCGTGACAAGAAAAGGTCACCACAAACAGGAGACAAAATACAAACGTAACAATGAACCACGACGGAGAAAAATACATAAACAAGACTGGAACACAAGCTCCTACCTAGAGCGACGTGACGTTTCCCCACGATTCAAACGGAGGCACAGCACCTCAAGACGCGCCAGGCAACTGGAGAAACGCTGACAGGACAAGAACAAAAGCCACCCACTGGCCACCGCACAGTGTTCCGTAAACGAACAACGGGTGCTACACCGAAACACAGAAATGAACAGTTCCACTGGCGGACACAAAGTCGTTTACAGAGGAAAAAGAACGAACATCAGCCGCTAAGCGCTGGTTCTACACTGTCCTTCTCCAAGGACTGACTCCCTTCGAGTGAAGCTAGGGACAAACCGGCGAGGAGCATTTGAAGCACTAGAACTCCGCTCACTCTGTTCACTCAGCTTCATATATATATATTTTTTTTCCGTTCAATTGCACGAGACACTTACAAACCATAGAAAACATAACACGATCTCACTACGCTCGAACGCAAGGGGAACACGCACGATGGAAAACAGCGTGCACGCGCATACGAAACACACCCGCCTCTAAAAATAATCCAGCGACCCACCAGCCTCCGCCAGCTTCGCTTGTCATTTTAGAAGAAAGAGGGGATGAGATGGACTCGAACCCCCTCCATAACCGTAAAAGAAAAGAAAAAATAGCGGAACCATTATGTCGTCCGTGACAATAACCCCCCCTCCCAAGATTAAACCACTGGTTTAAATCAAAACAAAATAAGTCACGGACTAATAATGTATAGCAGCTACCTATATACATGTTGGGGCCACATTCAGCAATTGCTCTGACTTGCAGCCAAGGCGACTGAGATAATCAGCAGCCACATTGTCTCTTCCAGGAATGGCCTGGACGACAAACCTGAATGGCTGCAGCTGAAGTGCCCATCGGGTAATACGCCCGCTCGCTGACTTTGTCCTTTCCATATACTGTAAAGGGGAGTGGTCTGTTTGTACAACAAAATCTGTCCCATACAGGTAGGACTCAAACTTTGAAACTCCCCACACCAGTGCCAGACACTCCTTCTCTATCGTGGGGTAGTTTTTCTCTGCAGCCGTCAGCTTCCGACTGGCGCACGCCACAGGATGCAGCTCCCCATCACTCTGTTGGAACAGGACTGCTCCCAAGCCTGTTCCTGATGCATCGGTACGGAGCACAAAAGGTTCCCCTGGAACGGGTAATCTGCAGACGGGTGGCGCACAGAAACGGTCTTTCAGATTAGTGAATGCTTGCTCACAAGCCTCATTCCATTCCACCTTCCTTGGACGATCGCCCTTTGTCAGGTCAGTCAAAGGTAATGCGATTTCAGAGAAATGAGGGATGAAACGGCGGTAGTAACCTACCAACCCCAAGAAACTTCGCACCTCTTTCTTTGTGGTGGGGCACGGCGCCTCTCTGATCTTTGCCATCTTATCCTCCTCGGGCCATATCCTGCCTCTCCCTATGCGGTGACCCAAATAGGAAATTTCAGAGCTCCCCAACTCGCACTTAGTCGGGCGAGCAGTCAGGGAACACTCCCGTAGACGCTCCAGCACTGCACGAATCACAGTGACGTGTTCCTCATCTGTGACAGTGGCGATGAGGATATCGTCGATGAAATTATCGATATCATCAGACCCCAGCGGCTGCAACAGCTTCCTCATCATTCGTGAGAAAACCGCGCCTGACGTGCAGAGACCAAAAGGCATGACTCGCCACTGAAAATGGCCCTCTGGAGTGGAGAATGCCGTCTTTGGACGGTCTTCTTCCTCCACGGGTATCTGCCAGTACCCCTTCGACAAGTCAATTTTACTGAAGATTCGTTTCTGACCCAGCTTGGAGAACAAGTACTCGATTTCTGGCATGGGTTCTGCATCGAATTCTACGATCTTGTTGAGACGTCTGTAATCGACACAGAAACGGATCTTGCCGTCTTTTTTCTTCACCAATACAATTGGGGAAGAGTAGGGTGACACGGACGGCTCAATAGCTCCCATATTTAGCATCATCTTTATTTCATCCCGGACCGTGTCACGCTGAGCATAAGGCAGAGCATATGGCTTTGATCTGATGGGCACATCTGAAGACAGCTTTATCTTGCAGGTCTCCAGCTGTGTGCACGCTGGCAGATCAGTTAGTACATCGCCAAACTCTTTAACCAAGAGGCGTAACTTATGCACCAGCTGGTCTGACGCACACCCAATGACAACGTCCTCGGGACCTTCCGTGGGCTCCAACGGAATGACGGGGAGATCTTTACGCCAAACCGGGTCTGTCCCTTCCCCTTCTGACTCCTCAACCACCACAGCCTGGATGGATGCACCCTTGGATTCATCAGCGTGTCTTTCAATGAACCGCTTGAGCAAGTTCCCATGGAAAAGTTTGTCTTTGACACCCACACGCAACTTGTAGTCAGCCTCGCCCACTCGGTCTAACACCTCATATGGTCCCTGCCATGCTAACTCCAGCTTATTAGCCTTAGTCGGTCGGAGAATGAGAACTTTGTCACCTCGCTTGAACGTTCGTGATTTTGCCTTTGCGTCGAAATGACGCTTGTAACGAGTGGCTGCTCTGGTCAGGTTCTCCTGAGCCATTGCACAGGACTCGGCGATCCTGTTTCTCAGATCCACCACGTACTCGGCAGCTGTCTTGACTTCCTGATGTTCTGGGTGCACCCAGAGATCGCGCAACACCTGCATAGGACCTCGCACCCTTCTCCCATACAGCAGTTCTAAAGGAGAGAATCCTGTGCTGTCTTGGGGTACCTCTCGATAAGCAAACAGGAGTGCTGGAATCCAGCGATCCCACTCACGTGGTTTTTCCTGCGCCAGACGCCGCAACATCTTTTTCAGAGTCCCATTGAACCTTTCCACAAGACCATTACACTGTGCGTGATATGGTGTGGTCTGAAGTCCTTTGATTGCCAGGAGACGATACATCTCTTGCATGATCTGCCCAGTGAACTGAGTTCCCCGGTCAGTGAGGACTGATGACGGAATACCAGTCCGTGTCCACAGATTGAACACAGCCTCTGCTACGACCCCTGCGGTGATAGTACGTAAGGGTACTGCTTCTGGGTAGCGGGTGGCAAAGTCAACCATGACAAGGACGTAACGACATCCTGACTCTGAAGCGGGCTTGATGGGACCGATGATGTCTAAACCCACACGCGCGAACGGTTCCTGCATCAGCGGCATCTTAACCAGGGGCACTCGAGGCACTCTTCCCTTGTCAACAGTGCGTTGGCATTTGGGGCATGACTGGCAGTATCGTGCAATGTCTGCACACATTCCTGGCCAGTAAAAGGAAGCAAACACCCGATCCTTGGTCTTCTTGGTCCCGAGATGCCCTGACATCGGAATATCGTGACCTAGCGACACTACTGCCTTCCTGAGAGTCTGAGGGACGCACACCTGGTTAATGACTTCATGACGGCCTTCGAACTTCCGCAACAAGACACCCTCCTTCCTCCAGTATGACACCTTGCCACCTTTTGTCTGGTGGCTGACGGCCTCATTACACGACTCGCGCGCTGCCGCCAAAGAGGGGTCACACTCTTGTAACCTGATCAGATCAGCACGGGATGTCCCTATCACTTGCTCTTTTATGGAGAGGGCCTCTGGGACCGACCCCTCCCTCCTTGTCTGCGCCCTGGTCTTTACTGCACCTACAAGCAATGGGTTGGCGTATACTGGTATGTGTTCTAGCTCCTCACTGCCCTCCCGCTGAGCCAAGTTGCCAATGAGGACCTCTTCTACCGGCCGCTTCATAACCAGAACCCGAATCCTCCCACAAATGAAAGGGGAAGCAATGCCTACAACAGCCACTGGCAACAAATTCCGGCACCTCGACTCAGCCAACACGACCGGCATCGTATCACCTGTGTATGCATCAGCAGGCACCAAGCGCTCTGCCACCACTGTGTAGCCTGCTCCTGTGTCACGCAGGCCATTTGCAGGCATACCCTCAATAGTGACAATGCAGCGCGGAGTGTATGGCTTCCGTGCACAGGGGACACACAGAGTCGGTGTATCTCCCTGGGGAACCTGCATAGGACAAGCCACTGCCGCCGTATAATGCATCTGTGGACAGTTCCGGGCAATGTGGCCTTCCTTTTTGCAATGGAAGCAGACAACAGCTGATCTAAGCCGTCCCTGTCTACCCTGAGGCGAGACCTGCTTGCCTTGCTCGAGCGGGGTCTTTGTGTCTGTTGGCGGTTGGAAAAGCACATTGTGCCGATTTTGCACAGGCCGCTCTTGAGTGCCCCGCTCATGTTTAGCCTCTCGGCCCATTCGCTTAGCCTCGGCCAACACGGTGGCCTCCTTAGCCAAGTCATCAGCGTTCTTTGCGCTGACCTTCCTTACCTCCATTATCAACTCTGGAGACAGAATATTGTAGAGCTGCTCCTGCATGAACAGATCTTTCACCTCCTCAACATTATTGTCATCCTTGCCAGCAGCTACGCACCACAGAGAGAAACAAGCGTGCATCCTAATGAGAAGCTGTTCAAATGTTTCAGCAGCATCCTTCCTCAGTGCCCGGAATTTCTTCCTGTAAGCGTCGGCATCCAGACGGAAATGCCTAAGCAGAGCCGCTTTTACCTTAGCATAGCTGGTAAGATCAGCCAGATCCAGTCGCAACACTGCCTCCCTAGCCTTGCCCCTCAACAGCGCTATAAGTCTGGTGGGCCACGACGACTCTCTCCAGTGACAGAGGGTAGCCACTCGCTCAAAGTGTGACAGATAAGCGTCTACGTCGTCCTTATCACCCAGAGGATCTAAGTTGATATTCCTGTTCTCGCTAGCTTCTACCTCTCTCCCCCGAAGTTTAAGCTCTTCTCTTCTGAAAGCCTGTTCCTCTTCGTCCTTACGCTGGAGTCTGAGTTCCTCCCTCTCTCTAAACAACCTTCCCTCATCTTTCTCTTGGCGCTTCAATTGCAATTCCTCTTCGTCCTTACGCTGGAGTCTGAGTTCCTCCCTCTCTCTAAACAGCCTTCCCTCATCTTTCTCTTGGCGCTTCAATTGTAACTCCTCTTTCCTGAGTCTCAGCTCCTCCTCTCCCTTCACCGAATCTGTTATGAATCTGGAGAGGGCCTCTCCAGTCAAGCCTAACTTGCTAGCAATCGCAGCATACTTCTCATAAACCGATCGTTCTTCCGCTATCTCCCCCTTCACCTCGCTCACCTTTGGTCTATCCAGTTCATCTCTGACCCAACGTGCCAGCTCGTCAGTCTGCTCGGGAGTCCTCACAGGAGTGCCTGGCGTACCTTGCTTCGCAGGCTGTTTACGCGGTGGCATGATTCCAGTGTCGAACCCAACGAAACTACTGTCGCTAACAATTGAACCCTCAACCACCAGAGACAACCCTCCAGACCAATGACGCGTTAACCGTAGAGCGCTCAAAACCAACAATGATTATCAGCTACTTACAATGCATCAAAACATGTACACTTTGAATCCCTGTGCATAGACCAACAGCAGCTACCCGAAGCACTTACCAGTGCAGCAATATCACTGTAGGGTAACATGAACCATTTTGAAAACAGTCACATACAACACCACAAGACACCCTACCACCTGTCCCTCTAACCTATATCCTAACCCAGCTAAGACGGATCCAAACACAACCTAGCTAAAAAGTACCCCGCATCTCCACCATTTGTCACGCGTGCTAAAGCGGACGTGCACCCTCCCCAAGACACCCCACTACAGACGCCACAACGCAACAAGCCCACACAGAAACAAAATTATGTAATGCATTTAATGATTGTATATGTCTATAGATGTACGTAAATAAAAACAAAACAAAACAAAAAAATTATTAAGAGCATACAAAAAAAAAACAACAACAACCAACAACAACAACTACCCAAACAACAACAACAACAACAACAACAAAAAACGGCAGCACAACTACAGCTTTAGTCTTGTCACATTCTCCACAAGGGCACTGGTAAATGAGATGTCAAACCACAAGCACAGCATGGTCTTTTGTTTTCCACGATAAATAAAAAAAATAAAACATGAAAATAGGAGTGCTGCTGACGCTGGCGGACGGAAGACAGGCCCCCAGTATGGAGAGCGTCAGCGGAGCCCTCAGCGGATCCGTCGCCGGCTCCGAGAGGCGGGTGGTCTGGAACCACCATGTCACAACTAAAACATCTACAAAACTGGCGGCACTCAGCGAGGAGCGCACAGGAAGATGCATTGGCAGCCCAAAACCATTGATGAATAATTATTTCGAAAGATATCAGTTTTTTTTTTCAAATATTATGGAAAACATACACTATAGTTGGTTGGGTTTGTTTTTGTTTTTTTTAAGTGAATGACATTAACAATGTTTGCCGGCATCTAATAGTAATAGACTAATAATTATCTCCCTTTCTTCCAGTATTTTCACATGTCCTAAAACAAATCATCATTTACCATATACAACAGTACTGTTTTATACAATCATAAATTTATTCCCGATGTTAGCTCGTGGCCTCTAGTTGGACGAGCTCCTTAAACCTTAACAAAAATATCCAATAAAATTGTCTTGAGCATGTAAAAAGCAAGATATCTAAAATTACCCCCGTCCATTGAAACAAACT
>NC_134903.1:26042539-26062539 GCF_041734735.1 Babylonia areolata
TTCGGCCGAAGATAGGCGCTATGTAAGTATCCATATCATCAATCTTGTCTCCCAGTCCTTCACAAAAGACTAAGCTGTAAATTGATTATCAATATCATCATCATTATTATTATTACTTTAAAAATTAGATTTACCTCTAACGGCAGCATCCAGGTTGATGTAGGCCACTGCCCCCGATGTTAATTGCTCCTCGTATTCCTGCAACACATGAGGAAGGTGGCGGAATGGTGAAGACGCTCAGCTGCCAATACAGAGTCTGTGGGGGTCTGGGTTCCATTCCCCCTCTCGCCCTTTCTCCCAAGTTTGACTGGAAAATCGAACTGGGCGTCTAGTCTTTCGGATGAGACGATAAACCCAGGTCCCGTGTGCAGCACGCACAGGGCGCATTGAAAAAAACCATGACAACAAAAGTGTTGTCCTCTGGCAAAATTCTGAAGAAGAAATCCACTCTGATAGGTACACAAATATACATGCAGGCACTAAAGGCCTGACAAAGCGCGTTGGGTTAAGCTGCTGGTCAGGCATCTGCCTAGCAGATGGGGTGTAGCGTATATTTATAATAATAATAATAAAGTGCATTTTAAGACGCTTATCCCCATGGAGAGCTCTAAGCGCCATCACGATTTCTTAAGAAGGCAAGAATATTTACACACTTATCCACAAAACTATGCTCATCCACACACAAGTATATATATCTACACTTATCCAAAAAAAAGCACATAAATATATATATATATATATATATACACATAAAACATTAAAAAGTTTCAGCACTTAAAACCTATGGCGTAGGTTACACCTGGTGTTAACTTATTCAGTCAAATGGAGTTTGAAAAGGTGGGTCTTAAGCCCAGCCTTAAAGGCTGACAATGTGGGAGCCTTTCTCAGTGTCTGGGAGAGTGCGTTATAAGTTGAAAGACCAACAAATGAAAAAAGAACGTCTGCCATATTTCTCTGGGTGGAATCGGGGAACGGCGAGGTGACCGGCATTTGAAGACCGCAGTGATCTGGATGGCACATACAGGGTCAAGAGATGAGAAATGTATGCAGGGGACTGACCATGAAGGGAACGGTAACAGTGTTGCTAATTTATACTCCACACGGGCACGCACTGGCAGCCAGTGAAGTTGCCTGAGAAGTGGTATGGCATGGTCAACTTTACGCTTGTGGAGAACGATGCGTGCTGCATGATTCTGGGCTTTCTGAAGCCTCTCAAGCAAGCAGTCAGGGGGACCAGCAAACAGTGAGTTACAGTAGTCCATTCTGGACAACACAAAGGCAGACGTGAGTTTCTTTGCAGCCTCTACAGACAGAAAAGGACGAATATGACCAATGCGGCGCAGTTTCAAATAAATGGATTCGCACAGCTTGTTTATGTGGGTTTCCATGGTGAGAGAACAGTCAATATGCACGCCTAGATTGCAGACAGTTTGAGAAAGCTCAATTCAGGTGCCATTGAGAGAAAATGAAGTATAGTTTGAGACCATTTTGAGTTAGTGACCAGTATATTTGGATCTGTCCGAACGCAGTGACGTCCTCCTTCAGAACACAAAACCTGCGACACACCACTGGTGACATACACTTTGCACTGTCTCACACCAACAGTTGTGTGTCCACCAAAAGGGAATTTCAAACTGCAATCAGTCACACAAGACCACGTATAAGCTTCTGCATTAGCAGAATGACCCAAGCTGTGAGGTCAGTGACTGGTCACCAGCCAAGCTCGTATGACTGTCAGCAGTGTCCGACAATGACCATCAGAACAGCAGAGGAGGTAACTGCTGTCCCGACTGTCTGGGCTAGAATTTGATCATAGTGGAGAGTGTCTTGCCCAAGTTACATCCCCACTCTCTCGGCCTAGAGGGTTTTAGGAGAGCTGGCGTTGGGGGTGATTCCCAAAGGCCAACTAGCCCCCCAAGGCTGCAGCACTAAGAGCCAGTGCAGTTTGCCTCCTAGTTTGAGAGTCACAGTCTTTCAGAAAAGACTGAGCTATAAATTATTTCCCATTGCAACAGAGAAACCATTGATCATACAGCTCTCACTTTGCTGCTGGCCCAGCTGTGAAACTATGTCAATATGTGATATAAGCAGAGTGTTGGCTACACAGGAACTAACAGCTCATCAGTTGACCTGCACACTCAACTTCGCCAGTTCTATGCACGACTGTCGCTGCAGACAACAGAACCATGCAACAGCAGTGTGAGATGCTCCTGTTCACCACGAAACACATGTACATACAGATACAGACACACACCATACCATACTGTATTGTAATGTATTTTATTAATCGTTTTGTCACAACAGGTTTCTCTGCGTGAAATTCGGGTTGCTTTCCCCAGGGAGAGCGCGTCGCTACACTGAGAGCGCCACCCATTTTTTTGTATTTTTTCCTGCCTGCAGTTGTTTTTTTTTAATGTTTTCCTATTGAAGTGGATTTTTCTACATAATTTTGCCAGGAACAACCCTTTTTGTTGCTGTGGGTTCTTTTACGTGTGCTAAGTGCATGCTGCACACGGGACCTCGGTTTATCGTCTCATCTGAATGACTAGCGTCCAGACCTCCACTCAAGGTCTAGTGGACGGGGAGAAAATACTGGCGCAACTGCCGGGATTCGAATCAGTGCGGTCAGATTCTCTCGCTTCCTAAGCGGACGCGTTACCTCTGGGCCATCACTCCACTTACACTTTAGCCACTTTTTGCGAATCCACTTCATTACACCACCACCACCCTTTCCACTAACAACTTGCCACCCCCCTCCCCCCCACACACTTCCCAGGCCCTTTTTCCACCAATGCTCGCTCCCCCCCCGCCCCCCGATCCCCAAATTGTTGTTGTGTACTATCAGTGTTGGTAAACAGACATAAAGTGGAACAGTAACAATGACAGTTGATTCACAACGGAACAGGTGAGGTCTGTTCAGCCACCCTGCCTGTTGTGTCTCTTATCAGTGTTGTCTACTATCACAACGGAACAGGTGAGGTGTCTCCATCCACCCTACCTGTTGTTGTCTACTATCAGTGTTGTCTACTATCACAACGGAACAGGTGAGGTGTCTCCATCCACCCTACCTGTTGTTGTCTACTATCAGTGTTGTCTACTATCACAACGGAACAGGTGAGGTGTCTCCATCCACCCTACCTATTGTGTCTCTTATCAGTGTTGTCTACTATCAGAACGGAACAGGTGAGGTCTCTCCGTCCACCCTACCTGTTGTTGTCTACTATCAGTGTTGTCTACTATCACAACGGAACAGGTGAGGTCTCTCCATCCACCCTACCTGCTGTGTCTACTATCAGTGTTGTCTACTATCAGAACGGAACAGGTGAGGTCTCTCCATCCACCCTACCTGCTGTGTCTACTATCAGTGATGTCTACTATCAGAACGGAACAGGTGAGGTCTCTCCATCCACCCTACCTGTGCCCACTCAAAGGCTCCCACGTGACCATACTTGGATGCGTCCCAACCCGCGAAGATGATCGTTCTCCTCGGTCGCCAGTCTGGAGACAACAACAATAATGATGCTGAGGATAAACAACTAACCACCCCCCCCCCCCCCCCGCCCCCCCAAAAAAAACCAAAACAAAACAAAAAACCCACAAAAACAAAAAACCAACAAACAAAGAGGCAAACGGAATATTTCACACATTCAGACGATGATGAAACTGTACCACAAAACGGTGCACGAACGATCTTCTCTCTGTCTCTATTACACACACACACACACACACACACCTCTGTCTCTATCACACACACATGCACACACACACACTCAACTGTGCATCTCTGCTGGGGAGATGGTCCTCACACACCCACACACTCCCCCACAACACCGCCCCCCACCCTGCTCCCACACACACACACTCACCTGTGCACCTCCTCTGTTGGGAGAAGGTCCTCACCAGGTCCATAAGAGCGGCATACCCCGTGCCGGCGTCAATGGCCCCCGTGGTCCAAGAGTCTATGTGGGCCCCGACAATCACGTACTGGTCTGTCACATAGCCACGCCCAACATCTCCAACACTGCTTCTCACAGGTCAACACATAACAATGCCCTGTCAATCACGTACTGGTCTGTCACATAGCCACGCCCAACATCTCCAACACTGCTTCTCACAGGTCAACACATAACAATGCCCTGTCAATCACGTACTGGTCTGTCACATAGCCACGCCCAACATCTCCAACACTGCTTCTCACAGGTCAACACATAACAATGCCCTGTCAATCACGTACTGGTCTGTCACATAGCCACGCCCAACATCTCCAACACTGCTTCTCACAGGTCAACACACAACAATGCCCTGTCAATCACGTACTGGTCTGTCACCTAGGGGTCAGGTCAGGGGCATAGCCCTTGCTACTGGTACCATGTAACCCAGTACTACCTGCCGCATGAGAAGTCTCCCAACGACGTACCAGGCAGAGGAGGAAACCTTTCCCAACGGATGTGAAGGCGGAAGAGGATGACCAAAGGGCAGGGGGAGCTCTTATCTTTGGCTGGAAGTCCTTCTAGGAGACGGAACTCCGAAGAAAAAACCTGCACCTGCCGAGGCCGTCCTACACGTGGCAGTATCTGCACCTGTGGGACTGTGAGCGTCGGTAGGCGAGAGAGTAGGGAAGGAACTGCACAACTCGTCTTCACTAAAAAAAAAAAGTCACCTGTGCTGGTCAGGCAACCAGGCTTATGTGGGAACGACGAGCTAGTCCTAAACAAGAGAACGCTGGCCATTAAGGAGAAGCGTGAGCGAAGGAAGCAGGGCAAAACTTCTGGAGACGTTTTCCCTTGCAACACCTATAGGAAGTGCTGCGCATCCAGAATCGGCCTCTTCTCCCATATGAAGACACACCGACAGATAAGCCTGCCTGCCTACTCATCCGTCGGTCCGACGGGCGACTCCATCGGTCTGTCACATAGCCACATCCAACATCTCCAAAACTGCATCCCACAGGTCAACACATAACAATGCCCCGACTATCACGTAGTGGTCTGTCACACACCCACACCCACGTGGGATCAGTTAACGAGCGATAAAGATGATGATGATGATGGTGGTGATGATGATGGTATGGATACTTGGTCGAAGACCAAGCTCTAAGCGCTTTACACACTCGGGGTCATTTTCACAACAGGCTGCCTACCTGGGCAGAGCCGACAAAGGGAGCTCATCGTTCGTTTCCTGTGTCATTCAATCAGATTTCAGGCACGCACACATACACAATCAGACAGACATGTAACATTTTACATGTATGACCGTTTTGTTTATTTACCCCACCATGCAGGCTGCCATATTCCGTTTTCGGGGGTGTGCATGCTGGGTATGTTCTTGTTTCCATAACCCACCGACCACTGACATGGATGACAGGATCTTTAACGTGCATATATGATATTCGTGCATATATGATATTCTGCGTGCGTATGCACACGAAGAGGGTTCAGGCACTAAGCAGGTCTGCACATATGTTGACCTGGGAGATCGGAAAAACCTCCACCCTTTACCCACCAGGCGCCGTTACCGTGATTCGAACCCAGGGACCCTCAGATTGAGAGCTTAAACCACTCGATTGCTCTGTGTGTGTGTGTGTGTGTGTGTGTGTGTGTGTGTGTGTGTGTGTGTGTGTGTGTGTGTGTGTGTGTGTGTGTGTGTGTGTGTGTGTGTGTGCGTTTGTGTGTGTGTGTGTGTGATGTTATTTTTGTATCTTGTATTTGTGCAATCGAGTATTTTGCAGTGTTTGTGTGTGCGTGTGCGTGCGCGCGCGCGTGTGTTTGCATGCGTGCGTATGTGCGTGCACACACACGAGAGGACTGTAGGTGACTTACCTTTCTCGTACTGCCCGTTGATGGTGGCAATGATATTGTGGATCTCACGGAAGAGAAATTCGTTCTTCACATTCAGATCCACTTCACTGGAAAAAGGGGAAACACATATTAAAATAAAAGAAGATCAGGCTAAATTATTATAAAATAAACACACATGCACGCACGCTCATGTAAACAAACAAACAAACACGCACACACTTACACGTCCGCACACATATTTCAAGTCTTTTCTCATGTCAATAACACGCATTGTGAATAACAAGGCAATGATAAATACAACGTGTGTGTGTGTGTGTGTGTGTGTGTGTGTGTGTGTGTGTGTGTGTGTGTCTCTGTGTGTGTGTGTGTGTGTGTGTGTGTTTTAGATTTCCCTTAAAACAATCGGTTAGGCAAAGAAAATGCAATACTGATTTTCCAGCGAAGTTAAAAAAAAAAAAAAAAAAAAAAAAGCAAAAAAAAAAAAAAAGCATTTAATGTTGTGTGTTTGTCGATGTGGATGCGAGAAGAAGAAGAAAATAGGTAAACGAAACGATAAACGATCCCGTTAATCAATGAATGCTATAGGCTGGAGGCCCAACCAAACACGACAATTCAGTTTCAGTTACAGTTTCAGTAGCTCAAGGAGGCGTCACTGCATTCGGACAAATCCATATACGCTACACCACATCTGCCAAGCAGATGCCTGACCAGCAGCGTAACCCAACGCGCTTAGTCAGGCCTTGAGAGAGAAAAAAAAAAGGGGGGGGGGGGGTGAGAATAAATAATAGATAAATACATAAAAAAACTACTACCACTACTAATGATATGTATAAGGCGCAAAAACTTGATGGAGTCAACTATAAGTGTACATAAATATATAAATAAATAATAATTATAATATAAAAAGTAGTAATAATAATAATAATAAATAAATAAATAAATAAAAAAGACAACAAATGAAATAAAATGAAATTACGGTTCTTAGAGCCTCGCCGACCACTAAGGCCATCTCAAGGCTATCGCCACGTTAATAACTACTACAAGAGTAAAAAAAACCACCAAAAAACAAAAAAACAAACAATTAAAACGAGTCACCACTTCAAACTTTCCACTCAAAGTTTAAAAAACTTCCATTGTTTAAAACCTTCAAATCTGATTAAAAATGTTCACTTCTTTCAAGAAGTCCATCAGCGCCCACGGAGGGACATCACGAAACAAGGTCTTCAAAGAAACCGCCGTGTAATGTGTGTGTGTAAAAAGACAACAATGATGATAAATAGGCAACTGAATGTAAAACACGGCAAGCAGTGGATGCCTGTGTCTGTGTCTGTGTCTGTGTCGGTCTCACCGATCGTCCAGGTAGCCAGGTCCTGTCTTGTACCCGATGCTCAGGCCTCCCACCCAGTCACTGGGTACATCCACCCCGCTCAGGTTACTGTCACACACACACACACACGTACACGCGCACACACACACGCACACACACGCGCGCGCACACACACACGTACACGCGCGCACACACACGCACACATTTCAAGTGAAAAGAGGTAAACCTGAGCACACACACACACACATACACACACCATACTACACATCACGCACATTGTGTCTATCAAAACTCATTAAAAGGGGATTTCAAACAGCGCATAAATTCAATACACACTTCTCAAAACCCGCAAGAACAATTCACCGAAATAATCACATAATATCTATCCTTATTTTAAACAAATGGTCCAACTGTAAACCCAAATACTTCTTTTTTTTTAAATCAGACAAAGCAAGCAATATACACTTACGTCATCAGTTCCTGTGCATCGTTGAAGGACACCGGAAACACAGGCAGTCTGGGATAGCTGTCTCGCTCTGCGCTCATGCGTGGAATTCCGTCTGAAAACCACACCCCCGCCCAACACCCTGATTTCAGTACTAAGACAATGCAGGTTTTCATGAAACACTGTTGCCACAGAGCTCAGCATGAGGAGCCGTTGATATTGAAAGCATTCCTCTGGTGTTCGGTGAATAGACGACATAGTGAACTCTTGGAAAATACGACTGTGGACTGTCTTTCCTCTTGTTTGGCTGCCTATCTGTTTTACTGTGTTGCTTTGTTATGTATTTAAACGTATGTAGAAGTACATGCATATACTGTCTTCATATTGTATTAATTTCTTATTTATAATCCGTTATTTTTATTTTTTTTAATTCTATTTCTTTACATTTCCATGCTTCCGTATTCTTGTGAGCAAATCCTAGTTCTGACCGTGAATTGCTAATAAAACCTTTCTGAAAAAAACAAAGAAGAACAAGAACAACTACTACTACTGCTACTACTGGTAGAAGACGAAGTAGTAGTAGTAGTAGTAGTAGTAGTAGAAGGAAGATGAGGAGGAGGAGGTGAAGAAGAAGAAGAAGAGAAAGGGAAAAGAAGGAAGAAGAAGAAGACATCACCAACACCAATAACTACTTCTACTACTACAAGAAGCAGATGTAGAGAGAGCTGAAGAAGAAGAAGAAGAAGAAGAAGAAGAAGAAGAAGACCATCACCAACAACAATAACTACTTCTACTACTTCTACCACTACAAGAAGCAGCTGTAGAGAGAGTTCAAGATGAAGAAGACCACCAACAACTCCGGCCCCCAACCCCGCCCCCCAACATCCACAGCCACCACCACCACCAAAACCATCACCACCCCCACAACACCCCTCCCACTCACCCACAGCAGGGTAGTCCGGGGTCAGCGGGTCCCCAGTCATCCAGTACCTGACGGAGGATCGAACCACGGCGTCCCCGGGGAGCCACCAACTTCCGGTCACGTTTCCACTTCCGCTTCCGCCACTTCCGCTTCCGGTGGGGCCCGTGCTGCCCTCTGGCGGCGTGACGGCCATGTCCGTGTAGTCCTGGGGGTCTGGGTACAGGATCACTCCCAGGGCGCCCAGTCTCTCTGCGTGCTGCACCTGTTGGGGGAGGGGGTGGGGGAGGAGGGGGGAGTGTGGGGGTGGGGAGGAGGCGGTGGGGTTAGGACATTTGATACAAAACCTGTGGTGTGTCTTTCTTTGATGCTGCATCTTCTTGGTGGTGTTTTTTATTTTTATTTTATTTTATTTTATTTTATTATTGTTGTTTAATGTTGTCGTTATTGTCGGTGTCGTTATTTGTTGCAGTTGTTTGCAATCGGCGTCGTTGTCGTTGCTGTTGTCGTCATCATTGTTGTTGCTATTGTCGTTGTCGTCGTTGTTGTCGTCCAGTAATAAACGCCTGTGGTGTTTTGTCTGACACTGCATCCTCTTGGTATTGTTGCTGCTGCTGTTATTGCCGTTTCCGTCGTTTGTTGTTGTTGCTGCTGTTGTCGTTGTTATCGCTGTTCTTGTTGTCGTTCTCGTTGTTGCTGTCATCGTTTTGTTACTGTTGTTGTCGTTGTTGTTACTGTTGTCGCTGTTCTTCTTGTCGTTGTCGATATTGTTCCTGAGGCATGGGTGGTATAGGGAAGGTGATGGAGTTTCGTCCAAAATTCAAAATTGTGGATACACTTTACCCCCCCGCTCAACCCCCCCCCCCCGCCCCCCCAAAAAAAAAACAACAACAAAAAACCACAAAACAAAACAAAAAAAAACAAACAAACGAACACACACACGCGGGCGCGCGCTCACACACACACACACACACTCGCTCTCTTGTAATCTCGACCACAATCTTCCAGTATCTTTCTCCATAATTCTGGAACGATTTATCTTCCTCTTTTTGTTGCTATGTGTTGTTGTTTTGTGTTAAAAAAGGCAAAGTCAATTACCCCTTTTATGTCCGTGCTCATTCATTACTACCCCCATCTCACATCCACACACACACACTCGCAAGCACTCTCTCTCTCACACACACGCACGCAAGCACACTCACACACACACATACACACACACTGTCTCTCTCATTCACACACTCTCACTCTCTCATTCAAACACACACACACTCTCTCTCTCTCTCTCTCACACACTCACTCTCTCTCATTCACACACTCTCACTCTCTCATTCAAACACACACACACTCACACACACATTCACAAACACTCTCTCTCTCTCTCTGTCTCTCTCACATTCACAAACAGACACACACACACACACACAAACACACACTCACTCTCTCTCATTCACACACTCTTACTCTCTCATTCAAACACACACACACACACACACACACACACACTCTCTCTCTCTCTCTCTCTCTCTCTCTCTCTCACACACACACACACACACAAACACCACATTCCTCTCTCAGAATCCATTTCCAGATAACTACCTCCCTCCTGTTTTTTTTTCTGTTTTTTTTTTTTGTGGTAAACCCTCCTTTAAATGTCCGTGCATGTGGTGTGGTGAGGCGTCATCATTCTTCGTCCACCCTGTTATCAAGCCCGATTCTCCCTTCCCTCCAAACCTCCATTTATAATGTCACGTCTGCCTTCCCACCTTCCTTCAACCCTCACGTCCCCCCCCCCGCCCACTTTTATTCCTTTAATCTCTTTTCTTCTTTCTCTCCCTTCCTTCCTTCCTTCCTTTCTTTCTTTCTTTCATTCTTTTTTGTCCTGTGTTTACTTTGTTATCAAGTTTTTTTTCTTCTTTCTATTTTTCATTTCTTGTCTTCTTTCTTTTTTCGTGTTTATCTTTCTATCTTTGATTTTTCTATCCAATAATATTTTTATATTTTTCTGTTTCCTCATTTTCTTTCTTTTTTTCCCCCCCTCCCTCCATTTCTTTTTTTTTCCGTTTTCCTTTTAAGTCTTTCTTCTTCTCTCATTCTTCTTTTTGTTTTTCCTTTCTTTTTCTTTCTCTATAATTATTCTTCGTTCTGTTTTCCTGATTTTCTTTCTTTCGTTCGCTCATTCCTTTCTCGCTAATCCTTTTTTTTTCTTTTTCTTTTTCAATTGATCTCATATTTTTCTTTTGGTTTTTCACTCTTTTTCTTTCTTTTATTTCTGTCTCTCTCATTCATATTTTTGTTTTTGGTGTATTTCTTTCTTTCATGGTTTTCTCTCTCTCTCTCTCTCTCTCTAATTCAGATTTCTGTTTCGCTGTTAATTCTTTTTCTCTGTTGTGTGCATTCCATACACTCTTTTTTTTAGTTTTTTATTTTCTATTATGTACCTTTCATACGCTCTTTTTGGTTTTTTTTTTTTTCGATTGTGTACCTTTCATACGCTCTTTTTAGTTGTTTTCTATTTCTATTTTGTACCTTTCATACGCTCTTTTTAGTTGTTTTCTATTTCTATTTTGTACCTTTCATACGCTCTTTTTAGTTGTTTTCTGTTTCTATTTTGTACCTTTCATACGCTCTTTTTAGCTGTTTTCTATTTCTATTTTGTACCTTTCATACGCTCTTTTTAGTTGTTTTCTGTTTCTATTTTGTACCTTTCATACGCTCTTTTCAGTTCTTTTCTGTTTCTATTATGTACCTTTCATACGCTCTTTCAAGTTCTTTTCTGTTTCTATTTTGTACCTTTCATACGCTCTTTTTAGTTGTTTTCTGTTTCTATTATGTACCTTTCATACGCTCTTTCAAGTTCTTTTCTGTTTCTATTATGTACCTTTCATACACTCTTTTTTAGTTCTTTTCTGTTTCCACTATGTACCTTTCATACACTCTTTTTAGTTCTTTTCTGTTTCTACTATGTACCTTTCATACACTCTTTTTAGTTGTTTTCTGTTTCTATTATGTACCTTTCATACGCTCTTTTCAGTTCTTTTCTGTTTCTACTATGTACCTTTCATACGCTCTTTTTAGTTGTTTTCTGTTTCTATTATGTACCTTTCATACGCTCTTTTCAGTTCTTTTCTGTTTCTATTATGTACCTTTCATACACTCTTTTCTAGTTCTTTTCTGTTTCTATTATGTACCTTTCATACGCTCTTTTTAGTTCTTTTCTGTTTCTACTATGTACCTTTCATACACTCTTTTTAGTTGTTTTCTGTTTCTATTGTGCACATTTCATACACTCTTTTTAGTTGTTTCTGTTTCCATTATGGACCTTTCATACACTCTTTTTAGTTCTGTTCTGTTTCTGATGTGTACCTTTGATACACTATTTTTAGTTGTTTTATGCTTCTATTATGCACTTTTCATACACTTTTTTTTTCGATTGTGTGCCTTTTCATACACTATTTTTAGTTAGTTTTTTTTAGTTTTTTTTTTACTAACATGACTATTTCATAAACTCTATTTAGGTGTTTTTTTTCGTTTATGTTCCTTTCATAAACTCCTTTTAGGCTTTTCCTACCATGTACCTTTCATGCACTCTGTTTAGTTGTTTTTTTGTAGTATGTACCTTGCATAAAGTCCTTTTAGTTTTTTTCTATTATGTACCTTTCATACACTCCTTTTAGTTTTCTTCCTACCATGTACCTTTCATGTACTCTTTTTAGTGTTTTTTTTTCTATTATGTACCTTTCATACACTCCTTTTAGTTTTCTTCCTACCATGTACCTTTCATACACTCTTTCTTTCTTTCTTTCTCCATTTCTTCTCCAGTCGTTCTTTCTTTATCCTCCCCTGTCTGTGCAGTTAGTTCTGTCCCTTTTCTGTCGCTTTCTCTGTTGTCCTTTTGTTTGTTTGTTATTGTTTTTTTTTTTTTTTTTTCTCTTTCTCTTTTGTTCGGGTGCGTGTTGATGTGTTTGTGTTCCGAAGTGGGTTTTAGCTTTTATCTTATTTTTGGCCCCACGTCGAAGGCTCTGCATTTCTTTAGCTGGTCTCACGAGTGGGTGGAAGGAGGGAGGGACAGAGGGAGGGAAAGAGAGAGGGAGGGAAAGAGAGAGAGGGAGGGAGTGAGAAAAAAAATTGCACGCGAAAATGTGTGTGTGTGTGTGTGTGTGTGTGTGTGTGTGTGTGTGTGTGTGTGTGTGTGTGTGTGTATGTGTGTGTTTGTGATGTGATGTGTGTGTGTGTGTGTGTGTGTGTGTGTGTGTGTGTGTGTGTGTGTGTGTGTGTGTGTGTGTGTGTGTGTGTGTATGGTTGCGCGCGCGCGCGCGTGTGTGTCTGTGTGTATGTGTGCAAGCGTGCGGCGTGCTTGTGCGTGCGTGACTGTGTGACTTTCCGCCCCCCCCCCCCCACCCTTCTCCAAACGAAACGGACGTGGCGTGGCGTGTATGGGACTCCCGCACGCACTGCCGGCCTCCTTGAAGGAGCACGCATCTCCTGCACTCTGTTCACTGACTGCCTCTTAAAGACCTCGTGCTTCCTCTTGGCCTTTTCTCTGTCTGTCTGTCTGTCTGTCTGTCTGTCCATCTCTCTCTTTACAGAGCTGGCTGCATGTAAAATTTCCTGCACACTCTTCTTCTGCCAGCTCTTGGCCTTTTCTGTCTGTCTGTCCATCTCTGGCTGGCTGGCTGGCTGGCTGGCTCTCTCTCTCTCTCTCTTTACAGAGCTGGCTGGATGTAAAATTTCCTGCACTCTCTTCCACTCTTGCTTCTTCTTGGACTTTTCTCTCTGTCTGTCTGTCTGTCTGTTTGGCTATCTCTCTCTCTCTCTCTCTCTCTTTACAGAGGTGGCTGGATGTAAAATTTCATGCACTCTCTTCTCCTGCCAGCTCTGGCTATTTCTTGGCCTTTTCTCTCTGTCCGTCTGTCTGTCCGTTCATCTCTCTGTCTGTTCCCCCCTCTCTCTCTTTACAGAGCTGGCTGGATGTAAAATTTCCTGCACTCTCTTCTCCTGCCAGCTCTTGTCCTTTTCTCTCTGTCTGTCCATCTCTGTCTGTCTGTCCATCTCTGGCTGGCTGTCTCTCTCTCTCTCTCTCTTTACAGAGGTGGCTGGATGTAAAATTTCATGCACTCTCTTCTCCTGCCAACTCTTGCTTCCTCTTGGCCTTTTCTCTCTGTCTCTCCGTCTGTGTCTGTCTGTCTGTCCATCTCTCTTTCTCTCTCTCTTTACAGAGCTGGCTGGATGTAAAATTTCCTGCACTCACTTCTCCTGCCAGTTTTTGCTACCTCTTGGCCTTTTCTCTCTGTCTGTCTGTCCACCTCTGGCTGGCTGACTGTCTCCCTCTCTCTCTGTCTCTGTCTCTCTCTTTACAGAGCTGGCTGGATGTAAAATTTCCTGCACTCTCTTCCACTCTTGCTTCCTCTTGGACTTTTCTCTCTGTCTGTCTGTTCATCTCTCTGTCTGTCTGTCCATCTCTGGCTGGCTGGCTGGCTATATATATATATATATATATATATATATATATATATATATATATATATATATCTGTCTCTCTCTCTCTCTCTTTACAGAGCTGGCTGGATGTAAAATTTCCTACACTCTCTTCCACTGCCAACCTCTTGAACAGCTCTTGCTTCCTCTTGGCATTTTCTCTGTCTCTGTCTCTCTCTTGAGGGCTGGCTGGATGTGAAAAGAAATAAAAATCGGTTGTGTTTATTCCACTACTCTCGTGAAATGAAAATTCGTTTCGTTTCTTTTCGTTTTTTCCCTTCTCTCTCTGTCTGTCTCTGTCTCTTATCTATCTTCTTCTTCTGCGTTCGTGGGCTGCAACCCCCACGTTCACTCGTATATACGCGAGTGGGCTTTTCGTGTACGACCGTTTTAAACCCGCCATGTAGGCAGCCATACTCCGCTTTCGGGGGTGTGCATGCTGGGTATGTTCTTGTTTCCATAACCCACCGAACGCTGACATGGATTACAAGATCTTTAACGTGCGTATTTGATCTTCTGCTTGCGTATACACACGAAGGGGGATCAGGCACTAGCAGGTCTGTATATATGTTGACCTGGGAGATCGGAAAAATCTCCACCCTTTACCCACCAGGCGCCGTCACCGTGATTCGAACCCAGGACCCTCAGATTGAAAGTCCAACACTTTAACCATTCGGCTATTGCGCCCGTCAATCTATCTATCTGTCTCTCCCTGTCTCCGCCTCTTATCTCTCTCTCTCTCTTATCTATCTGTCTCTGTGTGTGTGTCTCTGTCTCTTATCACTGTGTGTGTGTGTGTGTGTGTGTGTGTGTGTGTGTGTGTGTGTGTGTGTGTGTGTGTTATCTATCTGTCTCTCTCTCTCTTGTGTCTCTCTGTCTCTTATCTATCTGTCGGTCTCTCTGTCTCTTATCTCTCTGTGTGTATGTGTGTGTGTGTATGCGTGTGTGTGTCTTATCTATCTATCTGTGTCTCTCTATCTCTTATCTATCTGTCTCTGTGTCTCTCTGTCTCTTATCTATCTATCTTTCTCTCTCTCTGTGTCTCTCTGTCTCTTATCTGTCTCTCTCTGTGTCTCTCTCTGTCTCTTTGTCTCTGTCTCTTATATATTTATCTGTCTATCTCTCTCTGTCTCATATCTATCTGCCCCTCTCTCTCTGTGTCTCTTATCTCTCTCTCTCTCTCTGTCTCTCTGTATCTGTCTTTTTATGTGTGTCTCTGTCTCTCTTCCAGTTTCTCTCTCGCTGATGGTGAACAAAATTTAGATGGAAGAACGCACGCGCGCGCACACGCACGCGCCCATCACCCACACACGCACCCCCCCCCCACCCCCCCCCCCCGCACCCCCACACGCAAACACAAACCCCTAAAACCCCTCCAATTTCTGCTTTCCTCATCCCCCACCCCCCTACCTCCCTTCTGCACACACATTCGTACACACAGTCATGCACACACACAGAAGCGCGCGCGCGCGCACACACACACACACACACACACACATCCGCACATCATTAATAAAAATCTCCAAGTTTCATCATCCACACACACGCAGAACACAAAAACCATCAAATACCAATTTCCAGCACTACCCCCACATTCTTCACCCACTCCCCCCTACCCACCCCCACCCCCCACCCCCTATCTACAATCTTCACCATCGAGATCCTATATCCTTCAGCATTAATCTGGAACAGTTTTCTATTTTTCTTTATTTGCTAAAATATATCTCGTAAATCACCTGGGTTTTTTTTTCCAGCGTCCATGATCATTCATTTATTTTCTCTCCTTCAACTCTTTCCATCCACCCATGTGTGTGTGTGTGTGTGTGTGTGTGTGTGTGTGTGTGTGTGTGTGTGTGTGTGTGTGTGTGTGTGTGTGTGCGTGCGAGAGTTTTTGTGTGTGTAAGTCTGTGTGTGTGTGGGTGTGTGTGTGTGTGTGTGTATGCTGCGTGAGTTTTTTGTGTCTAAGTGTGTGTGTGTGTGTGTGTGTGCGTGTTTGTGTGTGTACATGTATGTTTGTGCATATGTGTGTGCGTGTGTACGCTTATGTGTGTGCGCGTCAGTGTTTCTACGTGAGAAAGAAAAAGTGCGAGGGAGAGAGAGACAGATACAGAGAGACAGAGAGTGAATACACACACACACACAGAGGGAATACACACACACACACACACACACACAGAGAAGGAATGAGACAGAGACGAAGCACCCCCACAAGCAACTAAAGAAACCCTTCCCTCCTCCAAAATACCCCTATCATTATCCCCCCCCCCACACCACATCCCTGTCTACCCTCCTCCATCACCAACCCCCGACCACAATCTTCAACACAACCCCAACCCATCCATTATTGTGGAGCTGTTCCTTTTCTTTCAATTTTTTTTTCTCTTCCTTTCTTTTGCCTCCTTTTAAAAAGAGACCATGTCCAATTATCTCCTTTTTGTTGTTGTTGGTGGTGGTGGTGTTGTTTGTTTGTTTGTTACGCCAGTGGTCAGGTATTCCTCCACACCCTCACAACGCCCAGTTCTCTCCCGTTCTGCGCCTTTCTACATCTCTCTCTCTCACGCGCGCGCGCGCACATACACACACACACACACACACACACACACGAACACACACAGACTTACACACACACACATACACACATATACACACACACTCACACATTTTCACACTCACACACACATACTCACACATACACTCACACACATACACAAACTCTCACGCACTCTCTCTCTCTCTCTCTCTCTCTCTCTCTCTCTCTCACACACACACTCGCACAAACACACTCACACATTCACACACACGCTTACACATACACACTCACTCACACACACACACACACACACATATATACACAAATATACACACACTCATGCACACACTCTCACAAACACACACTCAACTTCACACACACACACACACACTCACACAGGCACACACAGACTTATACATACCTACTCACACACATACACACATATACACACACATACACACTCACACATTTTCACACTCACACATACTCACATATACACTCACACATACACAAACTCTCACGCACTCACACACACACACACACACACACTCGCACATTCACACACACGCTTACACATACACACTCACACACACACACACAAATATACACACACACACACTCACACACACACACTCCATAATCCCTACATCACACACACACACACACACTCACACACACATACACAAACATACACACACTCATACACACACTCTCACAAAAACAAACTCAACACTCAACTCAACACACACATTCACACACACATATACAAACATACACACACTCATACACACTCTCACAAACACACACTCACACACACACACACTCACACACACCCTCCATTATCCATACATCACAATCCCCGCACCCTGTCCTTTTTTTAACACCCCCTCCCTCTCTCTCTACTCCCATAACCCCCCAACCCCACCCCCCCCCGTACCCCCTTCCCTAACCTCCCCCCCCTCCTGTCTACAAACTTCATCCCAATCCTCTCTCCGGCATTCTGAATGTTTTCTTTTTCACTACCCTCTCCCTCTCTCTCTCTCTCCACCCCCCACTCTCCTTTCCCTCTCCCCCCCCCCTCTCTCTCTCTCTCCGTGTTCCAATGCCCTAAATATGCTGACCCAAGACAACAGCACACTCCCGCTAAGTGCTACAGTTCTCATCTTCAAGAAGGTCAGGAAGGTGGCAAAGCGGTTAAGACGCCCATCTGCCAATACAGAGGGTCCGTGAGGGACGGGGTTCGAATCCCGCTCTTTCAAAACGGGACTGGAGAAAATCAAACTCAGCGTCCAGTCGTTCAGACGATGCGATAAAGCGAGATCCCGTTGTGCAGCACGCATCTTGGCGCACTGTAAAAGAACCCACGGCAACAAGAGGGTTGCCCTCTGGCAAAAATTCTAACGAAGAAATCCACTCTGAAAGGCACACAAATAATTACATATGCATGCACTCAAGGCCTGACTAAGCGCGTTGGGTTATATGCTGCTGGTCAGGCATCTGCCTAGCAGATGTGGTGTAGCGTATATGGATTTGTCCAAACGCAGTGACGCCTCCTTGAGCTTCTGAAACTGAAACGTCTTTGTTAAATCTGACATTGCTATAGCTTCCTCTCTCCTCCTCTCTCTCCCCATCTCTGTCTCTCTCTCCCCTCCTCTCCCCCATCTGTCTCCCCCCACTCCTCTCCCTATCTCTGTCTCTCTCTCCCCCTCCTCTCCCCATCTGTCTCCCCCTCCTCTCCCCATCTTTGTCTCTCTCTCTCTCCCCCTCCTCTCCCCATCTCTGTCTCTCTCTCCCCTCCTCTCCCTATCTCTGTCTCTCTCCCCCTCCCTATCTCTGTCTCTCTCCCCTCCTCTCCCTATCTCTGTCTCTCTCCCCCTCATCTCCCTATCTCTGTCTCTCTCCCCCCTCCCTATCTCTGTCTCTCCCTCCTCTCCCTATCTCTGTCCTCCCCCTCCTCTCCCTATCTCTGTCTCTCTCCCCCTCCTCTCCCTATCTCTGTCTCTCCCTCCTCTCCCTATCTCTGTCTCTCTCCCCCTCCTCTCCCTATCTCTGTCTCTCCCTCCTCTCCCTATGTCTCTCTCTCCGTCCTCTCCCTATCTCTGTCTCTCTCCCCCTCCTCTCCCTATCTCTGTCTCTCCCTCCTCTCCCTATCTCTGTCTCTCCCTCCTCTCCCTATCTATGTCTCTCTCTCCCCTCCTCTCCCTATCTCTGTCTCTCCCCTCCTCTCCCTATCTCTGTCTCTCTCTCCCCCTCCTCTCCCTATCTCTGTCTCTCTCCCCCTCCTCTCCCTATCTCTGTCTCTCCCTCCTCTCCCTATGTCTCTCTCTCCCTCCTCTCCCTATCTCTGTCTCTCCCTCTTCTCCCTATCTCTGTCTCTCCCTCCTCTCCCTATCTCTGTCTCTCCCTCCTCTCCCTATCTATGTCTCTCTCTCCCCTCCTCTCCCTATCTCTGTCTCTCCCCCCTCCTCTCCCTATCTCTGTCACTCTCCCCCCTCCTCTCCCTATCTCTCTCCCTCCTCTCCCCATCTCTGTCTCTCTCTCTCTCTCCTCTCCCTATCTCTGTCACTCTCCCCCCTCCTCTCCCTATCTCTGTCACTCTCCCCCCTCCTCCTCTCCCTATCTCTGTCACTCTCCCCCCCTCCTCCTCTCCCTATCTCTGTCACTCTCCCCCCTCCTCTCCCTATCTCTGTCTCTCCCTCCTCCTCTTCTCCCTATCTCTGTCACTCCCCCCCTCCTCTCCCTATCTCTGTCTCTCCCTCCTCCTCCTCTCCCTATCTCTGTCACTCCCCCCTCCTCTCCCTATCTCTGTCTCTCCCTCCTCCTCCTCTCCCCATCTCTGTCTCTCTCTCTCCCTATCTCTGTCTCCCCCCTCCTCTCCCTATCTCTGTCACTCTCCCCCCTCCTCTACCTATCTCTGTCACTCTCCCCCCTCCTCTCCCTATCTCTCTCCCTCCTCTCCCCTCCTCTCCCTATCTCTGTCTCCCCTCCTCTCCCTATCTCTGTCTCTGCCTCTCTCTCCCTCCTCTCCCTATCGCTGTCTCTCTCTCTCCCTCTCCTCTCCCCATCTCTGTCTCTCTCCCCCCTCCTCTCCCCATCTCTGTCTCTCTCTTCCCCTCCTCTCCCTATCTCTGTCTCCCCCCCCTCCTCTCCCTATCTCTGTCTCCCCTCCTCTCCCTATCTCTGTCTCTGCCTCTCTCTCCCTCCTCTCCCTATCGCTGTCTCTCTCTCTCCCTCTCCTCTCCCCATCTCTGTCTCTCTCCCCCTCCTCTCCCCATCTCTGTCTCTCTCTTCCCCTCCTCTCCCTATCTCTGTCTCCCCCCCTCCTCTCCCTGTCTCTGTCTCCCCTCCTCTCCCTATCTCTGTCTCTCTCTTCCCCTCCTCTCCCTATCTCTGTCTCTCCCTCTCCTCTCCCTATCTCTGTCTCCCCCTCCTCTCCCTATCTCTGTCTCTCCCTCTCCTCTCCCTATCTCTTTCTCCCCCTCCTCTCCCTATCTCTGTCTCTC
>NC_134903.1:26072539-26092539 GCF_041734735.1 Babylonia areolata
GGGGTACATGAGTTACTTACATAGTATAGTTTGGGTACATGAGTTACATAGTACAGTTGGGGTACATGAGTTACTAACATGGTGTAGTTGGGGTTACACACATAGTACAGTTGGGGTACATGAGTTACATAGTACAGTTGGGGTACATAAGTTACTCACATGGTGTAGTCGGGGTACATGAGTTACTCACATGGTGTAGTTGGGGTACATAAGTTACTCACATGGTGTAGTTGGGGTACATGAGTTACTCACATAGTGTAGTTGGGGTACATGAGTTACTCACATGGTGTAGTTGGGGTACATGAGTTACTCACATGGTGTAGTTGGGGTACATGAGTTACTCACATAGTGTAGTTGGGGTACATGAATTACTCACATAGTACAGCTGGGGTACATGAGTTACTCACATAGTGTAGTTGGGGTACATGAATTACTCACATAGTGTAGTTGGGGTACATGAGTTACTCACATGGTGTAGTTGGGGTACATGAGTTACTCACATGGTGTAGTTGGGGTACATGAGTTACTCACATGGTGTAGTTGGGGTACATGAGTTGCACGGTGTAGTTGCGGATGGTTGCAGAGTCCAGGTCATACGTGTCCCACATGTTGCGCGTGTAGAAGAGGAGCTGGTTGGTCTTGCCCACCCCGGACAAGGGCAGGTGACTCTCGATGGTCCTGAGGGCGAACAGGAACGACAACTACAAGACATGCCTGCAGTCCGACACACAGGCTGGCGGCCAGCGGTGAAACACGAATTACGGGGAATGCTCAGCTCACAGGTCGGACACTCTGGACACTCGCAATCCACGTGGTTTTGGTTTGTTTGTTTGTTTGTTTGTTCCGGATATTGGGAACTCTCTCTCTCTCTCTCTCCTGCACTTCCTACACTCCCCTCCCTCTCTCTCTCAAACCACACACGCACACACACACACCTTCAGAGGTAACGCATCCGCCAAGGAAGCGAGAAATTCTGAGCGCACTGATTCGAATCCCGGCAGAGTCGCCAGTATTTTCTCCCCCTCCACTAGACCTTCAGTGGTGGTCTGGACGCTAGTCATTCAGATGAGACGATAAACCGAGGTCCCGTGTGCAGCATGCACTTAACGCACGTAAAAGAACCCATGGCAACAAAAGAGTAGTCCCTGGCAAAATTATGTAGAATCCACTTCGATAGGAAAACATACAAAAACTGCAGGTAGGAAAAAAAAAAATGGGGATGGCGCTCTCAGTGTGGGGAGAGCAACCCGAATTTCACACAGAGAAATCTGTTGTGACAAAAAAGATTAATGCAATACAATACAATACAATACAATACAATACAATACAATACACACACACACACACACACACACACACACGCACGCACGCACGCATGCAGGCACACTGAGAATGAAAACCAGTCCACTCACTGAATACTGTCCTCAAAATTCAAGATGTGTCCGATCCTTCCTTGCAGCTGGTCTCGTATCGTGGAGTTGTAGTCCTGAAACACACACACACACACACACACACACACACACACACACGCACACAGACGATCACACACACGCACGCACGCACAACCACCATTGTCAGTTGACGTTATTCAACAAATGAACTCAGCATGTGATTCACGTATATTTCAATGTGAACATGTACCGCGGCCGTTTGAGTGAGTGAGAGAGAGGGAGGGTGGGGGGGAGAGAGAGGGAGAGAGAGAGAAGGAAAGAGAGAGAGAGAGAGGAAGAGAGCTTCTCTGACGAATTCAACATGAAATTCATCTTTATCTCCAAATATGCAGCGACCACTGCAACGCTGGTTGAGAGAGAGAGAGAAAGAAAGAGAGGGAGAGAGAGCGCTTTGACAATCTCAGCACGCGATTCACGTTTATTTCAAGTATGCTACGACCATTCTATACCTGTTGGAGAGAGAGAGAGAGAGAGGGGGGGGGGGGTTAAACTGTTCCCTAACATCTATAAAATACTAGGCAACATGGTCTAAAATAATGATCCCCGTTTTGGTTTGTATTACACACACACACACACAATGTATGACTTTTTCAACTCCTTGTTAAATAGTCCAGTTGGTTCGCTGTTATAGTTGTTAGTTTTTCATTTGAAATACGTTATATTGTTATGTTGTTGTTGTTTTTTTTTTTTTTTTTTTTTTTTATACAAAACTTAAATCAATAATTTTCACACACACACACACACACACACACACACACACACACACACACACACACACACACTTTCATTTACTCGTATGCGTACACAGTAATTCCCCCCCCCACCCCCTCCCCCTCCTCCCACTCGATTTTTTTGCTTTCCTCGTCTAATGTCACTTACAGTGAAAAGACGTTAAACTAAAGAACGAAGGAACGAACACACACACAAACCCAACGATATATCACAGGCCTACAGCTGTGCCCACAAGGGAGTTCTGACGGTTGAGGAGAGGAGTCTTCAGGACCTCGACCACAAGCGTCCAGCCCGCAAAGCATGCGTTCAGTTTTCAAGTCTCTCTGTCCTTTTCTCTGCCTCCTCTTTCTTCTTTCTCTTTCCGATCTAAGCAGTGTCTAGTATGCACGGACTTATGTTGTTCCGGCGTCTTTTCTGACTTCTTCTTCTTCTTCGTTCACTCCTATGCACACGAGTGGGTTTTTACGTGTATGACCGTTTTTACCGCGCCATATAGGCAGCCATATACTCCGTTTTCGGGGGTGTGCATGCTGGGTATGTTCTTGTTTCCATAACCCACCGAACGCTGACATGGATTACAGGATCTTTAACGTGCGTATTTGATCTTCTGCTTGCATATACACACGAAGGGGGTTCAGGCACTAGCAGGTCTGCACATATGTTGACCTGGGAGATCGTAAAAATCTCCACCCTTTACCCACCAGGCGCAGTCACCGTGATTCGAACCCGGGACCCTCAGATTGACAGTCCAACGCTTTAACCACTCGGCTACTGCGCCCGTCGTCTTTTCTGACACAATCTGAAATCTATTTCTGCAACGTTATGCTGTTGTGTTACATGTACGGAGCAGAATTGAGAACCTTGCTGGACCTCAGGAACCTCTCCTTTCAACTGTGAAGAGACGCAAGCTGATATGGTTTGGACACAACACTCGACACACCAGCTTGTCCAAAACAATCATGCAAGGCACCATCGAGGGCGGGAGAAGAAGAGGAAGACAGCGGAAGAACTGGCATGAGAACATCAAACAATGGACCGGACTCCACACACGTGAGCTGCTGCCAGCGACTGCCGACAGAGACAGATGGAGAAGGGAGGTTGCGTCTGCGGTCCTCAGGCTTCCCCCAACGACTACTTAGTTATGGGCCTGAGGTTGAGGTTGAGGAGGTACGTGTTTGATGTGGTTTGCGCTTTTCATGAGGGCGGGGTGAAAATATGCCATCTGTGCTGCTTCCTTTTATTCCATATGTTCATTCTCTCTCTTTCTGTCTCTCTGTTTCTCTGTCTCTCGCTTGCTCGCGTTAGCTTTGGGTGATTGGATCTTCTGCTTTACACACGAAATGTATTTTTGTTCGTCGAGACGAGAGAGATCAGATATCATTGTTCGTTATCTTCATTTTACACACGATCTGTTTTCTTCTCCCCAGAGTTGAGCCTACGGCTACATCATAATCAGACTTCCACCCTCTCTGTCTGTCTGCCCCGCCTCCCTCTCCCCCCCCCTCTCTCTCTCTCTCTCTCAAGCACGCGCGCACACTCTCACTCACCCACATTCAAGATCAGTTTTCATTGTTAATTTTGTCTATATTTATTATGCTGCTGTGTTTGTCTCATAACTGAGCCTGCGGCGAAATTGTGATTAAATCTCTCTCTCTCTCTCTCTCTCTCTCTCTCTCTGTGTGTCAGTCTGCCTCTCTCTCTCTCTCTCTGTGTCCCCTTCTCTCTGTCAGTCTGCCTCTCTCTCTTCGTTGCCTCTCTCTTCTCTGTCCCTCTCTCTCTGTCCCCTTAGTCTGCCTCTCTCTCTCTTCTCTCTCTCTCTGTGTCCCCTTCTCTCTGTGTCAGTCTGCCTCTCTCTCTCTTCTCTCTCCCTCTGTCCCCTTCTCTCTGTGTCAGTCTGCCTCTCTCTCTCTTCTCTCTCTCTCTGTGTCCCCTTCTCTCTGTGTCAGTCTGCCTCTCTCTCTCTTCTCTCTCTGTGTCCCCTTCTCTCTGTCAGTCTGCCCCACTCTCTCTTCTCTCTCTCTCTGTGTCCCCTTCTCTCTGTGTCAGTCTGCCTCTCTCTCTCTTCTCTCTCTCTCTGTCCCCTTTTGTCAGTCTGCC
Source organism: Babylonia areolata (assembly GCF_041734735.1). NCBI lineage: Eukaryota > Metazoa > Mollusca > Gastropoda > Neogastropoda > Buccinidae > Babylonia > Babylonia areolata. The sequence continues at coordinate 26,076,820 of NC_134903.1, forward strand.
TCTCTCTCTCTTCTCTCTCTCTCTCTCCTTCTCTCTCTCTCTCTTCTCTCTCTCTGTCCCCTTCTCTCTGTCAGTCTGCCTCTCTCTCTCTTCTCTCTCTCTCTGCGTCAGTCTGCCTCTCTCTCTCTTCTCTCTGTGTCAATCTGCCTCTCTCTCTCTTCTCTCTCTCTCTGCGTCAGTCTGCCTCTCTCTCTCTTCTCTCTCTCTCTGCGTCAGTCTGCCTCTCTCTCTCTTCTCTCTCTCTCTGCGTCAGTCTGCCTCTCTCTCTCTTCTCTCTCTGTCAGTCTGCCTCTCTCTCTCTTCTCTCTGTGTCAGTCTGCCTCTCTCTCTCTTCTCTCTCTCTCTCTGTCCCCTTCTCTCTGTGTCAGTCTGCCTCTCTCTCCCTGTCACTTTCTCCTTGTCAACCTCTTTCTCTTCCTGGACTCCAACGTTCTCTCTCTGTCTCTCTATGTCCATCTCTCTCTGTCTCTCTATGTCCATCTCTCTCTGTCTCTGTATCTCTATGTCCATCTCTCTGTCTCTCCCCCTCTTTCTCCATCTCTCTATGTCCATCTATCTCTGTCTCTCTCAGTATCTATATGTCCATTCTCTCTGTTTATGTCTCTCTCTCTCCCCCATCTTTCTAAGTCTCTAAATGTCCATCTCTCTTTCTCTATCTCTCCCTCTTTTTCAATCTATGTCCATCTCTCTCTGTGTCTCCCTCTTTCTCAATCTCTCTATGCCCATCTCTCTCTCTCTCCCCCTCTTTCTCAACCTCTCTATGTCCATCTCTCTCTCTCCCCCCCTCTTTCACAATCTCTCTATGCCCATCTCTCTCTCTCTCCCTCTTTCTCAATCTCGCTCTGTCTCTCTCCCCTCTTTCTCAATCTCTCTATGCCCATCTCTCTCTCCCCCTCTTTCTCAATCTCTCTATGTCCATCTCTCTCTCTCTCTTTCTCAGTCTCTCTGTGTCCATCACTCTCTCTCTCTCTCTCTCTCTCTCTCTCTCTCTCTGTCTCTGTCCTCTCTCCCCACCTTGTTATTATCCGCACGACGGCATAACCGAGGACCCTTGAAAGCTAATTTGCCGGTGAGGGGTTTCTGTACTTCCCTCGTTTTTTTCTTCTTCTTCTTTTTTTTTTTTTTTTCTTTTTCTCCATATTCCCGGGATACCACTATCTTTCTGTTCTCTTCTCCTTTCTTTCCCTGCCCCCATTTTGGGACAGAAAATCGACACACATACACACACACACACACACACACACACACATACATCTATGTATATACATACACCAGTACCAGTATCAGTATCAGTAGCTAAAGGAGGAGTCACTGCGTTCGGACAAATCCATATACGCTACACCACATCTGCCAAGCAGATGCCTGACCAGCAGCGTAACCCAACGCGCTTAGTCAGGCCATGAGAAAAAAAAAGAAGAAAAAAAAGAGAAATACATAAAAAAAGAAGATAAATACGATAAATACACACAAAAAAAGATAAATACATAAAAAAGAACTACTACTAATAATAATAATATGTATAAGGCGCAAAAACTTGATGAAGTCAACTATAAGCGTACAAAATAAAATAAATAAAATAAATAAATGACTAAATAAATAAATGACTAAATAAATAAATAATACATACATACATAATACATACATACATGCAGAGAGAAATAGTGGGGGTGCGGTAGAGAAAGAGAGAGAGTGTGTGTGTGTGCGTCGGGGGCCGTTGGGGGGAGGGGGGGGGGGCGGAGGCGGGGGGGGGGGGGGGGGTTTGGGAGGGGGGGGCAGGCCTGTTTCTGTGTGTGCGCTTTCAAGCATGCACGCGCTCGTTCGAGCGTGCGAACAGAAAGAAGTCGGCGTAATAATGACTAACAAGAGAGAGAGAGAGAGAGAGAGAGACAGACAGACAGACAGACAGAGCGGAGAGAGAGACAGAGAGAGAGAGAAAAGAGACAGAGAGAGACAGAGACACAGAGAGAGAGAGAGGAGGAGGAGGAGAGAGAGACAGAGACGCACACATAGACAGACAGACAGAGCGGAGAGAGAGACACACACACAGAGAAAAGAGACAGAGAGAGACAGAGACAGAGAGAGAGAGAGAGAGGAGGAGGAGGAGGAGGAGATAAAGAGAGAGAGAGAGAGACAGAGACAGACAGACACATACACACACAATGAATAAAATGAATGAATGAATGAATGAATGAATGAATCTTTAATTTCCAACGGTGAAGATATTAGCACTATGGCCGACTTCCACATCTGCCATTGTTCTAAGAGACACACAAACATGCGTCTTTCTGTTTCAACGTATTCTCTTTCTCTCTCTGTCTCTCTCTCTCTGTGATTATTGTCTGTCCAGTTTGTCTGTCTCTGCCTCCTCCTCTCTCTTTCTGTCAGTTTCTATGTTTGGCTATCTGTCTTCCAATTGTCTGTCTGTCTGTCTGTTTCTTTGTCTGTCCCTATAATTATCTCCCTTCATTTCTCTATCCACTCCCCCATCAAGTGGAGTGATGGCCTAGAGGTAACGCGTCCGCCTAGGAAGCGAGAGAATCTGAGCGCGCTGGTTCGAATCACGGCTCAGCCACCGATACTTTCTCCCCCTCCACAAGACCTTGAGTGGTGATCTGGACGCTAGTCATTCGGATGAGACGATTATGTGTTTGTATAATGGCCTAAGGCCGATGTACAATAAACCATTTGTCTTGTCATTCGGATGAGACGATAAACCGAGGTCCCGTGTGCAGCACTTAGCGCACGTAAAAGAACCCACGGCAACAGAACGGTTGTTCCTGGCAAAATTCTGTAGAAAAACCCACTTCGATAGGAAAAGGAAATAAAACTGCACGCAGGAAAAAATACGAAAAAAAAAGGGTGGCGCTGTAGTACAGCGACGGGCTCTCCTTGTGGAGAGCAGCCCGAATTTCACACAGAGAAATCTGCCGTGACAAAAAGAGAAATACAATACAATACAAAATCTCTGTCCGTCTGTTTGTCTATCAATCCGTCTCTCACTCTCTCTGTCTCCAACTCCATACCTTTTTCTTTAATATTTCTTATGCAGGTAATATCATGATCTAAATACATGTGTATTTCTCGTACAGCTGTTTGATAGTTTGCTTTTTCTATCTTCTTTTTTTTCGCTGCCAGTATCGATTTACAAAGTTGTCCACTGCGACCTCATTTCTTTGCCCTCAATAAAACAAAGTTCTGTTTCGATTTCTCTCTCTCTCTCCCTCGCTCTCCCTCTCTCTGTCTGTCTACTTCTGCGTTTTGTCTCTTTCCTCTATGTTTGTCTCTGTGTGTCTCTTTCTCTCTGTCCCTCTGTGTCTGTCTTTCCCCCAGACTGCCTCTCTCTTTCCCTCTCTTTTTCTTCCTCTTTCGTGTTTCGTGTTTTTACACCTTCCCTCTGTCTCCCTATCTCTTTCTCTCTCCGCCTCTCTCTCTGTGTCTCTCTCTCTGTCTCTCTCTCTTTCTCTCTCTCTGTCTCTCTCTCTTTCTCTCTCTGTCTCTCTCTCTCTCTTTCTCCGCCTCTCTCTCTCTTTCTCTCTCCGCCTCTCTCTCTCTTTCTCTCTCCGCCTCTTTCTCTCTGCGCCTCTCTCTCTGTGTGTGTCTCTCTCTCTCCGCCTCTCTCTCTGTGTGTGTGTGTCTCTCTCTCCGCCTCTCTCTCTCTCTTTCTCCGCCTCTCTCTCTCTCTTTCTCTCTCCGCCTCTCTCTGTGTGTCTCTCTCTCTTTCTCTCTCCGCCTCTCTCTCTCTCTTTCTCTCTCCGCCTCTCTCTCTCTCTCTCCGCCTCTCTCTCTCTCTTTCTCTCTCCGCCTCTCTCTCTCTCTTTCTCTCTCCGCCTCTCTCTGTGTGTGTCTCTCTCTCTTTCTCTCTCCGCCTCTCTCTCTCTTTCTCTCTCCGCCTCTCTCTCTCTCTCTCTCCGCCTCTCTCTCTCTCTTTCTCTCTCCGCCTCTCTCTCTGTGTCTCTCTCTCTTTCTCTCTCCGCCTCTCTCTCTCTTTCTCTCTCCGCCTCTCTCTCTCTTTCTCTATCCGCTCTCTCTCTCTCTCTCCGCCTCTCTGTGTCTCTCTCCGCCTCTCTGTGTCTCTCTCCGCCTCTCTCTCTCTCTCTTTCTCTCTCCGCCTCTCTCTCTGTGTCTCTCTCCGCCTCTCTCTCTGTGTCTCTCTCCGCCTCTCTCTCTCTCTCTTTCTCTCTCCGCCTCTCTCTCTCTCTCTTTCTCTCTCCGCCTCTCTCTCTGTGTCTCTCTCCGCCTCTCTCTCTCTCTCTTTCTCTCTCCGCCTCTCTCTCTGTGTCTCTCTCCGCCTCTCTCTCTCTCTCTTTCTCTCTCCGCCTCTCTCTCTCTGTCTCTCTCCGCCTCTCTCTCTGTGTCTCTCTCCGCCTCTCGGGGTCAAGGTTAAGACACGAAGCTGAGAGGTCACGCGTGGCGAGCTCTGTATGTTGTTGCTGTTTTTGCTGGATGTGGATAGTACCAACCCCTGTAAGTCTGCAGTCGAATGTATTAAGTATCATGCCTTCGATTCCATTGACTTTTCGCTCGGTGTGTGGAAGTTTCGAGGCAGTCTTTGCCTCTTTTATGTTCAAACGGGCCAAACATTTTGCCGCCATGAGAATATCCACTTTGAGGCTCAGATCTCGTGCAGACGGTGTCATGGTAGGAGTGCTCCTCACTCTACTGTACTACGGAAATTTGATCCATCAGTGTGGTGATGTGGAGCTGAACCCAGGACCTGGCCCCAAGTCGGACAGCATGCGACAGACACGTCTGGGGAGTACTGGAGGTGCCTCACGCAGGGACAGTGTGGACAGGACCGGACCTACACCAGACCAGTCTTCGGACCCCACCCTGAAGGACTTGATGCCATGATCAACAACCTCAACAGTGACTTGAACAGTAACCTCAATAGTAAGTTTGACATGCTGAGTGGTGATATGAGAGGGATGAAAGATGAGTTTACTCAGATGAAAGATGGAATTGTCAAGATGCAAGGTGAGATGATTGATTTAAAAAAGGATGTGTCTGATTTGAAACAAGAAAATGATGCATTAAAAACAGAAAATGAAAGACTGAATTCGAGGATTGAATCTCTTGATAGAAAAGTGGATGATCTGGAAGGTCGGTCCAAACGAAATAACATCGTAATACATGGCATGCACCGTAGAGACAAGGAGACATGGGAAGAGTGTGAAGACAGGGTGAAAGATAGGCTCACTGATACTCTTGAATTGTCAGACGATGTTCAATTTGATCGTGTGCACAGGGTTAATGCCAGACCAAACTCCCCCATAGTGGCACGCTGCACATTCTTTAAGGACAAAGACAGGATTATGCGTGCTAAACAAAAGTTAAAGGGAAGCAATATCTTTATCGGGGAAGATTTCTCTCTGCGGGTGAGGGATATAAGAAAGAAATTATTACCACATTTAAAATCTGCCAGAAATGAGAACAAAAAAGTCACAATGGTATATGACCATCTTGTGATTGAAGGGAAAAAGTACGGATTGGATGGTAGAGACAGACTGGTACTTATCCCATAGAGGTCTGGCCTGCCCTGTAAAATGAACGCAATCCATCGTGGTATTTTTGTGGGTGACAAAATTGACCAGTCACCGTGTGTGTGCCGTGTGTGTGTGTGCCGTGTCGAAAGCTCGCGCAGCGAATTTGTCAGTGGCTCAGTGAACTGTGCCACACTGAAATCTAAGCGCGGTGTGGTGTGCGAGCGTGATGTAGATGTGTGTTGCCAACACGGAAATAGAAAATGTGTAAACCGAACACGTGTTGATGTTGTGAATGAAAAGATGGATGAAAGGAATGTTTACATTCTACCCCAATGTTCGTTTACTGTAAATGATGTTCAAAATAATGGTGTGCGTACTGAGAATGATGTTTTATTACATGACATGAATGTTATGTGTGCTGAACACAGTGTTGTTGGTAACTGTTTGCTGCACAGTGATATTTTTGAGATGATGAAGGTTGATAACGGCGATGTTTGTATGTCCAGAAATAAAACTGTTTTTGATGACGAATATGTAAATGGTGATAGATCTGATATGGACATCAACAAGGAATATGAGAAAGTTATAAAGTCTGAATGTGAAGATGTAAATGATCCTGATGGTGTCTGTGAGAACTTGAATAGATTAAACAGTGAGGGTGATTGTGTGAGTGAGAATGATTATGACTGTGTGGGTGATGGCTGTGACTGTATGATGATGATGGATGGAATACATGATAATGAAGATAAGTACACTGATTTACAACTGGATAGTAAAATGGGTTGTTCTAATTTAGATAAGAATGTTGTTCGTGAGAATGAATGCGTTGAAGAACATGATCATAAATGGATGAGCGATCAAGAGAAGCTAATGTGGGAAGTCTAGTTACATTTGTAAATACAATTTCATTTCTCCATTGGAATATTTGTGGATTACTACCTAAGTTGGGTGACTCAAGTTTTGTTCAGTATGTTTCTTTGTTTGATTTTGTATGTCTTGTAGAAACATTTGTTGAAAAAATTGAATCTTCTATTTTTAAAAACCATAAGTTGTATGTAAAACCAGCAGTCAAGATAACACAACAGGGGAGGTGCTCAGGTGGATTTATTTGTCTTGTATGGAAAACCTTACTTCCTCATGTGCAGTATATTGATTGTGACAGCAAATATTGTATGACATTTATGTTGGATAAAAGTTTCTTTGGCTTCTGTAAAAATGTTTTACTTGTCTGTGCATATGTTCCTCCAGAAAATGCACCGTATTATAATATTTGTGATTTTGATAATGGAATTGAAATGTTGGAAGAGTGCGTATTGGAAAAACTGTTATGTTCAGATGATGTTGATTTGTTATTATGTGGTGATTTGAATGCAAGAACTTCTGATGTATCCCCTGAAATTTTACATGAAGGTGAATTATATGTTTGTCATAAAAAGGCCAGTAGTGTAATAAACAGACATTCTGAAGACAAGGTATTAAATTCATATGGAAAAAAATTACTTAATATGTGCACTGTATTTGGACTGACCATTCTCAACGGCGTATGTAATGGTGACCTAGAAGGTCGTTTCACATACGTTTCCGATTTAGGCACAAGTGTGAATGATTATTTTTTAGCGTCTGTAAATCTTTTTGATTCGTCATCTCAGAATGTAAAATTACAGGTATTAGAAAGAATTGAATCTGACCACTTACCCATTGTATTATATATTGAGAAACACTCCACAAGGCAATGTGATATGAATTCTGATTGTGATATGAATCAGTCCATTATTAAATATTGTTGGAATGATATATATGCAGAATATTTTTCTTTTTCTATGGAGTCACAGGAAATACAAGAAAAGTTGCAGTCAGCAGAAGATCTTATTCACGTTGATATAAATAGAGCATTAGACAAGTTTAATCAGACTGTTAAAGAACAAGCAGAATACATGAAAAAACGTATATTTATAAATAAAAAAAGCAGCAGACAGAAATTGGTTTGATCATGAATGTAAAATGGAGAAACGCCGGGTACGCAGACTGTTGAGGATATGTAGAAGAACATTAGATAAAGAAGATCGCATTTTGTTTTGCATTGCTAGACGTGAATATAAAAATTTAAATAAGAGAAAAAAGAAAGAATATAATAACTCATTAGTAAACAAACTTATAGATTCTGTTAAAAGTCAAAAGGAATTTTGGGACACAGTACAAAAGATCTCAAAAAAGAAAGTACAACCTTTAAATGATATTTCTATTCAAGAATGGTTCGAACATTTCAAAAAAGTGTTAGAAAATGAAGATGGTGACGAGGGGGAAGTAACTGAAAACATGAATATAGTAAATGTAGGGGATAATTATACACTAGATAGACCTATATCTCACGAAGAAGTCTTATTAGCGATTAGAAGATTAAAAAATGGTAAATCTGCTGGCCCTGATGGACTGATTGGTGAATTTTTCAAACATTCTGGTGAGACGACTGTTAGTTTCCTGGTGAAGCTGTTTAATTATTTGTTTGATAATGGAATCTATCCAAGCAATTGGACAGAATCAATAATTATGTCATTGTTTAAGAAAGGTGATATTAACAATGTAAACAACTATAGAGGCATTTCTTTAAGTGATATTAGTAGTAAGTTATACAGTTCCATTATTAACAATAGACTACAAGAATGGATAACACAGAATAACATAATTGGAGAATATCAAGCTGGTTTTAAAAAAGGCTATTCAACTATTGACCATATATTTACTTTAATGGCCGCAATACAAAAACAGTTTGCAAATAATAGAAAATTGTATGTTGCTTTTGTTGACTTTGAAAAGGCTTTCGATTCTATTTCTAGAAAACTTTTATGGCCTGTTTTGTTGAAAAATGGAATCAGTGGTAAGCTGTATCTTTGTGTGAAAAGTATGTATAATGAAGTGAAAGCGAGAGTGAGATCGGGGGCAAAATTATCAGATTGTGTGAATTGTATTCGTGGGGTTAAGCAAGGGGATGTCTGTAGCCCTGTCTTGTTTTCACTTTTTATTAATGAACTAGCGTTAGAAATTATGCAAAATGGTCAACATGGTGTTACTTTCGATTTGATTGAACTGTTTGTTTTACTTTTTGCTGACGACATGATTTTGCTGTCTATAACAACAGTTGGTTTACAGCGACAACTTAACAGTTTATACACTGCTGCAACTAATTTACAGCTAAAGGTAAATATGGATAAAACAAATATTGTTGTTTTTCGTAAGGGAGGGTATTTGGCAAGAAATGAAAGATGGTCATATGGAAGTGAAAGAATAACTGTCGTAAACGCATATAAATATCTTGGGATTTATTTTTCAACAAGACTTAGTTTCAACTTTGCATGTCAAGACATTGCGAATAAAGCAAAAAAAGCAGTTATTTTGATTCTTCATATTTTGTATAAAGTAGACTGTAGTTCTTTTAGTGTATTTGTTAGATTATTTGATTCGCAAGTTCAGCCAATATTACAGTATGGAGCAGAAATCTGGGGACTGGAAAATAGGATAGTAACAGAAAAAGTGCACTTGTTTGCATTGAAACGTTTTCTTAATGTAGACAGTCGAACTCCAAATGATCTTGTTTATGGCGAACTGGGAGATACCCTATTTATCTAAATTCTTATATAAAATGTATTAAATATTGGCTAAAGTTGACTAGAATGAATGAAAACAGATATCCATTTAAAGCATATAAAATGTTATATAGTTTGGATAATAATGGTAAGAAGACTTGGGCAACGAGTGTTCGTCAGTGTTTAAATACATATGGCTTTGCATTTGTATGGGATAATCAAGGGGTGGAAGATATTGCAGGTTTCTTAAAGTGTTTCAGACAACGTATTATTGATTGCAGGTGGCAAGACTGGCATGATCATATACAAACTAGTGATAGATTCGCACAGTTTAGACTTTTTAAAACATCACATGTGATTGAGCCATACATTGAGTTAGGACTGAACAGATATATAAAATGTACACTGACAAAATTTAGATTTGGTATTTCTAGTATTGCTTCTCATAGTTTTAGGTATAACATTCTAAATGAACCCATGTATACATGCCGATTATGCAGTTCGGGTAAAGAAGATGAATTGCATTTTTTGTTATGTTGCCCTGCTTTGTGTGACCTTAGACAAAAACTTATTCAACCGAAATATTATAGAGATCCGTCTAATTTTAGGTTCAGTTTACTCATGTCTTCAAGACAGGAATGTACTCTGCATAACTTGGCCATATATATATATGAAGGATTGAAGAGACTAAGTACAGTTATCTCGTGAATGTTGTTGAATATTTGTGTTGACTATTTTGGGTGATATGGTTGATATTGTGCTAACAATTTTTGGTTGATTTGAATTGTCTATTTACTGTGTCATGTCATTTTGTAATTATTATTTATCAATGATTCCCCCTTCAGTAAGGGGCTCTGGCCTTATCTGAATAAAACATTCGTTCGTTCGTTCGTTCGTTCGTTCTCTCCGCCTCTCTCTCTCTCTCTCTCTCCGCCTCTCTCTCTCTCTCTCTCTCCGCCTCTCTCTCTCTTTCTCTCTCTCTCCGCCTCTCTCTCTCTCTTTCTCTCTCCGCCTCTCTCTCTCTCTCTGTCTCTCTCTCTTTCCCTCTCTTTTTCTTCCTCTTTCGTGTCTGTTTTTACACCCCCCCCCCTCTGTCTCCCTCTCTCTCCCTCTCTTTCTCTCGAAACTCCCGGTCTCCTGTGTTTCTCATTTTCTGTGTCTCTCCCTCTCTTTGTCTCCCTTTCTTTGTCTCCCCCTCTCTCCCTCCCTGTCTCTGTCCCTGTAATAATAATAATAATAATAATAATAATAATAATAATAACGGACATTTGTTAAGCGCTTTCCTCCCTTAAAGAGAGCTCAAAGTGATTTACAATAAACATTAAACACACACACACACACACACACACACACACACACACACACACACACACGCACACACACTCACACACAGACACACAAACACACACGTTCGCACGCGCGCAATAACACACAAAGAAAAGAAAGAAAAAAAAAAAGATTTAGCGCACAATAAAATAAAACAGATTCAGAGACTACGCGTAATTGCATTACGTACTTACACACACACACACACACACACACACACACACACACACACACAGAGAGAGAGAGAGAGTTTGCATGGCTTATAACTGAAAAGGTCTGGAAGGTCTATGGATAAGCATTTTCAAAAAAGATGTGTTTTCAGACCAGTTTTCAAAGATTGAAATGAAGGGAGAGTGGCGAGGATGGTGAGGTAAACTGTTCCAGACAGATGGAGCTGAATAAGAACAGGAAGAATCACCGAAGGATCGGGTTTTAACACGGGGAGCGAGTAGCCGCCGTGAATCGGAAGACGATCGGAGTTGTCTGTCCTCTCTGTCTCTCCCCCTCCCTCTCTGTCTCTCTCTCTCGCCCCTTTTTCTCTGTCTCTCTTTCTCCATCTGTCTTTCTCCCTCACCCCCCCCCCCCCCGCCCCCCGTACCCCCCACACACCCCTTTCTCTCTCTCGCTCTCGCTCCACGTAAAATTGCACAAAAGATCGCGTGCAGGACAGGAAGTCATGCATAATTCAGGTCACAGTTTGTCGCTCTCTTTCCTCTCTCTCTCTCTCTCTCTCTCTCTCTCTCTCTCTCGCGCGCACACACACACACACACACACACACACACAGAGAACAGAATCGGTCAATACTGACACCCCTTCCCTGTTCCTCGCTGTTTTGTGGTGTCGGGGAATCACCGCTCTGTGGTCAGCACGGTCATCTCATTACGGTCACTCTCGGACTTCCTGGTCATATTGTGCGTCTGTCGCTTCTCTGTCTGTCTGTCTGTCTGCTATCTGCTGTCTGCCCGTCTGTCTGTCTGTCTGCCTGTCTGTCTGTCTGTCTGTCTGCTGTCTGTCTGTCTGTCTGTCTGTCTGTCTGTCTGTCTGTCTGTCTGTCTGTCTGTCTGTCTGCTGTCTGTCTGTCTTTTCTGTCTGCTGTCTGTCTGTTTTTCCGTCTTTTTTGTGCCTGTCTGTCTAATTACATGTCAGTCTGTTCATCTGTGTGTCTGTTGTCTTTTTGTCTATCTGTTGTATAGATGTCTATCCGTCTGCGTACATGTCTGTCTATTTATTTATCTATGTTTATCTACATGGCCATCGTTCTGTAAATATTAATTTTATCCCTGTTTATCTACATGTATATCTTTCTATAATCATGTCGATCTATCTGTTCATATTTCTTCTACCTGTCTGTCTATGCGTCTGTCTGGGGGCGGCGGCCGGTAATTTCGACAAATGGAGTAAAAGGTAGACTGTGATGTTTAATAAAACTCTGACGTTTTAATTAAAAGAACACGAAGGAAGCAAATTGGACCACCACAATAGTTCAAAATATGTGAAAAAAAACAAACAAAAACAAAAAACTTCGCTTCATCCATTCTTCTCTTCAAAACAATGTATCAGTTTTGATTTAAAAAAAAAAAAAAAAATCCAATGAATTCCAAGATTCCATCATTTTTGTTGTTGCTATTATTGTTTCTCTATGGTTTGTATAATTACTTCATTTTCTGAGGACAGTGTATCAGCGAAGTCGCGATATTAAGCTTCTTATTCATTTGCGTGGTAATTTCATCTCATTCGTCTGCGAAACAACAAGAAATAAGTAATTGCTTTTGATACTGGCGTGTCAATTCTGTTTATATCGTGCAGTCAGTCAAATGGGAACGGCAAGATGCAGGTTATCGACTCGTCTTCTTATAAGGCGAAACATGTCGGCTTTCACAACTTGTAGATTGTCAAGTTCCCATTTTGCTGACTGAACTCTTGAAGTTCATGACTTTTCAGCTGCCAATACAGAGAGTCCGTGAGGGTGTGGGTTCGATTCCCGCTCTCGCCCTTTCTCCTAAGTTTGACTGGAAAATCAAACTGAGCGTCTAGTCTTTCGGATGAGACGATAAACCGAGGTCCCGTGTGCAGCACGCACTTGGCGCACTGAAAAAGAACCCATGGCAACGAGAGTGTTGTCCTCTGGCGAAATTACGTAAAATGAAATCCACTTTCATAGGTACACAAATATGTAAGCATGCACTCAAGGCCTGACTAAGCGCGTTGGGTTATGCTGCTGGTCAGGCATCTGCTCAACAGATGTGGTGTAGCGTGTATGGATTTGTCCGAACGCAGTGACGCCTCCTTGAGAAAGTGAAACTTTCCTGAAAAGTCAAATCAACTCAAAGTATGGTGCTTAGAGTCTCGCCGACGACTGTGGGCATCTCAAGGCTATCGCCACGTTAATACCTGCTTCAAGGCTTTTTAAGTACCAGTATCAGTATCAGTAGCTCAAGGAGGCGTCACTGCGTTCGGTCAAATCCATATACGCTACACCACATCTGCCAAGCAGATGCCTGACCAGCAGCGTAACCCAACGCGCTTAGTCAGGCATTGAGAAAAAAAAAGAAAAAAGAAAAATACATAAAAATACTACTACTATTAATAATAATATTTATAAGGCGCAAAATCTTGATGAAGTCAACTCTAAGCGCGCGCGCGCACACACACACACACACACAAAAAACACACAATAAAACCAGTCACTGCTTCAAGCTTTACACTCAACGAGTTATATATATATATAAACCACCTTCCAGAGTTTAAAACATTCAAATCTGATTAAAAACCTTCACTCATTTCAAGAAGTCCATCAGCGTCCACGGAGGGACATCACAAAACAAAGTCTTCAGAGAAACCGCCGTGTGTCTAACGTCATGCAGATCCCAACAGTCAAGGAGCACGTGTTTGACGGCGAGAGGCTCATCACAGGGAATACATCGAGGGGCTTCCTCCCCCTTCAACAACAATAATAATAATGATGGTATTTATATAGCGCTGAATCTTGTGCAGAGACAAATCAAAGCGCTTTCGCACCAGTCATTCAAACGCATGCATAACTCTAAAACTGTAGAAACTAAAAGACAAGGAAGGGCAGGCAAGGGAGGCTATTAAAAAATGGGAACAGGTGGGTTTTAGGGCCAGATTTGAAAGAACTGAGAGTGGAGACTTGACGAAGCGAAAGAGGAAGTTCATTCCAATCGCAAGGTCCAGAGACAGAGAAAGAACGGCGGCCAACAGTCGAGTGTTTCAATCTGGGTAAGAACAAGTAAGAAAAGTGTGCCCTGTACGCAGTCGCGCTATGTTTTTAAACAAAAATCTTTTGGTTGTCGGTGTTGGTGTTGTAGCCCAGAAACCCAGCAAGGGATGGGGGGGTGGGGGGTGGGGGGTGGGGGCATCAGAGTAGCTTAAAGCTGTCACACCGGACTCGTTCCAAGCAGTCGTTCGTTCTTTACTTTAACTCACTCAGTACGGCCAGTCCTCTCTTCTCCTCAACACAGACCCCTCGGATGTCCAGTGGGTGTCTGAATGACCCAACCTTTAGCTTCCGTCGTCAGAATTGTGGTATTCTTTGTCAACATTCACGTCTTCAGTATAAAAGCCTTCCGCTTGCAATATTTTGATGATGGTAATTGAGGTGAAACGCTGTTAACGTCGTCTCTTTCGCCGTTCGTATGGAGAGAGTTAACGTCTTTTCACTGTAAGTGATATTAGACGAGGGAAGGAAAAAAATCGAGTGGGAGGAGGGGGAGGGGGGGGGGGGAATTACTGTGTACGCGTACGAGTAAGTGAAAGAGAGAGAGACAGAGAGAGAGAGAGAGAGAGAGAGAGAGAGTGTGTGTGTGTGTGTGAAAATTATTGATTTAAGTTTTGTTTAAAAAAATAAACAAAAAATCATAACAATAATATAACATATTTCTAATGAAAAACTAACAACTATAACAGCGAACCAACAGGACTGTTTAACAAGGAGTTGAAAAAATCATACATTAGCAACGGACTGCTGAAGATCGTCACCACTGAAGATGATTTCAGTTCAGGGATTTGAGACTTTAACATATCGCAAGTTGGTATATGATCGGCTGTTATGTGAGCACCACAGATGCAAGAAGTCCAAGCAACGGCAGTGCACAGAATTTCACAGCAAGTGTTGTACGTCACCAGGGGGCCACGCACCAGAGGAGGCCCTGCACTACTGCTGTGGTCACTCCGGTGATGATCGATACTTCGATAAACAGGTAAGTTAATGAACTTCTTTCCTTTTCTTTCTTTCTTTATCTTTTTTTTTTCACTCGATAACCTTTTTGCACCTGGTTTGTAGTAAGAAAATTCCATACTTTAACAGCATACATGATATAGAAGGTGTACAGGGAGAGACAGACAGACAGACAGACAGACACAGACAGACAGACATAGAACAAGGCCCTGTATCTGTACTGTTGATGTGGTAACTTCGATGATGACTGATACTTCAATAGATAAGTCAATCAATAAACTTTTCTTCTTTTTTTTTCTAAACTGGATTACCTTTTACTCCTGGTTTATAGAAAGAAAATCCAATATTTTAGCAGCGTACATGATATAGAAGGTGTGCGTGGATAGATAGATAGATAGACAGACAGACAGATAGATATATAGACAGATACAGACAGACAGACAAACAGACACGACATGCAGACAGACAGTAAGTCAAACAAAGAACAACATCAAAAACAAAGCGACAGGACAAAGAAACACACAGAGAGGGCGATTGAAGAACTACAATACCCCAGCCCATCCAGACATATAGGCATAGAGACAAACAGACAGACAAACACTAAGAAAGTAAAACAAAGAACAACATCAACAACATCAACAACAACAAAGCGACAGGACAAAGAAACACAGAGAGGACGGTTGAAGAACTACAATACCCCAGCCCATCCAGACATATAGGCAGAGAGACAAACAGACAGACAAACACTAAGTAAGTAAAACAAAGAACAACATCAACAACAACAAAGCGACAGGACAAAGAAACACATAAAGAGGACGTTTGAAGAACTACAAGGAAAGGAGTTAAGGGCCGAAACACTTGACTGAGGAGGGGGGGGGGGGGGGGCCCCCGGGGGGGGCTTCTTCTCTGAAGACCTTGTACTGTCCAGCTCTCCTTGGAGTTTCTCATCACTTCCCCCCCCCCCTCCATCCACCTTTCCCACACCACACCCTCCTCTCCTCCCCCCCGCCACCCCACTGACCCCCAGTGCTCATAATCACGTTGGTGAATGAACCCTGGCAGGCAAGATAAGCGGTCCAAGTCCGAGGTCTGAGGAGCGTGAAGATCCATACAGGCGTGGGCAGTGACGCG
>NC_134903.1:26107539-26115039 GCF_041734735.1 Babylonia areolata
GATAATAATGACTGCTCTTGTTGTTGGGACAGAATATCAGATCAAAGTGCCAAGTTTAGAGAATACCAAAAATATAAATATAACAGTAAATGCAGTTTGGATATAATTAGGCTTCTTTTTTTTTTTTTGGTGCCCATCCCAGAGGTGCAATATTGTTTTAAACAAGATGAATGGAAAGAACTGAATTTTTACTATTTTTATGCCAAATTTGGTGTCAACTGACAAAGTATTTGCAGAGAAAATGTCAATGTCGAAGTTTACCACAGACACACACACACACACACACACACACACACAGACAACCGAACACCGGGTTAAAACATAGACTCACTTTGTTTACACAAGTGAGTCAAAAAACTATATTCCATCCAGTTGAAAAACCACCGGGGCAACCATGTGTTTGTTCTGTATTGTCCGTGTGTTCTGTGTGGCTTGTTCAGGATTAAAGAGGCTATGCCAGTCTTGAATAAAAGCTAATTTGTGTTTGCACATTTCTTCGGTCTTTGCTGCTGTGTGCACATGTCAGATGATCGGTTTTAGGACAGGCCCGGCGCTTCCTTTTTTGAGGAAGTGTCTGGGTTTGTTCCAATGTACCTTTTATTTACCTGTGTGCTCGCTGAATCAGTAGAGTAAGCAGCACTGACTTGAAGCTGTGTACCTTGTGTGTGGAGAGAGTTACCACTCTTTATTATTTGTTAAATATATTCCTCCATTCAAACATTACCGACAGTCTTGTACATTTAAGTTTGTTGATGACTTCAAAACGGGAAAATGATGTGTGAAATTTGTCCATCTTCCTGCATAAAGCATTTAAATTTTAGAGAAATTTCAACTTTACAATGTTCTACTATTATAAATGTTAACTCGTGCTTTTTTTTCTCCATGTCTACTCAAACAAATGTGACGCAACAGATAGTATTTGCCTTCCCCTTCATTGGGTAAAAGGCCAAATAAATAAATTACACGAGAAGCGACATCCATTGGTAATTCGTGGAGTTACTAGTCTGGTTTGTCGTGGTGGTGGTGGTTGTTACACACGATCACTGAGATACAGAGAGAGAGAATGAAAAAGAGAGATTTGTACATAGACAATTGAGGGAATAATTACAAGATATATTTACGTTGTAGAAGACGTCATGTAAGGTCAGAAAGATGACGTAAAAATAACATTACGTCACCTGTTAGAAGTGTAGTCTGTGACCAAGCTGCCGGGCTGCAGCCGAAATTCAGAATATTTATTTAAACAAAATATGTGTTGGTTTTCAACTTTGTTTTACTTATCTAAAACACACACACACATATCTCCTCCACTAGTTTCGCATCTGTTTAACTCACTCAGTACGGCCAGTCCTCTCTTCTCCTCTACACAGACCCCTCGGATGTCCAGTGGGTGTCTGAATGACCCAACCTTTAGCTTCCGTCGTCAGAACTGTGGTGTTCTTTGTCAACATTCACCTCTTCAGTATAAGAGCCTTCCGCTTGCAATATTTTGATGATGGTAACTGGGGTGAAACGCTGTTAACGTCGTCTCTATCGCCGTTCGTATGGAGAGAGTTAAAACAGTATAAAACTTCTCTGTGTCTTCAGTAAACGTATGCATTGCATGTGTTTCATCTAATCAAATTATCCTCCACCACCCCGTCTGTCTGTCTGGCCCGCCCTTTTTATCTTCCTCCTTTCTCTCTCTCTCTCTCTGTGTCCCACTACTGTCTGTACCTCTTCCTCCTTTCTCTCTCTCTCTCTCTCTGTCCCACTACTGTCTGTACCTCTTCCTCCTTTCTCTCTCTCCCTCTCTCTGTCCCACTACTGTCTGTACCTCTCCCTCCTTTCTCTCTCCCTCTCTCTCTGTGTCCCACTACTGTCTGTATCCCTCCCTCCTTTCTCTCTCTCCCTCTCTCTGTCCCACTACTGTCTGTACCTCTTCCTCCTTTCTCTCTCTCCCTCTCTGTGTCCCACTACTGTCTGTACCTCTCCCTCCTTTCTCTCTCTCTCTCTGTCCCACTTCTGTCTGTACCTCTTCCTCCTTTCTCTCTCTCCCTCTCTCTGTGTGTCCCACTACTGTCTGTATCCCTTCCTCCTTTCTCTCTCTCCCTCTCTCTGTGTGTCCCACTACTGTCTGTATCCCTTCCTCCTTTCTCTCTCTCCCTCTCTCTGTGTCCCACTAATGTCTGTACCTCTCCCTCCTTTCTCTCTCTCTCTCTCTGTGTCCCACTACTGTCTGTACCTCTTCCTCCTTTCTCTCTCCCTCTCTGTGTCCCACTACTGTCTGTACCTCTCCCTCCTTTCTCTCTCTCCCTCTCTCTGTGTCCCACTACTGTCTGTACCTCTTCCTCCTTTCTCTCTCCCCCTCTCTGTCTGTGTCCCACTAATGTCTGTACCTCTTCCTCCTTTCTCTCTCTCCCTCTCTCTGTGTCCCACTGCTGTCTGTACCTCTTCCTCCTTTCTCTCTCCCCCTCTCTGTCTGTGTCCCACTAATGTCTGTACCTCTTCCTCCTTTCTCTCTCTTCCTCTCTCTCTGTCCCACTACTGTCTGTACCTCTTCCTCCTTTCTCTCTCCCTCTCTCTCTGTGTCCCACTACTGTCTGTACCTCTTCCTCCTTTCTCTCTCTCCCTCTCTCTCTGTCCCACTACTGTCTGTACCTCTCCCTCCTTTCTCTCTCTCCCTCTCTCTCTGTGTCCCACTAATGTCTGTATCTCTTCCTCCTTTCTCTCTCCCTCTCCCTCTGTGTCCCACTAATGTCTGTATCTCTTCCTCCTTTCTCTCTCCCTCTCTGTGTGTCCCACTACTGTCTGTACCTCTTCCTCCTTTCTCTCTCCCTCTCTCTGTGTGTCCCACTACTGTCTGTACCTCTTCCTCCTTTCTCTCTCCCTCTCTCTCTCTCTCTGTGAAAAAATACTGTCTGTACCTCTTCCTCCTTTCTCTCTCTCTCTCTCTGTGTCCCACTACTGTCTGTACCTCTTCCTCCTTTCTCTCTCCCTCTCTCTGTGTCCCACTACTGTCTGTACCTCTCCCTCCTTTCTCTCTCTCTCTCTCTGTGTCCCACTACTGTCTGTACCTCTTCCTCCTTTCTCTCTCTCTCTCTCTGTGTCCCACTACTGTCTGTACCTCTCCCTCCTTTCTCTCTCCCTCTCTCTGTGTCCCACTACTGTCTGTACCTCTCCCTCCTTTCTCTCTCCCTCTCTCTCTGTGTCCCACTACTGTCTGTACCTCTCCCTCCTTTCTCTCTCCCTCTCTCTGTGTGTCCCACTACTGTCTGTACCTCTTCCTCCTTTCTCTCTCCCTCTCTCTCTCTCTCTGTGAAAAAATACTGTCTGTACCTCTTCCTCCTTTCTCTCTCTCTCTCCCTCTCTCTCTCTGTGTCCCACTACTGTCTGTACCTCTTCCTCCTTTCTCTCTCCCCCTCTCTCTCTGTGTCCCACTAATGTCTGTATCTCTTCCTCCTTTCTCTCTCCCTCTCTCTCTGTGTCCCACTAATGTCTGTACCTCTTCCTCCTTTCTCTCTCTCTCTCCCTCTCTGTGTCCCACTACTGTCTGTATCTCTTCCTCCTTTCTCTCTCCCTCTCTCTCTGTGTCCCACTACTGTCTGTATCTCTTCCTCCTTTCTCTCTCCCTCTCTCTCTGTGTCCCACTAATGTCTGTACCTCTTCCTCCTTTCTCTCTCTCTCTCCCTCTCTGTGTCCCACTACTGTCTGTACCTCTTCCTCCTTTCTCTCTCCCTCTCTCTCTGTGTCCCACTACTGTCTGTACCTCTTCCTCCTTTCTCTCTCCCTCTCTGTGTCCCACTACTGTCTGTACCTCTTCCTCCTTTCTCTCTCCCCCTCTCTCTCTGTGTCCCACTAATGTCTGTATCTCTTCCTCCTTTCTCTCTCCCTCTCTCTCTGTGTCCCACTACTGTCTGTACCTCTTCCTCCTTTCTCTCTCTCTCTCTCTGTCCCACTACTGTCTGTATCTCTTCCTCCTTTCTCTCTCTCCCTCTCTCTGTGTCCCACTACTGTCTGTACCTCTTCCTCCTTTCTCTCTCTCCCTCTCTCTGTCCCACTACTGTCTGTACCTCTTCCTCCTTTCTCTCTCCCTCTCTGTGTGTCCCACTACTGTCTGTACCTCTTCCTCCTTTCTCTCTCCCTCTCTGTGTGTCCCACTACTGTCTGTACCTCTTCCTCCTTTCTCTCTCCCTCTCTCTGTCCCACTACTGTCTGTACCTCTTCCTCCTTTCTCTCTCCCTCTCTGTGTCCCACTGCTGTCTGTACCTCTTCCTCCTTTCTCTCTCTCCCTCTCTCTGTCCCACTACTGTCTGTACCTCTTCCTCCTTTCTCTCTCTCCCTCTCTCTGTCCCACTACTGTCTGTACCTCTTCCTCCTTTCTCTCTCTCCCTCTCTCTGTGTGTGTCCCACTACTGTCTGTACCTCTTCCTCCTTTCTCTCTCTCCCTCTCTCTGTCCCACTACTGTCTGTACCTCTTCCTCCTTTCTCTCTCTCCCTCTCTCTGTCCCACTACTGTCTGTACCTCTCCCTCCTTTCTCTCTCCCTCTCTGTGTGTCCCACTACTGTCTGTACCTCTCCCTCCTTTCCCTCTCCCTCTCTGTGTGTCCCACTACTGTCTGTACCTCTCCCTCCTTTCTCTCTCTCCCTCTCTCTGTCCCACTACTGTCTGTACCTCTCCCTCCTTTCCCTCTCCCTCTCTGTGTGTCCCACTACTGTCTGTACCTCTTCCTCCTTTCTCTCTCTCCCTCTCTCTGTCTGTGTCCCACTACTGTCTGTACCTCTCCCTCCTTTCTCTCTCCCTCTCTCTCTGTGTCCCACTACTGTCTGTACCTCTTCCTCCTTTCTCTCTCTCCCTCTCTCTGTCTGTGTCCCACTACTGTCTGTACCTCTCCCTCCTTTCTCTCTCCCTCTCTCTCTGTGTCCCACTACTGTCTGTACCTCTTCCTCCTTTCTCTCTCCCTCTCTCTCTGTGTCCCACTACTGTCTGTACCTCTTCCTCCTTTCTCTCTCCCTCTCTCTGTCCCACTACTGTCTGTACCTCTTCCTCCTTTCTCTCTCTCCCTCTCTCTGTCCCACTACTGTCTGTACCTCTCCCTCCTTTCTCTCTCTCCCTCTCTCTGTCTGTGTCCCACTACTGTCTGTACCTCTCCCTCCTTTCTCTCTCTCCCTCTCTCTGTCCCACTACTGTCTGTACCTCTCCATCCTTTCTTTCTCCCTCTCTCTCTGTGTCCCACTACTGTCTGTACCTCTCCCTCCTTTCTCTCTCCCTCCCTCTCTGTGTCCCACTACTGTCTGTACCTCTTCCTCCTTTCTCTCTCCCTCTCTCTCTCTCTCTGTGAAAAAATACTGTCTGTACCTCTTCCTCCTTTCTCTCTCTCTCTCTCTCTCTCTCTCTGTGTCCCACTACTGTCTGTACCTCTTCCTCCTTTCTCTCTCCCTCTCTCTCTCTCTCTGTGAAAAAATACTGTCTGTACCTCTTCCTCCTTTCTCTCTCTCTCTCCCTCTCTGTGTCCCACTACTGTCTGTACCTCTCCCTCCTTTCTCTCTCTCCCTCTCTCTGTCCCACTACTGTCTGTACCTCTTCCTCCTTTCTCTCTCCCTCTCTCTCTGTGTCCCACTACTGTCTGTACCTCTTCCTCCTTTCTCTCTCCCTCTCTCTCTGTGTCCCACTACTGTCTGTACCTCTCCCTCCTTTCTCTCTCTCCCTCTCTCTGTCCCACTACTGTCTGTACCTCTTCCTCCTTTCTCTCTCTCCCTCTCTGTGTCCCACTAATGTCTGTATCTCTTCCTCCTTTCTCTCTCCCTCTCTCTCTGTGTCCCACTACTGTCTGTACCTCTTCCTCCTTTCTCTCTCCCTCTCTCTGTGTCCCACTACTGTCTGTACCTCTCCCTCCTTTCTCTCTCCCTCTCTCTCTGTGTCCCACTACTGTCTGTACCTCTTCCTCCTTTCTCTCTCCCTCTCTCTCTCTCTCTCTGTGAAAAAATACTGTCTGTACCTCTTCCTCCTTTCTCTCTCCCTCTCTCTGTGTCCCACTACTGTCTGTATCTCTTCCTCCTTTCTCTCTCCCTCTCTCTGTGTCCCACTACTGTCTGTACCTCTTCCTCCTTTCTCTCTCCCTCTCTCTCTGTGTCCCACTAATGTCTGTATCTCTTCCTCCTTTCTCTCTCTCTCTCTCTGTGTCCCACTACTGTCTGTACCTCTTCCTCCTTTCTCTCTCCCTCTCTCTGTCCCACTACTGTCTGTACCTCTTCCTCCTTTCTCTCTCCCTCTCTCTCTGTGTCCCACTACTGTCTGTACCTCTCCCTCCTTTCTCTCTCCCTCTCTCTGTCCCACTACTGTCTGTACCTCTTCCTCCTTTCTCTCTCCCTCTGTGTGTGTCCCACTACTGTCTGTACCTCTTCCTCCTTTCTCTCTCCCCTCTCTCTCTGTGTCCCACTACTGTCTGTACCTCTTCCCTCCTTTCTCTCTCCCTCTCTCTGTGTCCCACTACTGTCTGTACCTCTTCCTCCTTTCTCTCTCCCTCTCTGTGTGTCCCACTACTGTCTGTACCTCTTCCTCCTTTCTCTCTCCCTCTCTGTGTGTCCCACTACTGTCTGTATCTCTTCCTCCTTTCTCTCTCCCTCTCTCTGTGTCCCACTACTGTCTGTACCTCTTCCTCCTTTCTCTCCCCTCTCCTCTGTGTGTCCCACTACTGTCTGTACCTCTTCCTCCTTTCTCTCTCCCTCCCTCTGTGTGTCCCACTACTGTCTGTACCTCTTCCTCCTTTCTCTCTCCCTCTCTCTCTGTGTCCCACTAATGTCTGTACCTCTTCCTCCTTTCTCTCTCCCTCTCTCTGTGTCCCACTAATGTCTGTACCTCTTCCTCCTTTCTCTCTCCCTCTCTGTGTCCCACTACTGTCTGTACCTCTTCCTCCTTTCTCTCTCCCTCTCTGTGTGTCCCACTACTGTCTGTACCTCTTCCTCCTTTCTCTCTCCCTCTCTCTGTGTCCCACAACTGTCTGTATCTCTTCCTCCTTTCTCTCTCCCTCTCTCTGTGTCCCACTACTGTCTGTACCTCTCCCTCCTTTCTCTCTCCCTCTCTGTGTGTCCCACTACTGTCTGTACCTCTTCCTCCTTTCTCTCTCCCTCTCTCTCTCTCTGTGTCCCACTACTGTCTGTACCTCTTCCTCCTTTCTCTCTCCCTCTCTCTGTGTGTCCCACTACTGTCTGTACCTCTTCCTCCTTTCTCTCTCTCTCTCCCTCTCTCTCTGTGTCCCACTACTGTCTGTACCTCTTCCTCCTTTCTCTCTCCCTCTCTGTGTGTCCCACTACTGTCTGTACCTCTTCCTCCTTTCTCTCTCCCTCTCTCTCTCTCTGTGTCCCACTACTGTCTGTACCTCTTCCTCCTTTCTCTCTCCCTCTCTGTGTGTCCCACTACTGTCTGTATCTCTTCCTCCTTTCTCTCTCCCTCTCTCTCTGTGTCCCACTACTGTCTGTACCTCTTCCTCCTTTCTCTCTCCCTCTCTGTGTGTGTCCCAC
>NC_134903.1:26150039-26155039 GCF_041734735.1 Babylonia areolata
CTCTCTACTTTCCCTCTTTCTGTCAATCCGTGGAGAACTGGGTCAAGATGAAAGATAGCAAAGCGTAGAAAACGACTCCATGAAAGAACGGAAAGATTAAACAATAATGGCGAGAAGCGAAATGAATTAAACAAACGTCTACAGGATGTGAATTTTATCCACGATTCTATTCGCGGATGAACGGAAGTAATGTTATTAACGAACAAACAAATAACACCCCCCCCCCCCCCCCCCCCCCCCGAAAAAAAAGCATAAAAAAACCTAAATATAATATCATTTTCATCCACGATATTAGATGACAAAATTTAAAAACAAAACAAAAAAACCATAAACGCATTATTTGAAAAGATAACAATGAGACTGGAATATCGAAAATAAAAAAAAGACAAAACCAAATAAATACTCATTCCCGTTCTCTAATGTTTAGTTTTTGCGAAGTATGGAAAGAAGAAAGGAACTTAACCAAATAAATATTTACTTCCATTTCCAACTGTTTAGTTTTTATGAAGTATCGAAAAAAGACAGGGATTAAATCAAATAAATACCCATTTCCAATCTCGATTGTTCAGTTTTAATGAAGTATCGAAAGAAAAAAAAAAGAAAAAAAAAAAGACACTAAACCAAATGAATACTTATATCCATTTTCGATTGTATAGATGTTATGAAGTATCGAAAGAAGAAATGGACTTTTCAATTGTATGGTTGTTATGAAGTATCAAAAGAAGAAATGGGCTAAACCAAATGAATACTTATGTCCATTTTCGACTGTATAGTTGTCATAAAGTATCAACAGAAGAAATGGGCTAAACCAAATGAATACTTTCGTCCATTTTCGATTGTATAGTTGTTATGAAGTATCAAAAGAAGAAATGGGCTAAACAAAATGAATACTTATGGTAGTTATGAAGTATCGAAAGAAGAAATGGACTAAACCAAATGAATATGATGTCCATTTTCGATTGTATGGTTGTTATGAAATATCGAAAGAGGAAAAGGACTTTTCGGTTGTATGGTTGTTATGAAGTATCAACAGAAGAAATGGGCTAAACCAAATGAATACTTATGTCCATTTTCGATTGTATGGTTGTTATGAGGTATCAAAAGAAGAAATGGGCTAAACCAAATGAATACTTATGTCCATTTTCGAATGTATGGTTGTTATGAAGTATCGAAAGAGGAAATGGACTAAACCAAATTGATACTGATATCCATTTTCGATTGTATGGTTTTCGTGAAGAATCTAAAGAAAAAACAAAGAGACTAAACCAAATTAATACCAATTTCCAGTCTCTAGTGTGTTTAAAGGCACCACCTGGTACACGAAAAGCCTTGTAAATCTTATTTCTCTAGCAGCATACGGCTGCATAAGAAGGGGTTTTTCAATGCTAAGTCCCCTTCACATTGAGATTGTTCCTAAATCTTATGGAGTCGGACTAAGGCACATTCTTAATCAAGCAAACTTAGCAATGCAAACATCTTTAATTGTTCGACCTCTCACTTGGGTGTTCAGCATTGTCAGTGTTTAACTAAGCAAACTTAGCAATGCAAACATCAAAAATTGTTCGACCTCTGTCCTGTGTGTTAAGCAGTGCCAGTGTTTAATTAAACAAACTTAGCAATGCAAACATCAATAATTGTTCGACCTCTCTCTTGGGTGTGAAGCATTGTCAGTGTTTAATTAAACAAACTTAGCAATGCAAACATCAATAATTGTTCGACCTCTCTCTTGGGTGTTAAGCATTGTCAGTGTTTAATTAAACAAACTTAGCAATGCAAACATCAATAATTGTTCGACCTCTCTCTTGGGTGTGAAGCATTGTCAGTGTTTAATTAAACAAACTTAGCAATGCAAACATCAATAATTGTTCGACCTCTCTCTTGGGTGTTCAGCATTGTCAGTGTTTAACTAAGCAAACTTAGCAATGCAAACATCAATAATTGTTCGACCTCTGTCCTGTGTGTGAAGCAGTGCCAGTGTTTAATTAAACAAACTTAGCAATGCAAACATCAATAATTGTTCGACCTCTCTCTTGGGTGTTCAGCATTGTCAGTGTTTAACTAAGCAAACTTAGCAATGCAAACATCAATAATTGTTCGACCTCTGTCCTGTGTGTGAAGCAGTGCCAGTGTTTAATAAAACAAACTTAGCACGGCAAACATCAATAATTGTTCGACCTCTCTCTTGGGTGTTCAGCATTGTCAGTGTTTAACTAAGCAAACTTAGCAATGCAAACATCAATAATTGTTCGACCTCTGTCCTGTGTGTGAAGCAGTGCCAGTGTTTAATAAAACAAACTTAGCAATGCAAACATCTTTAATTGTTCGACCTCTCACTTGGGTGTTCAGCATTGTCAGTGTTTAACTAAGCAAACTTAGCAATGCAAACATCAAAAATTGTTCGACCTCTGTCCTGTGTGTTAAGCAGTGCCAGTGTTTAATTAAACAAACTTAGCACGGCAAACATCAATAATTGTTCGACCTCTCTCTTGGGTGTTCAGCATTGTCAGTGTTTAACTAAGCAAACTTAGCACGGCAAACATCAATAATTGTTCGACCTCTCTCTTGGGTGTTCAGCATTGTCAGTGTTTAACTAAGCAAACTTAGCACGGCAAACATCTTTAATTGTTCGACCTCTCTCTTTTGAGTGTTCAGCATTGTCAGTGTTTAATTAAGCAAACTTAGCAATGCAAACATCAATAATTGTTCGACTTCTGTCATGTGTGTGACGCATTGTCAGCGTTAAACACCCGCTCAACACCAACGCTTCCATCACACCGTCGTTACGGAACACATAGCTTCCCCCCAAAATAGGTAGATGACTGCAGAGTCTGTTAAACTTGCAAATGGAGAAACTATATTTAAAAAACAACAACAAAAAACAACTACTAAAAGTTGTGAAATAAGACCTTTTTCTTTTGGTAAGAAGTGTCAAAGTGTCTCTTCCGCCTCTCTCTTCCTCTCTCCATTCCTGGTTTCTGATTTCCCCGGAGAAATCATAATAAAAAAAAAGAGTGTCATTCCCTTTTGACACCGATGTGCTTTTGTCCCTGCAGTCCACACAGACTGACTTCATCGACGATAGTTGAAGTACATGGAGGAACAGTTTGAAACAAAATAAAAACGTTTAATAAAATGAATAAATACTACACGGCTGAATAAATGAGCAACTGACTAAATGAATAAATGAATGAATGAATAAATAATAAATGACGAACATAAATAAAAGAGTTACTAACTATATGAATGGATGAATAATACATGAATAAAACAAATACATAAATTAAAAAAAAAACCAATCAAATAAACCAACGAATAAATAAAGAGATAAATAAATAAACAGAGAACTAAACAGATAAACAGAATTTTAAAAAAAGAGAATAGTTTTAACAAATAGAAAAACAGATAAATGAATAGATAAATAAATAAATAAATAAATAAATAGATAAATGAACATCCGTGTTTCTTCCTTCACAGAAAAGACGAAGTTTCTTTTTGTGTCACTGTTGTTGTTGTCGTCACTGTTGCTGTTGTTGTAACTGTTGTTGTCACTGTTGTTGTTGCTGTAACTGTTGTTGTCACTGTTGCTGTTGTCACTGTTGCTGTTGTTGTAACTGTTGTTGTTACTGTTGTTGTTGCTGTTGTTGTCACTGTTGTTGTTGTCACTGTTGTTGTTGTCACTGTTGTTGTTGTTGTTGTCACTGTTGTTGTTGTTGTTGTCACTGTTGTTGCTGTTGTTGTCACTGTTGTTGTTGTTGTTGTCACTGTTGATGTTGCTGTTGTTGTAACTGTTGTTGTCACTGTTGTTGTTGCTGTTGTTGTAACTGTTGTTGTCACTGTTGTTGTTGCTGTTGTTGTAACTGTTGTTGTCACTGTTGTTGTTGTTGTCACTGTTGCTGTTGTCACTGTTGCTGTTGTTGTAACTGCTGTTGTTACTGTTGTTGTTGCTGTTGTTGTCACTGTTGTTGTTGTCACTGTTGTTGTTGTCACTGTTGTTGTTGCTGTTGTTGTCACTGTTGTTGTTGCTGTTGTTGTCACTGTTGTTGTTGCTGTCACTGTTGTTGTTGCTGTCACTGTTGTTGTTGTCACTGTTGTTGTTGTCACTGTTGTTGTTGCTGTTGTTGTCACTGTTGTTGTTGCTGTTGTTGTCACTGTTGTTGTTGTTGTTGTCACTGTTGTTGTTGCTGTTGTTGTCACTGTTGTTGTTGTTGTTGTCACTGTTGTTGTTGCTGTTGTTGTCACTGTTGTTGTTGTTGTTGTCACTGTTGTTGTTGCTGTTGTTGTCACTGTTGTTGTTGTCACTGTTGTTGTTGTCACTGTTGTTGTTGTTGTTGTCACTGTTGTTGTTGCTGTTGTTGTCACTGTTGTTGTTGTCACTGTTGTTGTTGTCACTGTTGTTGTTGCTGTTGTTGTCACTGTTGTTGTTGTTGTTGTCACTGTTGTTGTTGTTGTTGTTGTCACTGTTGTTGTTGCTGTTGTTGTCACTGTTGTTGTTGTCACTGTTGTTGTTGTCACTGTTGTTGTTGTTGTTGTTGTCACTGTTGTTGTTGTTGTTGTCACTGTTGATGTTGCTGTTGTTGTAACTGTTGTTGTCACTGTTGTTGTTGTTGTTGTCACTGTTGATGTTGCTGTTGTTGTAACTGTTGTTGTCACTGTTGTTGTTGTCGTCACTGTTGCTGTTGTTGTAACTGTTGTTGTCACTGTTGTTGTTGCTGTTGTTGTCACTGTTGTTGTTGTCACTGTTGCTGTTGTTGTAACTGTTGTTGTCACTGTTGTTGTTGCTGTTGTTGTCACTGTTGTTGTTGCTGTCGCTGTTGTTGTTGCTGTCACTGTTGTTGTTGTTGTTGCTGTCACTGCTGTTGTTGCTGTCACTGTTGCTGTTGCTGTAACGGTCGTTGTCACTGTTGCTGTTGCTGTTGTCGTCACTGTTGTTGTTGTTGTCACTGTTGCTGTTGTTGTAACTGTTGTTGTCACTGTTGCTGCTGCTGTTGTTGTTGCTCAAA
>NC_134903.1:26162539-26165039 GCF_041734735.1 Babylonia areolata
GAGAGAGAGAGAGAGAGAGAGAGAGAGAGACAGACAGACAGACAGACAGACAGACAGACAGAGAAAATGAACCCCAAACTATCCAACACACACACCCTCCCCCTCCACCCGAACCACCACCATCACCACACCCTCCACCAACTCCAATAACCTCATGCCGGGCATGCATGCATGCATGTTCCAAGGACCGATGATCCTCCTCCACTAGACAGAGAACCCACACCTACCACTGTGTCTCCTGTGTGCTGACGTCAAACAGCAGCCACCTGACGTCACATCACTCTGACGTCAAGTACAGTTGACGGAGATGCTCGGGACAGAAGAACACAAAAAGGAAACGTGTCGAGTTCAGACAAAGGTCTCACACAGGGTGGATTCCACTTCACGCCACAAGTACAAGCTATCCTGCACAAAAGCCTGCTTGCAAGAGCTATCGTTGCACTCAGCTCAGTTTGCTTAGCCTTCAATACGTGCCTAACTCTAAGCTAATTCCCAAAAGCTTGCTTGCAAGAGGCATCGTACCACTCAGTGATAATTTTGCTAATCACTCATTACGTCCCAAACTCTGAGCTCATTCCATAGATTTAGGATCGTTCTTAGCTGCTAAGCAAAAGGAAAAACGTCCCTAACTTTATGCTGATTCCTTAGACTTGGGATCGTTCTTAGTCGCTAAGCAAACTTAGTTGCAGCCAATTGTTCACACCACCCCAACCCAAGGAAATGGAGGATGTGATTTCAAGCCCACAGTGGTTTTGTACAGTGTAGCCAGGAAAGGATTTCTGCGTTCAACAAGTGTGGACACTGGAACAAGTTCGTTTTTTATTGTCAAAATTTGTTTTGAAGACTGAATCAACGAAAATGCATTGTGTAATGCTATATTCAATCATTCTGTGAAATCGGTCAAAGTACGTGTGTGCAACATATTGTATGATTGTAAATGAAGTTTTAACCCACACAGGTCCATATCATATAGACCTAAATACTATGTATATTTTGTCTCGGTGTGCAAAGTCTGTGTTTTGTATTGAAATTTATAATGTGGTGTGTCTGGCAAAAGAAAAGTGAAACGCTGTGTTTGGGCGAGAAAGACATAGAGACAAAGCGAGAAAGAGAGGAACAAAACATTCCAACACCCCCCCCCCTCCTTCCCCTCCACCACCATCACCACACCCTCCACCAACTCCAATAACCTCGTGCCGGGCATGCATGCATGTTCCAAGGACCGATGATCCTCCTCCACTAGACAGAGAACCCACACCTACCACTGTGTCTCCTGTGTGCTGACGTCAAACAGCAGCCACCTGACGTCACATCACTCTGACGTCAAGTACAGTTGACGGAGATGCTCGGGACAGAAGAACACAAAAAGGAAACGTGTCGAGTTCAGACAAAGGTCTCACACAGGGTGGATTCCACTTCACGCCACAAGTACAAGCTATCCTGCACAAAAGCCTGCTTGCAAGAGCTATCGTTGCACTCAGCTCAGTTTGCTTAGCCTTCAATACGTGCCTAACTCTAAGCTAATTCCCAAAAGCTTGCTTGCAAGAGCTATCGTTGCAATTAGCTCAGTTTGCTTAGCCTTCAATACGTGCCTAACTCTGAGCTAATTCCCAAAAGCTTGCTTGCAAGAGGCATCGTTGCACTTAGCTCAGTTTGCTTAGCCTTCAATATGTGCCTAACTCTAAGCTAATTCCCAAAAGCTTGCTTGCAAGAGGCATCGTTGCACTTAGCTCAGTTTGCTTAGC
This sequence comes from Babylonia areolata, assembly GCF_041734735.1. Taxonomy (NCBI): domain Eukaryota; kingdom Metazoa; phylum Mollusca; class Gastropoda; order Neogastropoda; family Buccinidae; genus Babylonia; species Babylonia areolata. Next base: position 26,164,285 of record NC_134903.1, read on the forward strand.
CTTCAATACGTGCCTAACTCTAAGCTAATTCCCAAAAGCTTGATTGCAAGAGCTATCGTTGCACTTAGCTCAGTTTGCTTCGCCTTCAATACGTGCCTAACTCTAAGCTAATTCCCAAAAGCGTGCTTGCAAGAGCTATCATTGCACTTAGCTCAGTTTGCTTAGCCTTCAATACGTGCCTAACTCTAAGCTAATTCCCAAAAGCTTGCTTGCAAGAGGTATCGTTGCACTTTGCTCAGTTTGCTTAGCCTTCAATATGTGCCTAACTCTAAGCTAATTCCCAAAAGCTTGCTTGCAAGAGCTATCGTTGCACTTAGCTCAGTTTGCTTAGCCTTCAATACGTGCCTAACTCTAAGCTAATTCCCAAAAGCTTGCTTGCAAGAGGTACCACTCAGTGATAATTTTGCTAATCACTCAGTACGTCCCTAACTCTAAGCTCATTCCATAGATTTAGGATCGTTCTTAGCTGCTAAGCAAAAGGAAAAACGTCCCTAACTTTATGCTGATTCCTTAGACTTGGGATCGTTCTTAGTCGCTAAGCAAACTTAGTTGCAGCCAATTGTTCACACCACCCCAACCCAAGGAAATGGAGGATGTGATTTCAAGCCCACAGTGGTTTTGTACAGTGTAGCCAGGAAAGGATTTCTGCGTTCAACAAGTGTGGACACTGGACCAAGTTAGTTTTTTATTGTCTAAATTTGGTGACCGGCTTTAAAGACTGAATCAACGAAAATGCATTGTGTAATGCTATATTC
>NC_134903.1:26177539-26192539 GCF_041734735.1 Babylonia areolata
ATGAAGGCTGGGTGAAGGGAGGGAGGGAGGAAGTGGGAGGGGGCTTGGGGGGACGGGGGGGGGGGGGGGGGGGGGTCGTCTTGTATTACGAGTTCAATTAAGGACACTGGCTTTTTTTTTTTTTTGGCTTTATTTTTTTTTTTCTTGGCCGTAATCTCCAGTGCTTCTCTTGTTGAGTTTTCACCTGATCTGTGTTAGTTCCTGTGGCTCACACGTTCATGGCTTCCCAGTGAAACCGGGTCTTGTCACCAGTGGTTCTCTCCCCCCCACCCCTCTCTCTCTGTTTCTCTCCCTCTCACCCTCTTTCTCTCTGTTTCTCTCCCTCTCTCCCCCTCTCTCTCTGTTTCTCTCCCTCTCACCCTCTTTCTCTCCCTCTCCCCCCCCCCCTCTCTGTTTCTCTCCCTCTCACCCTCTTTCTCTCTCCCTCCCTACCTCTCTCTCTCCCCCTCTTCTCTCTCTCTCCCCCTCCCTCTGTCTTTCCCTCCCTCTCTCTCTCTCTCCCTCTTTCCCCTCCCTCTCCCTCTTCCCCTCCCTCTCTCTCCCCCTCCCTCTGTCCTCTCCCCTCCCTCCCTCTCTCTCCCCCCTCCCCTCTCTCTCTCCCTCCCTCTGTCTCTCTCTCTCCCCCCCTCCCTCCCTCTCTCTCCCCCTCCCTCTGTCTCTCTCTCTCTCCCCCCTCCCTCCCTCTCTCTCCTCCTCCCTCTGTCTCTGTCTCTCTCTCCCCTCCCTCCCTCTCTCTCCCCCCCCCTCCCTCTCTCTCTCTCTCTCCCTCCCTCTCTCTCCCTCCCCTCCCTCTCTCTCCCCCCCCTCTCTCTCCCTCTTCCCCCTCCCTCTCTCCCCCTCCCTCTGTCTCTCTCTCCCTCTCTCTCCCTCCCTCCCTCTCTCTCTCCCTCCCTCCAGCAATGTTTATTTCTCCTGCGTTACAAAAGAGAGCAGAAAGCTCTGGGTCTTTGATGAAAGATCTTCTTTCTAAATGTTTGTTGTTAATCCAACTCAAGGTTTGGTTTTCATGTGTGTGTGTGTGGGTGTGTGTGTGTGTGTTGTGTGTTTTGTGTGTGTGTGTGAGTGTGTTGTGTGTTTGTGTACAACACATCAACCACATGTAAACAGGTCGTGGTTCTTACGGATTAAAACAATTTCTGAGTTCTCCTCTCTCTCTCTCTCTCTCTCCTCTTTCTCTTTCCGAGTTTTTCTCTTCCGCAAGTTGTTTGAAGACGTACTAATTCCATACAATACAATACAACACATCGCAACACAATACATCTTATTCATCACATTTGAATTAAATTGTGCCTACACAGGCCCGCGTCACTCACCCTTCACAATATCTCACCAACAGGCCACGTCCCAACACACTCGTAACATGACAAATGTTTGATGAAAAAAAAGATAAACAGCAATGCGTAAAGCTAAATACACACAAGCAAGTAACACAACACAGCGCACATTTTCACACACACCCAAGTCCCCCCCACCCCAACCCCCCTACCCCTCCCCCCCCCGTCCCTCAAACACACAACCTTTGTAACTAACAATGAAAATTAAGAAACACAATATCAAGAAGGCAAGAAATGTTTCTATTAAATGATTACATGGCAGGTTCGTCAAATTCTACAACATGCGTGTAAACGAAAGAGGTTCTGAAGTGATTGGTATATTAATTAAGAAAAAAGGATTCTGACTAAGAAACCCGCCATGAATTACAGCAATATAACTCATATACAATCGATTCAGGTATAACGTCGACATTAACTGAGGTGATTATGGCCATGGGATGAATGACCATCCAAGGAAAAGGGGATGGGGCGACGGGGTGGGGTGGGGGTGGGTGGGGGTGGGTGGTATGAAAGCGACCCTAACTCTTCACCGACATCACCAGAAACGACAAACACGTTTAATTAAGATTGGGCCGCTAAAAGAAAATGCAATTCATTTGTGTGTGTGTGTTGTGTGGTGTGTGGGTGTGTGTGTGGTGTGCGTTTGCGCTTGTGGGTGAGTGTAATGTGTTGTGTTGTGAGTGTTTGTGTGTGTTGTGTGTGTGGTGTGTGGTGTGTGTGTGTGTGTGTGTGAGCTGGCCGGTGTGTTTATGGATCGGAAAAAAAAAAACCTCAACGACACACGAACAACCGATTGGAGAGCTCAATAAGAAACTTCACTTGGTGAATTAGTTTTCCTGGGTGAATCTGTCAGGCATCTTTTTTATTTCACGCCATCTCCCATGGGCGGTTTTGAGGGGGGGGGAGGGGGGGAGGGGAGAGGCGAGTGTGGGTGGTGGGGGGCGTGGGTGGGGGCGGGGGGGGGGGGGCGGGGGTAGTGGACCAGTAAGTTTGGCAGGGTTTTTCCCCGTTGCTGCTGTGGCGAAAATTTAGTCTCCCTTTCCCCTGCAGTTATAAACTCCAAGCCTCCTCGAAATCTTCTCTGGATTTTGTGTGGCAAAAAAGTTTTGTGCCCTCCCCCCCCACCCCCCCCCCTCGCCCCGATTCCCTGAAGGCTGCACCCACCCCCTTATCCCCTCCCTCTCGAAATTTTGTGGACCAGAGTTGTTTGTTGTTGTTTTGTTTTTTGCAACGTTTCACAACTGCCGTGAATGTGGGATTTAGTTTCCCTTGTTAATCCTCTCTCCCAAGCTTTTCCAATCTTTTCCCCTGGCTGTTTCCATGACCAACGAATTCCCAACGAGTCTTTTTGCCCCCCTCAACCAAATCTCCGATCGGTGGTTTTGTTTTCTGGTTTGTTTGTGTGGTTTGTTATTTTTTGTTTTATCATTTTAATTTTTTAACATTAAAAAAAATTCATTTCTTTTTTTTTTTTTCTTTTTTTTTACCTTTATATTTCCAACGTTAGCCTACTGCCGCTAGGCTTGATGCTAACCTCTGGTGTTCTCAAGCTTGCTTCTGAAGTTTAATCTCATTGGCAAAATATATACAACAACAAACTAATAATGATAACAATAGTGAACGATAGTAATAGTAACAACACCAATAATAGGTAGTAATAAGAATGATGGTGGATGATAATAATAATAGTATAGGAGTAGTTCTACCAAACTTCTAACAATGATGGATACTACTACTACTACAACTACTACTACTACTAATAATAATGATAATGAAAAATGATAGTAGTATTAGTCATGATAGTAATATAATAACGCATACTGACGCTCACACCCTCGACGCGTGAACATCAAAACGCTGCTCAAAAAGAACATACGTGCATCAAGTACACCATACAAAACAAGCGTGTACGTGTGCACACACACAAGATAGAAAATAACACACACACACCACAAACACACACACAGGGAGAGCATACGTTTTCTAGAAGCACAATAAGACAGAATGCAGAAGAGGTGGAAGTGAGTGTGTGTTTGGATACTTTTTAACTCACTCAGTACGGCCAGTCCCCTCTCTCTCTCTCTACACGACCCGTCGGATGTCCAGTGGGTGTCTGAATGACCCAACCTTTAGGCTTCCGTCGTCAGAATTGGTGGTATTATCTGTCAACATTCACCTCTTCAGTATAAGAGCCTTCCGCTTGCAATATTTTGATGATGGTAATTGGGGTGAAACGCTGTTAACGTCGTCCCTTTCGCCGTTCGTATGGAGAGAGTTAAACTGAACACGCAATCCACGTGACAGAGAAAAATGGTCTCATGTCAGCGGGTATTTGGTTGGCTGGCTGTTTGTTAGTTTCAAAGAGCTCCTAATTTTTCCCCAGTCATATAGCTTTTTGTTTTTAGTAGCATTAAGAAAAATACCAACTTTTCCCCCATTGTTTTAACAGTATTCATTGTTTCCACAAAAGAAGTATTTTCATTATCAATGTAATAAGATTTTGAGTGTCGTCAGCATATTGCTACAAGATCTATTATTCATAATCACCAGTTCTGATTCGAATTATCTTTTATACTGCGTTTCATACTAGCTTTTAATGAAGGGGGACATTTTCTTGGTTGATAACGCTCAAGGTTTACTCTACCAACGATTCTTTTCTCTTCCCGAAGTCTCTTTTTTGTTTCCATGATACGGTCATTATTCCACTGCAAGTACGGTGTGTGTGGTGTGTGTGTGTGTGTGTGTGTGAGGTGAGTGTGTTGTGTGTGAGTGTGTGTGTGTGTGTGTGTGCGTGTTGTGTGTGTTGTGTTGTTTGTGTGTGTGATGTGTGTGTTGTGTGTGTGTTGGTGTGTGTGTGTGTGTGCGTGCGCGTGTTGTGTTGTGTTGTGTGTGTGTGTGTGTGTGTGAGTGTGGTTGTGTTGTGTTGTGTTGTGTTGTGTGTTTGTGTGTGTGTGTGCTGCGCGTGTGGTGTGGTGTTGTGTTTGTGTGTGTGAGTTGAGTCTGGTTGTGTGTGTTGTGTGTGTGTGTGTGTGTGTGTGTGTGTGTGTGTGTGTGTGCGTGTGTGTGTTGTGGTGGTGTGTGTGTGTGTGTGTGGTGTTTGTGTGTGTGGTGTGTGGCTGTGCTTGTATTGGCAAATGGTCCTCCCAAAACCGTTTATGGGACTTTAATCTTCTAAACTGACCCTAAGACGTTCTTTGATCTCTGCACAGACTGGCCTGTGGTCAGATCTTAAGTTGGCTTCCCCCACGAAATTTGGAACAGTGTTGTTGTCGTCGTATTGTTGATTCACACATTTCTCTGCTCCTGTTTAGTGAACACGTAGTGTTTTATTCGGGGAAACATGTCAAGCAAAACTTCGTTCGTAACAACTTAAGCTCTCTCCATACTTAACGGCGAAAAGAGAGACGAACATAACAGCGTTTCAACACCCCAATTACCACCCATCAAAATATTGCAAGCGGAAGGCTCTTATGCTGAAGAGGTGAATGATGACAAGAAAAACCATAAATATCTGACGAAGAAGACTAAAGTTGGGTCATTCAGACACCCACTGGACATCCGAAGGGTCTGTGGTAGAGGAGAAGAGAGGACTGGCCGTACTGAGTGAGTTAATTTGCATATCATAAAGAGAAGAGTTTTGGATATTTTCTGAATTTTTATCCTCTCATCCTTCTCTTCTAAAGACAAAACCTTTTATACTCAAAAGAGGTGAAAACAACCAGAAAAAGGGAAGAGGGATTGGGAACTATTCTTCCAAGAGATACAGATAAGAGCATTCTTTATTCTCTCTTGTGAGTTTATGAAAGTCCTTAACCTGCACGAAAGTGTTTGCAATCACACGTGACTGGATCGATGATTGCGGTTTTTAGTTTCATCTTTTTTCTTTTTTTTTTTTTTTTGCATTCGTTACCAGTTGTTTCGCTAGTTTGGTTTAGGGCGACTCTCATTTACGAAGTCCATTAAGTAAATCCTTCCAGCCAGAACTGTACTTACATATAATTACATTTCAAATTCCACCCTCCACCAACCCAGTTCCCCCCCCCCCTCCCCAAAACTCACCAATCACCCCCCTCCGCCCTCCTCCACCCTTGCAGTGCCAGGGGGGGCGGGGTGGCGGGGGGGGCGGGATGGGCATAACAAAGTGGTGTTTCATGTCATAAAACATGATCTAAAAACAATAAGCCTAAACACGGTCCGGAGCATACACTCACATATAAACTGTGGGAATTTTCAGGCCATCCACACCTAACCCCCCCCCCTTCTTCCTGATGACGTCATCAATGACGTCACTATGCACGTATTTTTACGTTTATAGCAGTCAAGTGTTTTTTTTTTTGTTTTTTGTTGTTATTTTTTTTTAACTATATCACTCAAATGTACAAATCGATACTCTAACGAAATGTCCCACAATCACTAACGACATCACTCAAATGGTACAAATTGATACTCCTAAACGAAATGTCCACAATCAACTAACGAACATTCACTCCAAATGTACAAATCGATAACTCTAACGAAGTGGTCCAACAATCACTACGACATCAACTCAATGTATAACAAAGCGATACTCTAACGAAATTGTCCACAATCACTAACGACATCACTCAATGTACAAATCATACTCCTAAACGAAGTGTCCACAATCACTAACACATCAACTCAAATGTACAAATCGATACTCTAACAAAATGTCCATCAATCACTAACGACATCACTCCAAAAGTACAAATCGATACTCTAACGAAATGTCCACAATCACTAACGACCCATCACTCAAATGTACAAATCGATACTCTAACGAAATGTCCCACCCAAATCCAAAAACAAACGACATCACTCCAAATGTACAAATAGATACTCTAACCGAAATGTCCCAATCACTAACGACATCACCAAATGTATCAAATCGATACTTTTAAGACGAAATGACCACAAATCACAAACGACATCACTACAAATTTACAAATCGATTACTCTAACGAAGTGTCCACAATCACTAACGACTATCACTCAAATGTACAAATAATCGATAACTTCTAACAAAATGTCCAATATTCACTAACGACCTCACTCAAATGTACAAATCGATTCTCTAACGAAATGTCCACACTTACTAATGAACATCAGCTCAAATGTACAAATCGATACTCTAACGAAATGTCCACAATCCACTAACGACATCACTCAAATGGTACAAATCGATACACCTCTAACGAAGTGTCCACAATCACTAACGACATCACTCAAATGTACAAATCGATACTCTAACGAATGTCCAACAACACTAACGACATCACTCAAATGTACAAATCGATAACTCTAACGAAATGCCACATCACTAAGAAACATCACTCACATGTACAAACGATACTTTAACACGAAGATGTCCACAATCACTAAACGACATCACTCAATGTACAAATCGATACTCTAACGAAGTGTCCACAATCACTAACGACATCACTCAAATGTACAAACATACCTAACCAAAATGTCCACAATCAGTCTAACGACATCTCTCAAATTACAAAACGATACTCTAACGAAAAGTCCCAATAACTAACGAATCACTCAAATTACAAATCGAAACTCTAACGAAATGTCCACAATAACTGAACGAACATCACTCAAATGTAACAAATCGTACTCAAACGAAAGTGTCCACAGTCACTAATCGACATCACTCCAAATGTACAAAACATACTCTAAACGAAAGTCGACAAAAAATTCCCAAACTACGACATCACTCAAATGTACAAAACGATACTCTAACGAAATGATCACATTCACTACGCCATCACTAAAATGTACAAATCGATACTTTTAACAAAACGTCCACAATCCCCAATACGGTGACGGACATAAACAGAATTCGTCAACATCTCTATTTCTCTGAAAGAGCAGCCCAGAGGAGCAGAGAGTCCACGCTTACCAGACCACACAGGAACGTTAGACACAGTCGCTAATTGACTTGCCGCACCCATATGTCGCCGTTTACCGTCTCGGCGAGAGAATGCAAGTTGAACACATAAACCTTCCGGCAAAACTTGGGAGACACTGGTCCGTTTTCTTGTTTTATGTCTGTGAAAGTAAATTCGTCTTCTTCTGCTTCTGCTTCTTCTGCATACTGGCATCTTAGACCTGTCCGCTCTCTGTGCTCTCTCTCCAACTGTCTCTCAGTCTCTCTCTCACATCTGTCCTCTCTGTCTCTCTCTCTCCATCAGTCTCTCTGTGTAGGCCCCCAGGGAAAAACCTGAAACTTGGTTGCCTCTCTGTCTCTGTCTCTCCCACACTCCTCATCTGGCCCCCGTTCCCCGTACTGGTCACCTTGGATCCACAGCTCTCTCTCGCTCTTCTTTGTCTGTCTCCATCTGTGTGTGTGTGTGTGTGTGTGTGTGTGTGTGTGTGAGTGTGGGTGATGGGCTGGGTACAAAAAAAAGCAAGCTGTACTTACTCCACAACCCTCGCTATAAAAATTCGTTGCGTTTCGTTCTCTCTCTCTCTCTCACTCCTCGCCTTCTCTCCCCCCCCCCCTTCCTCTCTCTCTACTCTAGCTCTATATAGACCAAGTCATTTTCGGTTAGTAACAACTTCTGTCTTCTACAAATGATAACATGTTTTTCGAATCTTTGCCATATTTTTTTGTAATCCTATCAGTCATTAAAACGACGGAGTTGTATGATTGGTTAACACAAAACAAGCTTTGAGCATACATGTTGTAAGATTACATTCTTATGCATATCTTTTCTTACAAAATATTTTAAACACACCTCCTTCAAATGGGCCCATGGCCTAATGAATAAACTTTTGTTTTTGTTTCCGTTTCGTCTCTCTCTCTCTCGTTCCCCCCCTCTCTCTCTCCCTTCTCTTCTTTTCTCCCTCTCTTCTCTCACCCCCCCCCACCCCACCTCTCCTCTCTATCTATCCCTCTCTCTCTTCCCCAACCCCCCCTCTCCCTCCTCTCTCTTCCCCATCCCCCTCTCTCTTTCCCTCTCGTGGCCCCCTCGGTGCGAGCGTAGCTCCCACTCTCTCTTCCCCACCCCCCCTATCTTCCTTCTCTTTCTTCCCAACTCCCCTCTCAGCTCTCCCCTCTCCCTCTCTCTCTCTGTCTCTCCCTCCCACCCCCCACCTCTCTCTGGTCTAAGTGCTTGTCTGTGTTGGTTGGCACACCATTGAGTTATCTCTCTGTCTCTCTGATCGCTCTCCGACTCCTTCTCTCACTCGATCGCTCGCTCTCTCCCCCCAAAACTTTCTCTGCCTCTGTACTCGCTCTCTCTTCTAGTCGTTCTGACTCTCCTCTCCCTCAAATCCTCCGCACTCTCTCTCTCTCTGTCTCTGTAACCCTGACACTGTCCCTCTCCTCGCTCTGGCCCCTGTCTGTACACTTGTTTGATGTCTGTTTTAGGCAGAGTCCACCACCCTCACCCCATCTTCTCTTGCCTCAGGACGTGGAGTGTGGGTGGGTGTTGGCAGGGGCGTGTGTGTGGTGTTTTGTTGAGTGTAAAATGTTGTGTGAGCGTTCCCGCGAGCATGCGCGTGCGTTTGTGCGTGCGCGCGCGCGTGTGCACGCAAGTACGCGAGTGGTGTGCGAACGTGGAGGTGTGAGAGTAATGTATGTGCTTGTACGCTTGTTGTTGTGAGTGAGTGTGTGGAGTGTGTGTGTGTGTGAGAGAAGAGAGGAGAGAGAAAGAGATAGAGAGGGAGAGAGTGGTGTGGTATATACGCATGTGTTGTGAAGTGTGGTGTGTGGGTGTGTGTGTCTGTGTGCTGTGCGCGCGCGCCAGTGTAAGGGCAAGTATGCCCCCCCCCCGCCCTCCCCCCCCCGCGCGCTTGTGTTGTGCGCGTCTTGAACTAACTGGGCTCCAGTCACCACACTCCGGAAGAATTATGGAAGAAGTATAATATCGCTCAAACCAGGAGTCTTAAAGCTGTCCGCCAATCACACACCCCCCTGGAGAGAAAAAGAAAAAAAAAAAGAATCTGGAGCGACAAAGGAAGGGGGGGGAATGGGACCTGTTGGAGAGAGAGAGTGACGGGGCACGGGAAGAGGGGGGGTGGGGGGGGGGCACAAGAGGGGAGGAGGAGGAGCCGTGTCTCGTCCAACCGCTGGAACACAGCGCAAAAGTGGCAGCATCAGCAGAGCAGAGAATCGATAAACCATTTTCCCCTGTGAAAGTATTAGGGGGGGGAAAAGGTGTGTGTGGTGTGCGGCGGTGGTGGTTGTTGTTGAGATGTAGGGAGTAGTGGTGGTGGTGGGTGTTGGTGTGGGCGGGGAGACAGGAGGGGGGTAAGGAGGAGGAGGAGTAAGAGGAGAGTGGTGTGGAGAGAGGGGGGGGGGGAGGGAAGAAAGGAAGAGATGTCGTGTGGTGGGGAGGGAGGGGTTGTGTGTGATTGGGGTAGGAGGGGGGGTAGTAGTAGACTAAGGGAGCGGGGGAGGTGCGGGCGGGGGGATGATGGGAGGGAGTGGTGGTAAGAGGAGGGAGAAAAGGAAGGAAGGAAGGAAGGAAGGAGGTTTGTGTGGTGGTGAAGGGGGCAGAAGGGGTAGGAGAAAGAATGAGAGAAGCGTGGTAAGAGGCGGGAGAGAAAGAGGGAGGTCTGTAGTGGTGAGTGGGGGGGTGAAGGGGCCCGAGGGGTGGGGTGGGGGGGGTAGGGAGAAGTAAGAGAGAAGCAGTGTAAGAGGGGGAGAGAAGGAAAAGGGAGATCTGTAGTGGTGGTGGGGGGCGGGGGGGGGGTGGGGGGGGGGTGAAGGGGGGCGGAGGGGGGGTGGGGGGGGGGATTAGGAGAAGTAAGAGAGAAGCAGTGTAAGAGGGGGAGAGAAGGAAGAAGGGAGTCTGTAGTGTGCTGGAGGTGGGGGGTGAGGAGGCGGACGGAGGGTAGAAGGTCTGGAACGGAACGATCAAAAAGAGAGAGAGAGAGGATGCTCCGTCCCGCCCCCCACGCCCCACACACCACCGGTCCCCTACACCCCTAACCCCCCACCTTACCCCACCCCCCCCCCTCCCTTACCCAACCCCCCTCCCTGCTCTTTTTAGTAACCTCCCGCCCAAGAAGCTATCAGGAAACTTGGCGCGTTCGTCTTCATGCCTGATTTGCATCCTTCGCTGCTCACATGATATTCCGTTTCCTTTTTTTTTTTTTTTTTTTCGTATTCTTTCTGTCTTCTATCTTTCTTTCTATCTTTTCTTTTCTTTTCTTCCTTTGGATGGAGTTGAGTTCGGGTGGGGGTGGCGGAAAGGTGGGTGTGGGTGTGTATGTGTGTTGAGTGGGGGGGCAATCAGAAAACGCAGGAAAAGACGAGAAAGGAAGTGTTGAGTGATGAAGGTTATAGGAGCGTTGTGGAGTGGTGATGATGGGCAAACGGGGATAGAGAGAGAGAGAGAGATGAGGGAGGGAGACAGATAGACAGGAGACAGGAAGAGAGAGAAGAGAGAGAGAGATGGGGGGGGGAGAGGAGGGGGGGGAGGGGGGGAGGGGGGGGGGGAGGGGAGAGGGTTTAAAGAGAGAGAGACAAGACAGAGAGGAGAGGAGAAAGGCATAGACAGAAAGAGAGAGGATGAGAAGACAGAAACGAGAGAGAAAGGTAGAAAGGAGGACATATAGAGAAAGGGGAGAGCAGAGAGAGGGGAGAAGTGATAGAGAAGAGAGAAAGGGTGCTGTGCTGGTTGAACTGTGCTGTATGTTGTCAGTGCTGGTGTTCACACCTGCTGTGCTGTGCTGTGCTGTGCTGTGCTGTGCTGTGGCTGTCTGTGCTGAGCTGTGCTGTGCTGTGCAGTGCTGTTTTGTATTGTACTGGTGCTGTGATGTTGTGGCAGTGCTGTGTTGCACACTGCTGTGCTGGTGTACTGCAGTGCTGTGCTGTGTATACTGTGGCTGTGCTGTGCAGTGCTTGCTGTGCTGTGCAGTGCTGTGCTGTGCTGTGCAGTGCTGTGCTGTGCTGTGCTGTGCATGTGTTGGTACTGTGCTGTGCTGTGCAGTGCTGTGGCTGTGCTGTGCTGTGAGCTGTGGCTGTGTCTGTGCTGTGAAGGTGCAGTGCTGTGTTGAATTGTAACTGTGCTGTGATGTTTGTCAGTGGCAGTGTTGCGACAGCTGTGCTTGTGTTGCGAACTGCTTGTGCTGTGTTGTAGCTGTGCAGTGGCTTGTGTTGTACTGTGCTGTGATTTTGTGCAGTGCTGTGCTGTGTTGTACTGTGCAGTGCTGTGTTGTGCTTGCAAGTACTGTGCTGTTGTTGCATTGTACAGTGCTGTGATTTGTGCAGTCTGTGTTTGCACACTGCTGTGCTGTGTTGTGGCATGTGCTGTGCAGTGCTGGTTGCGCAGTGCTGTGCGTGCTTTGGCTGTGAATGCTGTGCGTGTTTGCGCATTGCTGTGCTGTCTGAGCTGTTGCTGTAAGTGGCATTGCTGTGCTGTGCTGAGTTGTACTGTCTGGTGCTATGATGTGATTAGTGTCATGCTGGTTGTGTGTGCTCTGCTGGTGTGCTGTGCTGTGAAGTGCAGTGCTGTGGCTGCTGTGTTGTACTGATGCTGTGAATTGCAGTGCTGTGTTGTGCAGTGCTGTGCTGTGCTGTGATGTATGTACTGTGTTGTGCTATGAGGTATGGAGTGCAGTGAGTGTTGTACTGTGCTCGTGCTTGCTGGTGGCTTGTGCTGTGTAGTGCCTGTTTGTGCGTAACGTTGTGTTTGCACACACCAACCAAAGAGTATCCGAGGGGTAGAAAGGAAACCCTAACAGATTCGACCCAAGACCTTGGTTCTTACACGGGTGATTGTCTTCATCATTAGTCACAGTCGCGAAGAAGGGTTTAAACATCAACGGATAGGTGGAAGAGAAACAATGCATTACATGCAGTGCCGTAACACCGTCGGGTAGCGGTGGCTCGAAACCTGTGACGAAAATGGACCTTCGACGAACCCGTGCCAAAAAGAACATTAACCCCATAACCCCCCCAAAAATGTCTTGTCAGCCTTTCTGAGGATGCTGTGATTTAATGTCTTGTACCCCATTAGAGCTTTGATACCATAGAAGGAGGGAGGGAAGAGAGAGAGAGCGGTGAGGGAAAGGGAGGGAGGAGAGGAAACAGAGAAAAGAGAGGAGAAGAGCAGAGAAAGAAAGAGAGAGAGAGAGAAGGGTACAGAGACAGACAGACAAACAAAGTGGAGGGAAAGAACGACGGGAGAGAGAACAGACAGACAAGACAGACAGACAGAGCCACGCCCGCACGAACACACACACACCCACACACACACATACACGCGCACGCACACACACACAAAACTCACTCTCACACACACAGATGGAGGAAGACAGACAGACACAGGGAGACAGACAGACAGTCAGACAGAGTGGCAGGGAGAGAACGACAGAGAAAACACACACACACACACACACCACACACACACATCCACACACACACAGATGGAGAGAGACACAGGCAGACAGACAGACAGACAGACAGACAGGTCGATCCATCCCTCTCTCTTGTGACGTTTCCATTCAGGAACACCCCGCACCCCACCCCACCCACCCACCCCCCACCAACACCCTTTTCATTCCACATCTCAACACAACCACTCCCCTTTTCAAATGGCTACCTGCCAACATCATTAAAAAAAAAAAAAAAATAAAAATCATATTCTCTCTAATAATGCCTCCCCCACTCTCTCACATTGCCCAGCTTTTTATGAGAGATTAACCACATCTCACCCCCCCACTATCATGGGAACACTGCTGATATTACGTGTGGAGAGGAAGGAGGAGGAGGAGAGGTGGTGGGAGGGGGAGGGGGAGGGGGAGGCGGAATGGAGGGGGTGGTTATTGAAAAGGGAGGAGGAGGGGAGGGGAGGGGGTGGGGTGGTGAAAAGAGAGATTTTGGCTGCGGCTTGCAATGCATCAAATTGACTTTTTCTTTTTCTTCTTTTTTAGATGAACGCGCGATTCGTTTAAGCCGTTTTAATGATCCGCAATATAAAATCTCTCTCTCTCTCTCTCTCTCTGTCTCCTCCTCTGTCTCTGGTCTCCTCCTCCTTTTCCTTCTTCTTCTACTCTTCTGTTCCACGTAATTTGTCTCTCCTCATTCAATTCCCACTTTCTCTTAGCGGAAAAGTTTACTGGATCTCGGGAATTAAGCACGTCTAAATGGTTTATTGATATTATAATGTTTGTAAGAAACAGAATAAATGTCTTGAGTCCTTGCGTACACGTACCCTGGAGTTTCTCATCACCGTACACATAAACATTACGCAATCATGCGCGCGCAGACACACACACACACACACACAAACGTGTGCACAAATAGAGAGGCAGAGACAGACGGAAAGACAGAGACACATATACAGACAGACATACAGAGAAATTGACAGACAGAGAGGCACACAGACATATATATATACAGACAGACGCAGACACAGAGACAAACGGACATAGAGGCACACAGACAGACATATACAGACAGACAGGCAGGCAGACAGAGAAACAGACATACAGAGAGACACACAGACATGCATGCAAAGACAGAGCAGACAGAATACAGATAAACAGATACAGACAGGCAGACAGACAAAGACATTTAATCATACACAGACCAGACAAGACAGGCAACAGAGCGACAGATCCACTAGTGATGAAAACAGACAGAATAGGCAGGAAGACAGACAGACAGCAAAGACAGAGACGGCTAAACAGAGACGGACAGAAAAAGAGGCACGCACAAAATACTATAGTGCTGAAAATCTTCCCTCCTCCCCCTCCTTAGTCAATACTTTCAACCCCTCCACGCCACGACCACCAACCCTCATCCTTCCCTATAATCCCTCCCCACTCTCTCTATCTGTCTGTCTCCCCATCTCTCTGTCTCCTTTCTCCGTTTCTCTCTTCTCGCTCTTTTCTCTCTCCCGACTCATCCAGCTCAGTATCTCTCTCCCTTATTCTCTCCCCTCCCCCCGCCTTCTCTCTCTCTCTCTCTCTCTCTCTATATATATATAATATATATAATAATCCCTTTCTCTTTCTGTCTGCCTCTATCTCCTTCTCTGTGCCCCCCTCTCTCGTCAGTGACCCCTCTCTCTCCTCTCTCTTCGCCTCCCCCTCCCTCTCTCTCTCTCTGCCTCTCACCTCTTTCCCCTCAGTACCCTTCTCTCTCACACTCTCCTCTCCGGTTCCCTACTCTCTCTCTCTCTCTGCCTCTCTCCCTCTCTCGTCCTGTGCCCCTCTCTCTCACTCTCTTCCCCCACCTTCTCTCTCTCTCTCTCTGCCTCTCCCCCTTTCTCTCAGTGCCCCTCTCTCTCACTCTCTCTCTACCCTCCTCTCTCTACCCCTCTCTCTCTCTGCCATCCCCGCCCTCTCTCTGTGCCCCCCCCTCCTCTCTCTCCCTCACTCTCTGTGCCTCTCTCTAAGTCTCCTGGCCATGTATTATTGCCCGGGGATCAATCTTTCATCTGACCCCTTCTCGCTCTTTCTCCTCGCTCTGTTCCAGCCGGAGGTCTGGAAGGATTTTCCAAGGGCCCTCTGTGTGTCTCTCTCTTTGGGGTCATGGTTTCTTTGTTGCCAAAAGAGAGAAGGGAGGGAATGTGTGTGTGTGTGTGTGTGTGTGTGAGTGGTGTGTGTGTGGTGTGTGTGTGATCGCGCAGCCTTACTGAATGACACAGGAAACAAAATTGTACTGATGAGGCAG
>NC_134903.1:26200039-26208139 GCF_041734735.1 Babylonia areolata
AAAAGGAAAGAAAGAAAAAAACAACAACACATACATATAAAAAGAGAGAGAGAGAAAAAAAAGCGACGAAAAGAAGAAATTAATTACAGAAAGAGAGGAGAGAGGAGTGGAGAGAGAGAGAGAGAGAGAGAGAGAGAGAGAGAGAGACAGACAGACAGACAGACAGACAGACAGACAGAGACACAGAGAGAGACAGAGAGTGAGAGAGATGGAAGAAAAAGCAATGAAAATTATATATACATACATACATATATATATATATATATATATATATATATATATATATATAAAAGAAACAAAAAAAAAGAAAGAAAGAGCCGGGAGAGAGAGGTTGAGAGAGAGAGATAAAGAAAGGGAGAAGAAGAAGAAGCAGAAGAAGAAGAAGAAGAAGCAGAAGAAGAAGCAACGAAAAGAAGGGAAAAAAAGAACAAAGGAAAAAAAAAGAGAAACAGAAACAGAACAAGCAATGAAAAACTGGAAGGAAAAAAAACAGAGAAAGAAAGGAAAAATAAAAAACAGAAAAAACAACGGAAAATAAGAAAGAAAGAAAGAAAGAAAGAACGAAAAAAGGAAGAAAACAAAACAAAGAAGAAAGACAGAAAGAAAGAAGAAAAGAAAGAAAAGCAACGAAAAATAGGAAAGAAAAAACGAAAGAAGTGAATAGAAGGAAAGCCCCAAAACCAAACCAAAAGAAGCAAAGAAAGAAAAAACAACCTGTTGCATGCAGTCTGCACCGAGAGGGAGTGTGTATGTGTGTGTGCGTGGAGGGGCGGAGGGGGGGGAGGGAAGGGGGTAGTGGCTGTGGATTGGCTGCATACGGAGTGTGATGGCCGACAACAAGGGAAGAAACCTTGACACGGCCTGAAAGGAGAGGGGGGGGGGAAGGTAAGGGGGTGGGGGGGGGGGAGGGTAGAGGAAAGAAGGGTAGGAGGGTGAGGACAGTCCAGGGTTCCGGAGGAACGGGGGGGAGGGAGGGAGGGGCGAGGGGTGGGGGGAGGGATGAGGAGAGGGAGGGAGGGGGCGGATGGTCAAGGGTTCCGGGGGGGGGATGGGGGGGAACGAGGCGTAGGGGGGGGGGGGGAGGAGGAAGGTGAGGGGGGGGGGGGAGGGAGGGGGGGTATGTTACTCCAGCCTCCTCCCCTTCAATCACACAATCCCTTTCAACTGAAGGGCAGGGAGGAGGGAGGAAGAGGAGACTGAGATGGGAGGGATGATTAGAAGGGAGAGGGAGGGGGGGGTAGAATGGTGAAGGGGGGGGGGGAGGTGAGAGAGAGGGGTGGGGAGGGATGGAGGGAGACACGGGGAAGGAGAGAGAGAGAGATGGGGATGGATAGACAGAAGGAGGAAACAAGGGAATGGATGGACAGAAGGAGGAAACAAGGGAATGGATGGACAGAAGGAGGAAACAAGGGGATGGATAGACAGAAGGAGGAAACAAGGGAATGGATGGACAGAAGGAGGAAACAAGGGGATGGATAGACAGAAGGAGGAAACAAGGGAATGGATAGACAGAAGGAGGAAACAAGGGGATGGATGGACAGAAGGAGGAAACAAGGGAATGGATGGACAGAAGGAGGAAACGAGGGAATGGATGGACAGAAGGAGGAAACAAGGAAATGGATGGACAGAAGCAACAAAAGGGCGAAGGAGGGACGGGAAGGGGATGGATAAAAGCAAGAGAGGGGTGGGGAGGGATGGGAAGAAGGAAGAGAGAGAGAGAGAGCTGTGGCAGGCTCAGTTCAGTTCCACAAAGAGGTGTCACTGCGTTCGGACAAATCCACACACTTTTGACATCACGTCTGAACAGCAGCGTGAACCGACTGGCTGAGTCAGGCCTTGAGGGGAACAAAAAGGGAGGGAGAGGGAGGGAGGGAAGTAGGAACAGAGGGAAGTAGGAACAGAGGGAGGGAAGTAGGAACAGAACAGTGGGAAGGGAAGTAGGGAGGGAAGTAGGAACAGAACAGTGGGAAGGGAAGTAGGGAGGGAAGTAGGAACAGAACAGTGGGAAGGGAAGTAGGGAGGGAAGGAGGAACAGAGGGAGGGAAGTAGGAACAGAACAGTGGGAAGGGAAGTAGGGAGGGAAGTAGGAACAGAGGGAGGGAAGTAGGAACAGAGGGAGGGAAGTAGGAACAGAGGGAGGGAAGTAGGAACAGAACAGTGGGAAGGGAAGTAGGGAGGGAAGTAGGAACAGAGGGAGGGAAGCAGGAACAGAGGGGAGGGAAGTAGGAACAGAAGGGAGGGAAGTAGGAACAGAAGGGAGGGAAGTAGGAACAGAAGGAGGGAAGTAGGAACAGAAGGGAGGGAAGTAGGAACAGAAGGAGGGAAGTAGGAACAGAAGGGAGGGAAGTAGGAACAGAACAGAAGGGAGAGAAGCAGGAACAGAAGGGAGGGAAGCAGGAACAGAACAGAAGGGAGAGAAGCAGGAACAGAAGGGAGGGAAATAGGAACAGAACAGAAGGGAGGGAAGCAGGAACAGAAAGGAGGGAAATAGGAACAGAACAGAAGGGAGAGAAGCAGGAACAGAAAGGAGGGAAACAGGAACAGAACAGAAGGGAGAGAAGCAGGAACAGAAGGGAGAGAAGCAGGAACAGAAGGGAGGGAAACAGGAACAGAACAGAAGGGAGAGAAGCAGGAACAGAAGGGAGGGAAGCAGGAACAGAACAGAAGGGAGAGAAGCAGGAACAGAAGGGAGGGAAGCAGGAACAGAACAGAAGGGAGAGAAGCAGGAACAGAAGGGAGGGAAACAGGAACAGAAGGGAGGGAAGTAGGAACAGAAGGGAGGGAAGCAGGAACAGAAGGGAGGGAAGCAGGAACAGAACAGAAGGGAGAGAAGCAGGAACAGAAGGGAGGGAAACAGGAACAGAAGGGAGGGAAGTAGGAACAGAAGGGAGGGAAACAGGAACAGAACAGAAGGGAGGGAAGCAGGAACAGAAGGGAGGGAAGCAGGAACAGAAGGGAGGGAAGCAGGAACAGAAGGGAGGGAAGCAGGAACAGAAGGGAGGGAAGCAGGAACAGAAGGGAGGGAAGCAGGAACAGAACAGAAGGGAGGGAAGCAGGAACAGAAGGGAGGGAAATAGGAACAGAAGGGAGGGAAGCAGGGACAGAACAGAAGGGAGAGAAGCAGGAACAGAAGGGAGGGAAATAGGAACAGAAGGGAGGGAAATAGGAACAGAACAGAAGGGAGAGAAGCAGGAACAGAAGGGAGGGAAGCAGGAACAGAACAGAAGGGAGGGAAGCAGGAACAGAACAGAAGGGAGAGAAGCAGGAACAGAAGGGAGGGAAGCAGGAACAGAAGGGAGGGAAACAGGAACAGAACAGAAGGGAGGGAAGCAGGAACAGAAGGGAGGGAAATAGGAACAGAACAGAAGGGAGAGAAGCAGGAACAGAAGGGAGGGAAATAGGAACAGAAGGGAGGGAAATAGGAACAGAACAGAAGGGAGGGAAATAGGAACAGAACAGAAGGGAGAGAAGCAGGAACAGAGGGGGGGGGGAAGCAGACAGGGATGGAGAGGGATGGGGTAGGGGAAGGGAGGGATAGAAGGGAGAGAGAGAAGGGGATGGGGGAGGAGGAGAAGAACGAGAAGGAAAAAGACAGAAGATAGTACGATGAAAAACAGAAACAAAATAGAGAGAAACAGGCTGGAGACAATGAGACCGACAGAGATACGAGCAGACTGGTAGACATACACACACAAACACACACACACACACACACACACACACACAGAGGGAGAGAGAGACAGAGACAGACAGACATGTGTACACACACACACAGAGGGAGAGAGAGAGACAGAGACAGACAGACAGTCAGACACACACACACACACAGAGGGAGAGAGAGACAGAGACAGACAGACAGTCAGACACACACACACAGAGGGAGAGAGAGACAGAGACAGACACACACACACACACACACACACACACACACACACACACACACACACACACAGGGAGAGACAGACAGACACACACACACACACACAGAGACAGAGACAGAGACAGACAGACAAAGACCAACACAGAAACACAGAACAAGACACGGTGCCTTGCTGTGTACTCTATCCATAACGATTTCTCTCAACGAACTGCAACTTGACAGTCGTCTTGCATGTTGTTTTGTTGTTGTTGTTGTTGTTTTTTCTGGATAGTCGATGCTGTGCCTCTGGTCAAAGCTCCCAAAGATTAATGCGTAATCAATTTTGCAACGTTCCACAGAATAAGGGTCAGTTTAAAAAAAAAAAAAAAAAAAAAAAGAAAAGAAAGCTAAAAAAGAAACAAAAACAAAAAACAACACGCGCGCACACACGCACACACACACACACAACACACACGCATACACATAAACACACATGCGCGCACTCATACAAACGCCACATATGCACGCACACACACCACCATCACCATCAACAAATGACTGATGGTTAAAAAAAAAATTTTAAAAAAGAGAAAAAGAGAAAAACACCTATCAATTTACGTGGTGATCACATCAAACGAACTTTCCCAAGCTTGATATATATATATATATATATATATATATATATATATATATATATATACATACACATATATATATGATATATATATATATTTTTTTTTTTTTTTTTTTTTTTTGGATCCAAGCCAACAACTACCACGAATTCTTCATCGGCCGAAAGAAGGAAACAAAACTATAAAAATAGAGAAAGAAGTAGCTAGATAAAACGACAAACTGTAAGCATTTTGAATCGGTGCCATTGTGGACAAATGAATAAATAGACAAACAAACACATAAATAAATAAAACGACAAACTAAAAGCTATTTTGAATCTGTGCCATTGTAGTCTAGACCCGTCAGTATACTTTTTTGTTTTTAATAAAAAAAAAATAAAACAAATATATTATCAAAGTCTGTGGCACTGAACGGATTCTGGCACTGCACAGCTGAAGTCAGGAATCTGGTTTGGGAGGGAGATGGGGGGTTGGGGGGTTTGGGGTGGGGGTGGGGGGGCGACGGGGTGTGGTGTGGATAGAAAAAAACAACAACTACAGCTGTCTATTCAAGTGTGCTGAAAAAAGGTTCCTTTCTGACGCACCATTAGATTATCTCCCTTTTCTTCCAACCCCCCCCCCCCCTCTCTCTCTCTCTCTCTCTCTTCCACTCCTTCAATCTTTTTTCTAGGATTCCCCCTCCTTGGTTTTGCTGTTGTTGTTGTTTTGGTATGTTTTTGTTGTTGTTGGTTTGTTTTGTTTTTGTTAGTGAGAGACATTTTGTTGTCTTGCCATCGCAGACACACTACACGAACCTGCCTACTTTCAAAGAATGTAAAATACTGTACAAGATCGGTCTTAAAATTACTCTCTCTCTCTCTCTCTATCTCTCTCTGTCTGTGTCTAACGTGTGTGACTGTGTTATATACACGAAAATCGTATAATGACTACACCTCAATACACCCCCCCCCCCTCTCTCTCTCCATCATAAGTATTATTCAATGCATACCTTCTTCTATTGTATACGAAAATCACGTGCCAGATTCATCTTATGACCCCCCACCCCCCCTCTCTCTCTCTCTCTCTCTCCCTATCATTAGTATTATTCAATGCATACCTTGTCCTATTACATACGAAAATCACGTGCTGAATTCATCTCATGACCTCTCTCTTTCTCTTTCTCTGGTGTCTGTCTTGTCTGCCATATGTGTGTGGAGAGAGAGAGAGAGAGAGAGGTTTGGGGTGTGCGAGCGCGAAGTGTGTGCATACGCGCGCGCGCGTGTGTGTGTGTGTGTGTGTGACCCAGTTTCCTTGATCAACAAACCACCACTATTTATGTGGATGGAAAGCGAAAACAAGGAAGGAAGCTGCAGTAAACTCTCATCAAGCTGTACGCTGCAGGCAGCTGGCCCACTTCTTTTGCTTCCCAGTCACGTTCCAAGGGCACGGAAGTGTGACAGATTTATCCCCCCTGAAACGATGGCCCAACACCCTTACCTCCCCCTTGGGGCGAGTTCCTGGTTGTCTCCCTTTGTGGACGTCAGAGAGGTGGGTAGAGGGGGGGAGGTGGGTGGGGGGCTGAGGGTCGGATAGAAGGGTTGGTGGATGCTGAGGGGAGGGGGGCGGGGGGGGGTTCTCTTACACTGTTTCTGAGGGTCTCTTTCTGTGTGTGTGTGTGTGTGTGTGTGTGCGCGCGCGCGCGCGCGCGCGCTCGCTCGTTTGTATGCGTCTGTGCATCTGTGTGTTTGTTATTTTGTATTATTTCTATCCACAATTGGTGTGTGTGTGTGTGTGTGTGTGTGTGTGTGTGTGTGTGTGTGTGTGTGTGTGTGTGTGTGTGTGTGTGTGTGTGTGTGTGTGTGCTGTGTGTGTGTGTGTGTGTGGTTTCTTGTCGCTCAGCCCCAGTGCAGTGGGGTGCTGTCCAAAGCGCCGTAACTCCCAATCACCCTGCCCCTTGTTATTCCCCGTCATGTCCCAAAGGGAGACCACTGCGACAGATTTATGTCCCTTGGTGATGGCCCCGTGCTGTTCATTTTTGTGTCTGGGCGGCCTCCCCAGTGTGTGTGTGTGTGTGTGTGTGTGTGTGTGTGTGTGTGTGTGTGTGTGTGTGTGTGTGTGTGTGTGTGTGCGCGCGCGCTTATTTTACACCATTTGAATCTTCTCACACACACACACGGGCGCGCGCGCGCGTACACAGACACACACACACACACACACACACACACAGATTCGCACTTGCTTTCTGTGTGTGTATCTCTCTCTGTCTCTCTCTCCCCTTCATGCTTGCAGCAACAGCAAAAATAAGTTTGCCCAAAAGAAAAAAACAAAAAACAACAACAACAACAAAAAAAACCCAAATGAACTCAAAATTGCTAAGAAAAACATGGACACAAATTTTTACTTTTTGGAAAAAAAAAACACACCCAAAAAACAAAGAAAAACTATCAACTAGTTTGAGACTGTGCCTCTAGGGGCCCAGACCTTTCAATAAAGAAAAAAAAAAGAAGAAAAAAACAGATAAAATTGTCAAAGTCTGTGGAGCTGAATGCATTCTAGCAGCACACAGCAACAGTCAGGGCTCTGGTTATGCAGTGAGGAGGAGGAAGAAGAAGGGGAAGGAGGAGGCTGGTGGGGGGGGGGGGGGGGGGGGGGAAGAGCTGTAGTTGGCGTGGATTTCCCCCCCCCCCCCCCCCCTCTCTCCCTCTTTCTCCTTTTTCTTTTTTCTTCTTTTTACATCCTCTCACAAGACATCAAGTGTTTCGTTAAAAAAAAAAAAAAAAAAAAAAAGTTTCTTTTAATTTTCTGATGCCACGACGATGGGTTTGTTAGTGGAGGTCTGTCAGGACAGGGAAATGAGGTGGAGGGGAGGGGCGGAGGGGAGTGGGGGTGGGGGGGTGGGGGGAGGAAGTGCGGAAGGTGTGGGGGGTTGAGTGGGGGGGTGGGCGGTGGGTTTCTGTTGCCTGATAACACTTGAGAACTCTCGCCAACTTCGCTTGTTCAGGTGATAAACCTTTCCTCATTTCACTGTCTGGAAACTTAGGGTCTTTACATCCGCTTATGATAATATAAATCTATATAGTCGGCTCTACCCAGGTCGGCAGCCTGTTGTGCAAATGACCCCGTGTTTGTAAAGCGCTTAGAGCTTGGTCTCTGACCCAGGATGGGAGCTATGTAAGTATCCATATCAATCAATCAATCAATTCATCAATATATTGCATGAACGATGTTGTCGTCTGTGCGTGTGTGATGTGTGGGTGTTCATGAGTCTGTGTGTCTGTGAGACAAACAGAGAGAGAATGTGTGTGTGTGTGTGTGTGTGACAGACAGAAAGAGTAAGAGAAAGACGGACACACACACACACACACACACACACACACACATGGAGATAATGTGTATGTGTGTGTGTGTGTGAGTGTCTGTGCGTGCGCGCTTGCGTGTATGTGTGTAGGCGCTTGCGTGTGCGCGTGCGCGCAGATGCGGCAAAACGTATGCACATGCACGCTCACACGCTCGAAGCTATCTTTTTGCGCCTTCTCAAGCGTGCATGCGAGAGTGCGTGCATGCAAATTAGCTGACCCACTAAGCCAATGAAATACGCATGTGGAACCCCCCCCCCCCCTCCTCCCTCCC
>NC_134903.1:26208239-26225739 GCF_041734735.1 Babylonia areolata
GAAGAAAAAAAGAAGAAGAAAGAAGAAGAAGGAGAAGAAGAAGAAGCAGAGAAGAAAGAAGAAGAAGGAGCAGAAGAAGAAAGAAGAAACAGAAGAAGAAGCAGAAGGAGAAGAAGCAGCAGCAGCAGAAGAAGAAGAAGAAGAAGAAGAAGGAGCAGAAGAAGAAAGAAGAAACAGAAGAAGAAGAAGAAGCAGAAGGAGAAGAAGCAGCAGCAGGAGAAGAAGAAGAAGAAGAAGAAGAAGCACAAACAGAGGCAGAAGCAGGAGGAGGAAGTGGGGAAGACGAAGAAGAAGAAGAAGCAGAAGAAGAAAAGAAGAAGCAGAAGAAGAAGACGCAGAAGCACAAGAAAGCAGCAGCAGAAGAAGAAAAAGAAGAAGAAGAAGAAGCACAAACAGAGGCAGAAGCAGAAGGAGGAAGTGGGGAAGGCGAAAGAGAAGGCTGCCAAAGAAGGCAAACAGAGAGAAATGAATGAGGTTGGGGTGGGGTAAAAAAAAAAAAAAACAGAAAAGAAAAGAAAAAGAAAAGAAAAAAAAAAAGCACACTGGTGGACACATCCACTCCATCACTCCACAGACAACAGAGGGAATTTCACGTGCAACTCGACCACTCTTCCCCTACACCGTGCAAAGAAGAAAACATCTCTCTCTGTCTCTGTCTGTCTCCACACACACACACATATATCAGTTATCTACTTTTAAATAACACACACACACACACACACACACACACACACACGCACACATATCTCTCTATCTCTCTCTGTCTCTGTCTCTCTCTATATATCTATAATATACCTCTCTCTGTCTCCACACACACACATATCAGTTATCTACTTTTAAATAACACACACACATATCTCTCTATCTCTCTCTGTCTCTCTCTCTATATATATCTATATCTATAATATATATATATATATATATATATATATATATATATGTGTGTGTGTGTGTGTGTGTGTGTGTGTGTGTGTGTGTGTGTGTGAATGTGAATCTACAAGGAGACGCGGAAGAAATCAATTTCACACACGGCAAATGAAATCCAAACGCACAAAGAAAACAGATTATAAAAAGGAGAAGGGTAATTTCACACACATACGGAGACACAGAAAAAACACAAGAAAAAAACAACCAAAAGATCGACGCATCACAGATGTTATGTGAAACCAAAACGCAGGTGTAATGTAAAAACAAAACACAAAACAAACCCATACAAATGAAAGTAATTGTGGAACAGTATTGCCTGCGAGATCGTTTTGTTCTGTCGACAAAAAAGTGTCCATTGATGATAATATATATGTGTGTGTGTGTGTGTGTGTGTGTGTGTGTTTGTGTCGGCCCCCCCCCCTTCCTTCCCCCACCCCCCACCCCCTATATTCCCCTCAGCTAATGAACAAAAAAGATACACACAGAAAGAAAATAATATACTCTGTGGACTTGAAGGCCAACGAGGCGTCACACAAAATGACAAGGTTGGAAAAAAAAAAAATTTTAAAATAAAAAGCATAACAGTAAAGGAGATTGCAACAATTTGCAAACAACAGCAAAAATCGAAACTGCACCTGGCAAAATATGGGCCTGTCATAATCTATCACACGGAATATGATAAGGGGATTTAAAGTTCTGCCTCCTGTTGTTTCATACCATATCGGGTAACAATAATAATGAGAGGGAAGGAGAGAGAGAGAGAGAGAGGGAGGGAGAAAGAGGGAGGGGAGAGGGAGGGAGGGAGGGGTAAGAGGGATAGGGAGAGGAAAGAGGGAGGGGGAGGGGGAGAGAGAGACAGGAGGGGAGAGACAGAGGGAGGAGGGTAGAGAGAGAAGAGGGGGAGAGAGAGAGGTAGGGAGAGAGAGAAAGAGAGGAGGGGGAGAGAGAGAGAGAGAGGGAGAGAGAAACAGAGAGGGGGGGGAGGGAGAGAGAGAGAGAGGGGGGGGGAGAGAACCACTGGTGACAAGACCTGGTTTCACTGGGAAGCCGTGAACCCCGGCATAAAGCAGAAATAACAGAACACTGTAAGTAACATGAAGATCGGCTTGTGCTTTTTTTTGTTCGGTCATAATTCAGTAATAGCAATTTTTGTTCCACCAGCAAAAACGTTCCTGGCGATAATTCAAGAACAACAATTATTTTTGCCAGCAAAATGATTAATTTTGTTTACTTTTGTTTGGTTATTGCTGCCGCTGCTGTTGCTGATGCTGTTGTTGTTGCTGCTGCTGTTGCTGTTGTTGCTACTGCTAATGCTGCTGATGCTGTCGTTATTGCTGTTGCTGCTGTTGTTGCTGTTGCTTATGTTGTTGCTGATGCTGCTGTTGCTGATTCTATTGCTGTTGTTGTTGCTGGTGTTGTTAGTGATGTTTGTCGTTGATGTAGTTGCTGCTGCTACAGTGGGTGTAGGAGTTTTCAATCTGGTGGCAGTTGAAGCCATGGCAATTTGGGGTGCGGAGGAGGGCGGTGGGCAGGGTGTGTGTGTGTGGGGTGGTGGTGGTGGTAGTGGTGGTGGACGGGAATGAAGGCTGGGTGAAGGGAGGGAGGGAGGAAGTGGGAGGGGGCTTGGGGGGACGGGGGGGGGGGGGGGGTCGTCTTGTATTACGAGTTCAATTAAGGACACTGGCTTTTTTTTTTTTTGGCTTTTATTTTTTTTTTTCTTGGCCGTAATCTCCAGTGCTTCTCTTGTTGTTGAGTTTTCACCTGATCTGTGTTAGTTCCTGTGGCTCACACGTTCATGGCTTCCCAGTGAAACCGGGTCTTGTCACCAGTGGTTCTCTCCCCCCCACCCCTCTCTCTCTGTTTCTCTCCCTCTCACCCTCTTTCTCTCTGTTTCTCTCCCTCTCTCCCCCTCTCTCTCTGTTTCTCTCCCTCTCACCCTCTTTCTCTCCCTCTCCCCCCCCCTCTCTGTTTCTCTCCCTCTCACCCTCTTTCTCTCTCCCTCCCTACCTCTCTCTCTCCCCCTCTTCTCTCTCTCTCCCCCTCCCTCTGTCTTTCCCTCCCTCTCTCTCTCTCTCTCCCTCTTTCCCCTCCCTCTCCCTCTTCCCCTCCCTCTCTCTCCCCCTCCCTCTGTCTCTCCCCTCCCTCCCTCTCTCTCCCCCTCCCTCTCTCTCTCTCTCCCTCCCTCTGTCTCTCTCTCTCCCCCCTCCCTCCCTCTCTCTCCCCCCTCCCTCTGTCTCTCTCTCTCTCCCCCCTCCCTCCCTCTCTCTCCCCCTCCCTCTGTCTCTCTCTCTCTCTCCCCTCCCTCCCTCTCTCTCCCCCCCTCCCTCTCTCTCTCTCCCTCCCTCTCTCTCCCCTCCCTCCCTCTCTCTCCCCCCCCTCTCTCTCCCTCTTCCCCCTCCCTCTCTCCCCCTCCCTCTGTCTCTCTCTCCCTCTCTCTCCCTCCCCTCTCTCTCTCCCTCCCTCCCTCCAGCAATGTTTATTTCTCCTGCGTTACAAAAGAGAGCAGAAAGCTCTGGGTCTTTGATGAAAGATCTTCTTTCTAAATGTTTGTTGTTAATCCAACTCAAGGTTTGGTTTTCATGTGTGTGTGTGTGTGTGTGTGTGTGTGTGTGTGTGTGTGTGTGTGTGTGTGTGTGTGTGTGTGTGTACAACACATGCAACCACATGTATACAGGTCGGTGTTCTTACATTAAAACAATTCTGAGTTCTCTCTCTCTCTCTCTCTTTCCGAGTTTTCTCTTCCGCAAGTTGTTGAAGACGTACTGATTCAATACAATACAATACAACACATCGCAACACAATACAATACATCTTTATTCATCCATTTGGAAATTAAATTGTGCCTACACAGGCCCGTCACTCACTCTTCACAATATCTCAGCCAACAGCCAGGTCCAACACACTCGTAACACATGACAAATGTTTTGATAAAAGATGAAACAACAGTGCATAAAGCTAAATACACACAAGCAAGTAACACAACACAGCGGGCACATTTCCCACACACACACACACCCAAGTCCCCCCCACCCCAACCCCCCTCCCCTCCCCCCCCCCCCCTCCCCTCAAACACACACTTTGTAAACTAACATGAATATTAAGAAACACAATATCAGAGCAAGAAATGTTTCTATAAAATCATTACATGGCAGGTTCAGTCAAATTCAACACGCTTGTAAACGAAATAGGTTCTGAAGTGATTGGTATATTAATTAAGATAAAGATTCCTGAATAAGAAACCCTGCCATGAATTAAGCATTATAACTCATAAACATATCGATTCAGGTATAACGTCGACATGTACCTGAGGTGATTATGGCCGATGGGGATGATGACCATCCAAGGAAAAGGGGATGGGCGGACGGGGGGTTAGGCGGGGGGGTGGGGTGGGGGGTATTAAAGGGACCTAACTCTTCACCGACATCACCAGAAACGACAACACGTTAATTAAGATGGGGCCGCTTAAAAGAAACTGCCAATTCCTTTTGTGTGTGTGTGTGTGTGTGTGTGTGTGTGTGTGTGTGTGTGTGTGTGTGTGTGTGTGTGTGTGTGTGTGTGTGTGTGTGTGTGTGTGTGTGTGTGTGTGTGTGTGTGTGTGTGTGTGTGTGTGTGTGTGTGTGTTGGCTGGTGTGTTTATGATCGGAAACCCCACGACACACCGATTGAGAGCTCAAGAAGATACTTCACTTGCGGAATTAGTTTTCCTGGGTGAATCTGCAGGCATCTTTTTCACGCCATCTCCCATGGCGGTTTTGAGGGGGGGGGGGGAGGGGGGGAGGGGGAGAGGCGGAGTGGTGGGGGGGCGGGGGGGGGGGGGGGGGGGGGCGGGGTAGTGACCAGTAGTTTGGCAGGGTTTTCCCCCGTTGCTGCTGTGGCGAAATTAGCTCCCTTTCCCTGCAGTTATAAACTCCAAGCTTCCTCGAATCTTTCTCGTGGATTTTGTGTGGCCAAAAAGTTTGTGGCCCTCCCCCCACCCCACCCCCCCTCTCCCCGATTCCCTGAAGGCTGCACCGTCCCCTTATCCCCTCCCTCTCGAAATTTTGTGGACCAGAGTTTTTTTGTTGTTGTTTTGTTTTTTGGCAACGTTTCACAACTGCCGTGAAGGTGGGATTAGTTTCCCTTGTGTAATCTCTCCCAAGCTTTTCCCAATCTTTTCCCCTGGCGTTTCCATGACCACGAATTCCCAACGAGTCTTTTTGCCCCCCTCAACCAAATCTCCGGATCGGTGGGGTTTTGTTTGCTGGTTTGTTTGTGTGTTTGTTTATTTTTTGTTTTATCATTTTAATTTTTAACATTAAAAAAAATCTTTCTTTTTTTTTCTTTTTTTTTACCTTATATTTCCAACGTTAGCCAACTGCCGCTAGGCTTGTATGCTAACCTCTGTTTCTCATAGCTTTCTTCTGAAGTTGTAATCTCATTGTCAAAATCTATACAACAACAACTAAATAATGATAACAATAGTGACAATAGTAATAGTAACAACACCAATAATAGTAGTAATAAGAATGATGGTGATGATAATAATAATAGTAGTAGGAGTAGTTCTACAACTACTAACAATGATGATACTACTACTACTACTACTACTACAACTACAACTACTACTACTAATAATAATAATGATAATGAAAATGATAGTAGTAGTAGTCATGATAGTAATAATAATAACGCATACTGACGCTCACACCTCGACGCGTGAACATCAAAACGCTGCTCAAAAAGAACATACGTGCATCAAGTACACCATACAAAACAAGCGTGTACGTGTGCACACACACAGATATGCAAATAACACACACACACACACACACACACACACACACACACACACAGGGAGAGCATACGTTCTAGAAGCACAATAAGACAGAATGCAGAAGAGGTGGATGAGGGTGTGTGTTGGAAGACGTTTTAACTCACTCAGTACGGCCAGTCCTCTCTTCTCCTCTACACAGACCCCTCGGATGTCCAGTGGGTGTCTCAATGATCCAACCTTTAGCTTCCGTCGTCAGAATTGTGGTATTCTTTGTCAACATTCACCTCTTCAGTGTAAGAGCCTTCCGCTTGTAATATTTTGATGGTGGTAATTGGGGTGAAACGCTGTTAACGTCGTCTCTTTCGCCGTTCGTATGGAGAGAGTTAAACTGAACACGGCAATCCACGTGACAGAGAAAAATGGTCTTCATGTCAGCGTGTATTTGGTTGGCTGGCAGGTTTGTTCGTTTCGAAGAGCTCCTAATTTTTCCCCAGTCATATAGCTTTTTGTTTTTAGTAGCATTAAGAAAAAGACCAGACTTTTCCCACCCATTGTTTTAACAGTATTCATTGTTTCCACAAAAAAAATATTTTCATTATCATGTGATAAGATTTGAGTGTCGTCAGCATATTGCTACAAGATCTATTATTCATAATCACCAGTTCTGATTCGAATTATCTTTTATACTGCGTTTCATACTAGCTTTTAATGAAGGTGGACATTTTCTTGGTTGATAACGCTCAAGGTTTCTCTAACAACGTTTCTTCCCGAAGTCTCCTTTTGTTTCCATGGATACGGTCATTATCCCCCTGCAAGTACGTGTGTGTGTGTGTGTGTGTGTGTGTGTGTGTGTGTGTGTGTGTGTGTGTGTGTGTGTGTGTGTGTGTGTGTGCGTGTTGTGTTGTGTTGTGTTGTGTTGTGTTGTGTGTGTGTGTGTGTGTGTGTGTGTGTGTGTGTGTGTGTGTGCGTGCGCGTGTTGTGTTGTGTTGTGTGTGTGTGTGTGTGTGTGAGTGTGTGTTGTGTTGTGTTGTGTTGTGTTGTGTGTGTGTGTGTGTGTGTGCGTGCGCGTGTGTGTGTTGTGTTGTGTTGTGTGTGTGTGTTGTGTTGTGTTGTGTGTGTGTGTGTGTGTGTGTGTGTGTGTGTGTGTGTGTGTGTGTGTGTGCGTGTGTTGTGTTGTGTTGTGTGTGTGTGTGTGTGTGTGTGTGTGTGTGTGTGTGTGTGTGTGTGTGTGGCTGTGCGTGTGTTTTGCAAATGTTCTCCCATAACAGTTAAGGTGACATTTAATCTTCTTAAACTGATCCCTAAGACTTCTTTGATCTCTGTCACAGACTGCCTGTGGTCAGGATCTTAATGTTGGCTTCCCACGAAATTTTGGAACCAGTGTTGTTGTCGTCGTTATTGTTGATTCACACAGTTCTGCTCCTGTTTAGGTGAACACGTAGTGCTTATTCGGGGAAACATGTCAAGCAATACTTCGTTTCGTAACACGTTAACTCTCTCCATACGAACGGCGAAAGAGACGACATTAACAGCGTTTCACCCCAATTACCACCATCAAAATATTGCAAGCGGAAGGCTCTTATGCTGAAGAGGTGAATGTTGACAAAGAAAACCACAATTCTGACGAAGGAAGCTAAAGGTTGGGTCATTCAGACACCCACTGGACATCCGAGGGGTCTGTGTAGAGGAGAAGAGAGGACTGGCCGTACTGAGTGAGTTAATTTGCATAATCATAAAGAGAAGAGTTTGGATATTTCTGATTTTTTTTTCTTCTCTTCCTTCTTCTTCTAATGACAAACCTTTTATACTCAAAGAGTGGAAAATCAACCAGAAAAGGAAGAGGAATTGGGAACTATTCTTCAAAGAGATACAAGATAAGAGAAATACTTTATTCTCTCTTGTGATTTGATGAAGTCTTACCTGCACGAAAGTGCTTCTTCACACGTGACTGGGAACGTTGATGCGGTTTTTTTGTTTCAACTTTTTTCTTTCTTTTTTTTTTTTTTCATTCGTTACCAGTTGTTTCGCTAGTTAGTTTAGCGACTTCTCTTTTACGAAGTCCATTAAGTAAATTTTCCAGCAACTGTACTTAAATATTCATTTCAAATTCCACCCTCCACCAACCCAGTTCCCCCCCCCCCTCCCCCAAACTCACCATTCACCCCCCTCCCCCTCCTCCACCCTTCAGTGCCAGGGGGGGCGGGGGTGGCGGTGGGGGCGGGATGGGCAGTAACAAAGTGGTGTTTCATGTCATAAAACATGATCTAAAAACAATAAGCCTAAAAACGGTCCGGAGCTATACCACTCCAGATAAACTGTGGGAATTTTCAGCCTTCCACACCTATCCCCCCCCCCTTCTTCCTGATGACGTCATCAATGACGTCACTATGCACGTATGTATTACGTTTATAGCAGTCAAGGGTGTTTTTTGTTTTTTGTTTTTTGTTGTTATTTTTTTTAACTATATCACTCAAATGTACAAATCGATACTCTAACGAAATGTCCACAATCACTAACGACATCACTCAAATGTACAAATCGATACTCTAACGAAATGTCCACAATCACTAACGACATCACTCAAATGTACAAATCGATACTCTAACGAAATGTCCACAATCACTAACGACATCACTCAAATGTACAAATCGATACTCTAACGAAGTGTCCACAATCACTAACGACATCACTCAAATGTACAAATCGATACTCTAACGAAGTGTCCACAATCACTAACGACATCACTCAAATGTACAAATCGATACTCTAACAAAATGTCCACAATCACTAACGACATCACTCAAAATGTACAAATCGATACTCTAACGAAATGTCCACAATCACTAACGACATCACTCAAATGTACAAATCGATACTCTAACGAAATGTCCACAATCACTAACGACATCACTCAAATGTACAAATCGATACTCTAACGAAATGTCCACAATCACTAACGACATCACTCAAATGTACAAATCGATACTTTAACGAAATGTCCACAATCACTAACGACATCACTCAAATGTACAAATCGATACTCTAACGAAGTGTCCACAATCACTAACGACATCACTCAAATGTACAAATCGATACTCTAACAAAATGTCCACAATCACTAACGACATCACTCAAATGTACAAATCGATACTCTAACGAAATGTCCACAATGACTAATGACATCACTCAAATGTACAAATCGATACTCTAACGAAATGTCCACAATCACTAACGACATCACTCAAATGTACAAATCGATACTCTAACGAAGTGTCCACAATCACTAACGACATCACTCAAATGTACAAATCGATACTCTAACGAAATGTCCACAATCACTAACGACATCACTCAAATGTACAAATCGATACTCTAACGAAATGTCCACAATCACTAAGAACATCACTCAAATGTACAAATCGATACTCTAACGAAATGTCCACAATCACTAACGACATCACTCAAATGTACAAATCGATACTCTAACGAAGTGTCCACAATCACTAACGACATCACTCAAATGTACAAATCGATACTCTAACAAAATGTCCACAATCACTAACGACATCACTCAAATGTACAAATCGATACTCTAACGAAATGTCCACAATAACTAACGATATCACTCAAATGTACAAATCGATACTCTAACGAAATGTCCACAATAACTAACGACATCACTCAAATGTACAAATCGATACTCTAACGAAATGTCCACAATCACTAACGACATCACTCAAATGTACAAAACAATACTCTAACGAAATGTCGACAATCACTAACGACATCACTCAAATGTACAAATCGATACTCTAACGAAATGTCCACAATCACTAACGACATCACTCAAATGTACAAATCGATACTCTAACAAAATGTCCACAATCACCATTACGTGTGACGGGACATTAAACAGAATTCGTCATCATCTCTATTGTCTCTGAAAGAGCAGCCCAGAGGAGCAGAGAGTCACGGCTTACCAGACACAACAGGGAACGTTAGACACAGTCGCTAATGGACTTGCCGCACCATATGTCGCCGTTTCGTCTCGGCGAGAGAATGCAAAGTTGAACACATAAACCTTCCGGCAAACTTGGGAGACACTGTCGTTTCTTGTTGATGTCTTTGAAAGTAACTTCTTCTTCTTCTGCTTCTGCTTCTTCTGCTTACTGGGCATCTTAGACCTGTCGCTCTCTGTGCCTCTCTCTCCATCTGTCTCTCTGTCTCTCTCTCCATCTGTCTCTCTGTCTCTCTCTCTCCATCTGTCTCTCTGTGTAGGCCCCCAGGGAAAACATGAAACTTGTTGCCTCTCTGTCTCTGTCTCTCCCACTCTCTCTCCCCCCGTTCCCCGTACTGGTCACCTTGGATCCACAGCTCTCTCTCTCTCTCTTTGTCTGTCTCCATCTGTGTGTGTGTGTGTGTGTGTGTGTGTGTGTGTGTGTGTGTGTGATGGCTGGGTACAAAAAAAGCAGCTGTACTTACTCCACAACCCTCGCAAATAAAAATTCGTTGCGTTTCGTTCTCTCTCTCTCTCTCTCTCTCTCTCTCTCCCCCCCCTCTCTCTCTCTAGCTCTATAGCAGACCAAGTCATTTTCGGTTAGTACTACTTCTGTCTTCTACAAATGATAACATGTTTTTCGAATCTTTGCCATATTTATCTATCAGTCATTAAAACGACGGAGTTGTATGATTGGTTAAAACATAACAGAGCTTTGAGCATACATGTTGTAAGATTACATTCTTATGCAAATCTGTTCTTACAAAATATGTAATCACCCCTTCAAATGGGGCCATGGCCTTATTGAATAAACTTTTGTTTTGTTTCGTTTCGTCTCTCTCTCTCTCTTCCCCCCCTCTCTCTCTCTCCTCTTTTTCTCCCTCTCTCTCTCCCCCCCCCCACCCCACCTCTCTCTCTCTCCCTCTCTCTCTTCCCCAACCCCCCCTCTCCCTCTCTCTCTTCCCCATCCCCCTCTCTCTTTCCCTCTCTGCCCCCCATCTCTCTCCCTCTCTCTCTTCCCCCCCCCTATCTCCTTCTCTTTCTTCCCCAACCCCCCTCTCTCTCTCCCTCTCTCCCTCTCTCTCTCTGTCTCTCCCTCCCACCCCCACCTCTCTCTGGTCTAAGTGCTTGTCTGTGTTGTTGGCACACATGAGTATCTCTCTGTCTCTCTGGATCGCTCTCCGTCTCCTTCTCTCTCTCGATCGCTCGCTCTCTCCCCCCAACACCTTTCTCTGCCTCTGTCTCTCTCTCTCTTCTCGTTCTGACTCTCTCTCCCTCAAATCCCTCCGCCTCAATCTCTCTCTCTCTGTCTCTGTCTCCCTGTCACTGTCTCTCCCTCTCTCCCCCCTTGTCTGACACTTGTTTGATGTCTGTGTTAGCAGAGCCCTCCGCCCTCACCCCATCTCTCTTCCTCAGGACGGTGGGTGTGTGGGTGGGTGTGTGGCAGGGCGTGTGGGTGGTGTTGTGAGTGTAAAACTGTTGTGTGAGCGTTCCCGCGAGCATGCGCGTGCGTTTGTGCGTGCGCGCGCGCGTGTGCACGCAAGTACGCGAGTGTGTGCGAACGTGGAGGTGTGAGAGTGTGTATGTGCTTGTACGCTTGTGTTGTGAGTGAGTGTGTGTGTGTGTGTGTGAGAGAGAGAGAGAGAGAGAGAGAGAGAGAGAGTGTGTGTGTGCGTGTGTACGCTTGTGTTGTGTGAGTGTGTGTGTGTGTCTGTGTGCATGCGCGCGCGCCAGTGTATGTGCATGTATGCCCCCCCCCCCCCCCCCCCGCGCGCGTGTTGTGCGCGTGCTTGAACTTCGACCAGCACACACGTCCGGGAAGATGATGGAAGAAGATAATCTCGCTCAACCCAGGAGTCTTAAAGCTGTCCGCCAACCACACACCCCCCTGGAGGAGAAAAAGAAAAAAAAGAATCTGGAGGACATAGGAAGGGGGGGGGGGAGGGGGGACCTGTTGGAGGAGAGAGGAGTGACGGGGACAGGGGAGAGGGGGGGTGGGGGGGGGGCACAAGAGGAGGAGGAGGAGGAGGCCGGTGTCTCTGTCATCCTCTGGAACACAGAGCAAAAGTGGCAGCATCAGCAGAGCAGAGGAATCGATAAACCATTTTCCTCCTGTGATGAAGTTTTAGGGGGGGTAAAAGGGGTGTGTGTGTGTGGGCGGGCGGGTGGGGGTTGTTGTTGGAGATGGTGGGGGTAGTGGTGGTGGTGGTGGTGGTGGTGGTGGGCGGGGAGACAGGAGGGGGGTAGGAGGAGGAGGAGTAAGAGGAGAGTGGTGTGAGAGAGGGGGGGGGGAGGGAAGAAAGGAAGGAGGGTCGTGGTGGTGGGGAGGGAGGGGTTGTGGTGGTGATTGGGGCAGGAGGGGGGTAGGAGGACTTCGGGAGGGGGGGGGTGTAAGAGGAGGGAGAAAGGAAGGAAGGAAGTAAGGAGGGTTGTGGTGGTGGTGGTGGTGGTAGGGGCAGGAAGGGGGTAGGAGAAGTAAGAGAGAAGCAGTGTAAGAGGGGGAGAGAAAGAAGGAGGGAG
Organism: Babylonia areolata; assembly: GCF_041734735.1. Taxonomy (NCBI): domain Eukaryota; kingdom Metazoa; phylum Mollusca; class Gastropoda; order Neogastropoda; family Buccinidae; genus Babylonia; species Babylonia areolata. Next base: position 26,220,437 of record NC_134903.1, read on the forward strand.
ACCTGTAGTGGTGGTGGTGGTGTGGGTAGTGGTGGTGGTGGTGGTGGTGGTTGCGTGGTGATGGGGGCCGGAGAGGGAGGGGGGTAGGAGAAGTAAGAGAGAAAGTGTAAGAGGGGGAGAGAAGGAAGAAGGGAGGTCTGTCGTGGTGGTGGTGGTGGTGGTGGTGATGGGGGCCGGAGGGGGGGGGGTAGAAGTAAGAGAGAAGCAGTGTAAGAGGGGGAGGGAGGGAGGTCTGTCGTGGTGGTGGTGGTGGTGGGGGGGGGGTGATGGGGGCCGGAGGCGGGAGGGGGGATAGGAGAAGTAAGAGAGAAGCAGTGTAAGAGGGGGAGAGAAGGATGAAGGGAGGTCTGTAGTGGTGCTGGTGGTGGGGGGTGGGAGGGGGACGGAGGGAGAAGGTCTGGAACGGAACGATCAATAAAGTGAGAGAGAGAGAGATGCTCCGCCCCGCCCCCCACGCCCCCACCCCACCCCCTACACCCCTAACCACCCCACCTTACCCCTCCCCCCCCCACCCTTCCCTTACCCACCCCCCTCCCTCTCTTTTGTAACTCCCCAAGAAGCTATCAGGAAACTTGGCGCGTTCGTCTTCAATGCCTGATTTGCATCCTTCGCTGCTCTCATGATATTCCGTTTCCTTTTTTTTTTTTTTTCGTTTCTTTCTGTCTTTCTATCTTTCTTTCTATCTTTTCTTTTCTTCCTTTGGATGGTGGTGAGTTGAGGGTGGGGGGTGGCAGGGTGGGGGGGGGGGGGGGGCAATCATAAAACGCAGGAAAAGACGAGAAAGGGAAGTGTTGAGTGATGAAGGGTTAGAGGAGAGTTGGGAGGTGGTGATGATGGGGCACGGGGAGAGAGAGAGAGAGAGAGAGATGGAGGGAGGGAGACAGATAGACGGGCAGACAGGAAAAGAGAGAGAGAGAGAGAGAGAGAGAGAGAGAGGGGAGAGAGGGTTTAAAGAGAGAGAGACAGAGACAGAGAGGAGAGGAGAAAGGCAGAGAGAGAAAGAGAACTCAACTCAAAACGTTTTTATTCAAGGATTAAGATTTTAGGCATTGCCTATTCTTCCAATCTGTCCTTGCTAATCTACATCTATTACAAATAGCACAGAGAGAGAGAGTGAGAAGACAGAAAGAGAGAGAGAGAAGGGTAGAAGGAGGGAGATATAGAGAGGGGGAGAGGCAGAGAGAGGGGAGAGAGAGATAGAGGAGAGAGAAGGGTGCTGTGATGTTGTGCAGTGCTGTGTTGCACACTGCTGTGCTGTGTTGTGCAGTGCTGTGCTGTGTTGTACTGTGCTGTGCTGTGCTGTGCTGTGCTGTGCTGTGCTGTGTTGTATTGTACTGTGCTGTGATGTTGTGCAGTGCTGTGTTGCACACTGCTGTGCTGTGTTGTGCAGTGCTGTGCTGTGTTGTACTGTGCTGTGCTGTGCTGTGCTGTGCTGTGCTGTGCTGTGCTGTGCTGTGCTGTGCTGTGCTGTGCTGTGCTGTGCTGTGCTGTGTTGTACTGTGCTGTGCTGTGCTGTGCTGTGCTGTGCTGTGCTGTGCTGTGCTGTGCTGTGCTGTGAAGTGCAGTGCTGTGTTGTATTGTACTGTGCTGTGATGTTGTGCAGTGCTGTGTTGCGAACTGCTGTGCTGTGTTGCGAACTGCTGTGCTGTGTTGTACTGTGCAGTGCTGTGTTGTACTGTGCTGTGATGTTGTGCAGTGCTGTGCTGTGTTGTACTGTGCAGTGCTGTGTTGTGCTTGCAGTACTGTGCTGTGTTGTATTGTACTGTGCTGTGATGTTGTGCAGTGCTGTGTTGCACACTGCTGTGCTGTGTTGTGCAGTGCTGTGCAGTGCTGTGTTGCGCAGTGCTGTGCTGTGCTGTGCTGTGAAGTGCTGTGCTGTGTTGTGCAGTGCTGTGCAGTGCTGTGCTGTGCTGTGAAGTGCAGTGCTGTGCTGTGCTGTGTTGTACTGTGCTGTGCTATGATGTGATGTAGTGCAGTGCTGTGTTGTGCTGTGCTGTGCTGTGCTGTGCTGTGAAGTGCAGTGCTGTGTTGTGCAGTGCTGTGAAGTGCAGTGCTGTGTTGTACAGTGTTGTGCTGTGCTGTGCTGTGTTGTACTGTGCTGTGCTATGATGTGATGTAGTGCTGTGCTGTGCTGTGCTGTGCAGTGCTGTGTTGTGCTGTAACGTTGTGTTGTGCACACACCAACCAAAGAGTATCCGAGGGGTAGAAAGAAACCCTAACAGATTCGGACCCAAGACCTTTGGTTTCTTTACACGGGTGATTGTCTTCATCATTAGACCACATCGCGAAGAAGGGTTATACATCAACGGGACTGGTGGAAAGAGAAACAATGCATTACATGCAGTGCACGTAACATCGTCGGGGTTACGGTGGCTCTGAAACCTGTGACAAAATGGACCTTCGACGAACCCGTGCCAAAAAGAACATAACCATAACCCCCCAAAAATGTCTTGTCAGCCTTTCTGAGGTTGCTGTGATTTAATGTCTTGTAGCCCATTAGAGCTTTGATACCCTAGAGAGGGAGGGAGGGAGAGAGAGAGAGAGCGGGTGAGGGAAAGGGAGGGAGGGAGAGAACAGAGAAAGAGAGGGAGAGAGAGCAGAGAAAGAAAGAGAGAGAGAGAGAGAGGTACAGAGACAGACAGACAGACAAAGTGGAGGGAAAGAACGACGGAGAGAGAAACAGACAGACAAGACAGACAGACAGACACGCACGTACACACACACACACACACATACACGCGCACGCACACACACACACACACACACAGATGGAGAAAGACAGAGAGACACAGGGAGACAGACAGACAGACAGACAGAGTGCAGGGAGAGAACGACAGAGAAAGAAACACACACACACACACACACACACACACACACACACACACACACACAGATGGAGAGAGACACAGGCAGACAGACAGACAGACAGACAGACAGGTCGATCCATCCCTCTCTCTTGTGACGTTTCCATTCAGGAACACCCCGACACCCACCCACCCACCCACCCACCAACACCCTTTTCTTTCCACATCTCAACACACCACTCCCCTTTCAAATGGCTACCGGCCAACATCATTAAAAAAAAAAAAAAAAATAAAAATCATATTCTCTCTAATAATGCTCCCCCACTCTCTCACATTGCCCAGCTTTTAATTGGAGAGTTTTAACCACATCTCACCCCCACTATCATGGGAAACTGCTGATATAACGTGTGGAGGAGGAGGAGGAGGAGGAGGGTGGTGGGAGGGGGAGGGGGAGGGGGAGGCGGAAGGGAGGGGTGGTTGAAAAAGGGAGGAGGGAGGGAGGGAGGGGGTGGGGGGTGTAAAGAGAGATTTTGCTGCGGATTGCATGCATCAAATTACTTTTCTTTTTTCTTTTTTTTAGATGAACGCGCGATTCGTTTATGCCGTTTTAATGATCCCATATATAATCTCTCTCTCTCTCTCTCTCTCTGTCTCTCTCTCTGTCTCTGTGTCTCCTCCTCCTTTTCCTTCTTCTTCTTACTCTTCTGTTCCACGTAATTTGTCTCTCCTCATTCAATTCCCCACTTTCTCTTAGCGGAAAAGATTACTGGATCTCGGGAATTAAGCACGTCTAAATGGTTTATTGATATTATAATGTTTGTAAGAAACAGAATAAATGTCTTGGGTCCTTGCGTACACGTACCCTGGAGTTTCTCATCACCGTACACATAAACATTACGCAATCATGCGCGCGCAGACACACACACACACACACACAAACGTGTGCACAAATAGAGAGGCAGAGACAGACGGAAAGACAGAGACACATATACAGACAGACATACAGAGAAATTGACAGACAGAGAGGCACACAGACATATATATATACAGACAGACGCAGACACAGAGACAAACGGACATAGAGGCACACAGACAGACATATACAGACAGACAGGCAGGCAGACAGAGAAACAGACATACAGAGAGACACACAGACATGCATGCAAAGACAGAGAGACAGAATACAGATAAACAGATACAGACAGGCAGACAGACAAAGACATTTAATCAGACACAGACAGACAAGACAGGCAGACAGAGAGACAGATCACTAGTGAGAAACAGACAGATAGGCAGGAAGACAGACAGACAGACAAAGACAGAGACGGCTAAACAGAGACGGACAGAAAAGAGGCACGCACAAAATACTAGAGTGCTGAAAATCTTCCTCCTCCTCCTCTTCTGTCAATACTTTCAACCCCCTCCACGCCACGCCCACCCCCTCATCCTTCCCTATAATCCCTCCCCTCTCTCTCTGTCTGTCTGTCTCCCCATCTCTCTGTCTCTTTCTCCGTTTCTCTCTCTCGCTCTTTTTCTCTCTCCCACTCTCCATCTCAGTATCTCTCTCCCTTATTCTCTCCCCTCCCCCCGCCCTTCTCTCTCTCTCTCTCTCTCTCTCTCTCTCTATATATATATATATATATATATATATCCCTTTCTCTTTCTGTCTGCCTCTATCTCCTTCTCTGTGCCCCCCTCTCTCTCAGTACCCCTCTCTCTCACTCTCTCTCCTTCCCCCCCCCTCTCTCTCTCTCTGCCTCTCCCTCTTTCTCTCAGTGCCCCTTCTCTCTCACACTCTCTCTCCTTTCCCTACTCTCTCTCTCTCTCTGCCTCTCTCCCTCTCTCTCTGTGCCCCTCTCTCTCACTCTCTCTCCTTTCCCCGCTCTCTCTCTCTCTGCCTCTCCCCCTCTTTCTCTGTGCCCCTATCTCTCACTCTCTCTCCTTTCCCCGCTCTCTCTCTCTCTGCCTCTCCCCCTCTCTCTCAGTGCCCCTCTCTCTCACTCTCTCTCCTACCCTCCTCTCTCTACCCCTCTCTCTCTCTGCCTCCCTCTCTCTGTGCCCCCCCCTCCTCTCTCTCCCTCACTCTCTGTGCCTCTCTCTAAGTCTCCTGGCCAAGTATTATTGCGGGGATCAATCTTTCATCTGACCCTTCTTCGCTCTTTCTCCTCGCTCTGTTCAGCCGGAGGTCTGGAGGATTTTCCAAGGGCCTCTGTGTGTCTCTGTCTTTGGGTCAGGGTTTCTTGTTGCCAAAAGAGAGAAGGGAGGGAATGTGTGTGTGTGTGTGTGTGTGTGTGTGTGTGTGTGTGTGTGTGTGTGTGTGTGTGTGTTCGCGCAGCCTTACTGAATGACACAGGAAACAAAATTGTACTGATGAGGCAGGCAGACAATTGTGCAAACCACGCCGTGTTTGTCGGGTAGATATTGGTCTGTGACCTGAAATATTCGAGATATGAGTATCCATATCCATCCATAAATCAATCTGTGTTGACAGACATTGAA
>NC_134903.1:26230739-26258239 GCF_041734735.1 Babylonia areolata
CCTCACTCTCTCTCTCTTCTCTCACTCGTATCGACTTCAGTTTTCATCGACGCGCACGCTTCTATACTAGACAATTCAGCTTCTTCAATCACCCCCCCCCCACCCCCCCAAAAAAAAACAACCATCATTATGGCCAAAAATCGAAGACAGCAAATGCATACTTCATGAGACGCCGCCAATTCTTTTGCAGGAGAAAGAAGGCGAGCTGACAAGATAAAAGAAAGCCGGGAAGGAGTAGAAGAAAGGAAATCAAGGATCGAAAGAAAGGATTTTGTCAGGTGAGGAGGGGAGGGGGAGGGGTTGGGGGGGTAGGGAGGGAGGGGGAGGGGGTTGAGTCTGGGGGACGTCGCTCAAACGTCACAAACAGAGACGAAAAACAGTAAAATAAATGTAACAAAAACCCCTCACAACAACAGCAATCAACAACAACAACAAAAATCTACGAGCCAAAATCTTTAGAAAATAACCTCTTTTCTCTCAATAACCCCTCTGCCCTCCCCCCCCTCCCCACTACCCTCCCTCCACCCTACTTCAACACCACGTGATCCCTTTGTCCCCCCCCCCTCCCTCTACGCCCCCCCCACCCCCCCCACACCCCCCCCTCTCCTCCCAATCCGTTACCTATTTTTATATCCTAGATTTATGAGGGTATTCCTCCTCACCCTCCTCCTGCACCCTATCAACCCCTTCCCTCCAAAAACCCTCCATTTCCATCCATCCCCACCCCCCATCACTGCCATCTCTCGTCCTCCATCCTCAGCTGAAATGTTTCTTTCTTTGCTGTTTTTTTGGGTTGTTTGTTTGTTTGTTTGTTTGAAGAGGTGTTGTGATTGAAGCTGGCAGAGAAATGCCAGAAGAGCTAAGTCAGAGAGAAATTGTTATTTGGTTTATTTCAGTGCCTGTTATTGGGGGTCTTAGGATAAATAAAAAAACAAAAACAAAACGTGGAGAATGAGAAGGGGTGCTTCAAATTTAAGGTGGTGAGAACGGGAAAAACACAACTCTCTCTCTCTTTCTTTCTGTCTCCTCTCTCTCTCTCTCTCTCTCTCTCTACTGTGTGTGTGTGTGTGTGTGTGTGTGTGTGTGTGTGTGTGTGTGTGTGTGTGTGTGTGTCTGTCTGTCTCTCTCTTTGTCACTCAAACTCGCATGTGCACGATCCTATGTCGTACGAATGCAGCTTACTGAAAAGACCACCTTAAAATCTCTTTTCTTTTTCTCTCTCTCTCTCTACAGATATACATCTATCTATCGTATCTATCTATCTATCTGTCTATACATACATACATACATACATACATACATCATACATAATACAAAGAGAGAGACAGACAGACAGACAGACAGAGAGAGAGAGGAGAGAGAAGACAGAGAGAGAGAGAGAAGAAATCAGACAGGAAACACATACAAAGATACACAGACGCACAAATGGATATTCAAACACACACACACACATCACACACACACACACACACACACACACACCAAGAGATCGCCACAATGACAGCAGAAATCAAAACATTGAGAGAGAGAGAAAAAAACAAAAAGGAAGAAAAAAAAGAATCACGAAATCAAAAGACAAGCCCCCGAGAAGGAACTAAGCAAATAAAGGGTTAAAAAAAAACGGAAGTTGCCTGTCTGTGGTGGTCTTTCCCAACATGACACTGACTTACTCTCATCGACCGGTTTCAGACGAAGACGACGACGATGAAGAAGAAGAAGAATGTTGACGACGACGATGAAAATCTCATTTCTTCACTTCACTGACTCGAAACAACCCTGGTCAGCTCTTACCTCACTTTCTCAATGGATTGTCTCTTGTCTGTCTGTCTGTCTGTCTGTCTCTTTCTCGTGTGTGTGTGTGTGTGTGTGTGTGTGTGTGTGTGTGTGTGGTGTGTGTGTGTGTGTGTGTGTGTGTCAGTGGGCGTGTTAGAGTGCGCATAATTATTTTTGTGCGTGCGCTTGTGTTAGTGTATGTGTGTGTATGCGTGTGTGTGTGTGTGTGTGTGTGTGTGTGTGTGTGTGTGTGTCTGTGTCTGTGTGTGTGTGTGTCTGTGTGCGTACACGTGTATGTGTGCACTGCCTCTCTACCTCCCTTCCCACCACTCTCTGTCGCTTTTCTTAATCGAAGAAAACACCACCACCACCACCACCACCACCACCAAAACAACAACGAAACCCTGGGTTTTTTCCTGCAAGTAGCGCTAAAAGATCCGACCACCCCCCTCCTCCTTTTTCCGCATTGATCGTTTTATCCTTTCCCTTCCTCTCCTCTTCCTCTCTCTCTCTCTCTGTCCCTGGCCAGTACCTCCCCTCCTTTCTTTTCAAGGAGGGGAAAGAAAGACCAGAAGAATGAGAAAAAGAAAGAAAGAAAAAAAGAACACATACATATAAAGAGAGAGAGAGAGAAAAAACAAAGCAACGAAAAGAAGAAATTAATTACAGAAAGAGAGAAGAGATGAGTGGAGAGAGAGACAGACAGACAGACAGAGAGACAGACAGAGAGAAAGAGAGAGACAGAGAGTGAGAGAGATGGAAGAAAAAGCAATGAAAATTATATATATATATATATATATATATATATATATATATATATATATATATATATATAAAAGAAACAAAAAAAGAAAGAGCGAGCGGGGAGAGAGAGGTTGAGAGAGAGAGATAGAGAAAGGGAGAAGAAGAAGAAGCAGAAGAAGAAGAAGAAGCAGAAGAAGAAGAAAAAGAAGCAGAAGAAGAAGAAGCAACGAAAAGAAGGGAAAAAAAGAAGAAAGGAAAAAAAAAGAGAAACAGAAACAGAACAAGCAATGAAAAACTGGAAGGAAAAAAAACAGAGAAAGAAAGGAAAAATAAAAAACAGAAAAAACAACGGAAAATAAGAAAGAAAGAAAGAAAGAAAGAACGAAAAAAGGAAGAAAACAAAACAAAGAAGAAAGACAGAAAGAAAGAAGAAAAGAAAGGAAAGCAACGAAAAATTGGAAAGAAAAAAACGAAAGAAGTGAATAGAAGAAAAGCCCAAAACCAAACCAAAGGAGAAGCCAAGAAAGAAAAACAACTTTGCATATCTGCACCGGAGGGAGTGTGTATGTGTGTGGCGGGGGGGAAGGGGGGAGGGGGGGGGGGGGGGTAGGGGCTTGGGGATTCGCATAGGGGATGTGATGGCCGACACAAGGGAAAAAACCTGAACGCCGAAGGAGAGGGGGGGGGGGGGGGGTGGGGGGGGTAGGGGGGGGGGGGGGAAGGAAAGAAGGGAGGGGGGTGGGGGACCCCCGGTTCCCGGAGGAAGGGGGGGAGGGGGGGGATGGGGGGGCGGGGGGGGGAGGGATGGGGAGAGGGGGGGGAGGGGGCGGTGGTCAAGGTTCCCGGGGAAACGGGAGAGGAGGGGGGGGGGGAAAGGGGTGGGGGGGGGGAGGGGGGGGGGTATTTCCCCAGCCCCCCCCCCGTTCATCCCAACCCCTTTAAACGAAGGGGCGGGAGAGGGGGGAAAAGAGAGGGGGGGATATTAGGGGGAAGGGGGGAGGGGGGGGAAAGGAGAAGGGGGGGGGGAAAAAGGGGGGTGGGGGGAGGAGGGGGCACGGGGAAAGGAGAAGAAGAAGGGGGAGGAGGACGAAGAGGAAAAAAAGGGGAATGGAGGGACAGAAGGAGGAAACAAGGGAATGGATGGACAGAAGGAGGAAAAAGGGGAGGGATGGACAAAGGGGGAAAAAAGGGGAAATGGTGGACAAAGGGGGAAAAAAGGGGGAGGGATAACAAAGGGGGAAACGGGATGGAGGGCAAAAAGGGGAAACAAGGAATGGATGGACAAAGGGGGAAAAGGGAATAGGGCCAAAAGGGAGGAAGAAAGGGAAGGATGGAAAAGCAACAAAAGGGCAAGGGGAAACGCAAAGGGGGATGGACAAAAGAAAGAGGGGGGTGGGGAGGGAGGAAAAGGAAAAGAGAACGGGGCCCCATCAGTTCCCAAAGGTGTCCTGCGTGGGACAAACCACACACTTTTGAATCTTCGAACACAGGGGAAACCGCGGCTTCGGGCCCCTTGTGGGACAAAAGGGGGAGAGGGAGGGGGGGAAGTAGGGCAGAAAGGGAAAAGGAACTGGGAGGGAATTGGGAACAAGGGGGGGGAAGAAGGAACAAGGGGGGAAGTAACAGAACAAAAGGGAAGGAAGTAGGGGGGGAATAGGAACAAAAACAGTGGAAGGGAGAAAGGGAGGGATAGGAACAACAGTGGGAAGGGAAGTAGGGGGGGAAGTGGGAACAAGGGGGGGAATAGAACAAACAGGGGGAAGGGAAGTAGGGGGGGAAGTGGGAACAAGGGAGGGAAGTGGGAACAAGGGGGGGGAAGAGAACAAGGGAGGGAAGTGGGAACAAACAGGGGGAAAGGGGAATAGGGGGGAAGTGGGAAAAACAAGGGGGGGAGTGGGAAACCCAGAGGGGGGGGAATAGAACAGAAGGGGGAAGTGGGGAACAGAAGTGGGGGAAAAGTAGAACAAAAAGAGGAAGTAGGAAAAAAAGGGAGGAAGAGGAACAGAAGTGGGGGGAAAGCAGGAACAAAAGGGGGGGAAGTAGGAACAAACAGAGGGAGAAGCAGGAAAAAAGGGAGGGAAGTGGGAACAAAACGAAGGAGAAAACAGGAACAAAAGGGGGGGAATGGGAACAACCAAAGGGGGGGAAGCGGAACGAAAGAGGAAAAAGGAACAAAAAAAAGGGAGAAAACAGGAAAAAAAGAGGGAAACGGGAACAGAACAAAAAGGGAGAGAACAAACAAAGGGGGGAAGCGGGAACAAAGGGGGGGAAACAGGAACAGAAAGGGGGGAGAAAAACGGGGAACAAAAGGGGAGGGAACAAAAACAGAAAAAAGGGAGAAGCGGAACAAAGGGAGGGAACGGGAACAGAACAGAAGGGAGAGAACAGGAACAAAGGGGGGGAAAGAGAAAAAAAGGGGGAAAGTAGGAACAAAAGGGGGGGAAGCAGGAACAAAAGGGGGGGGGAAGCAGGAACGAACAGAAGGAGAGAAGCGGGGAAACAAAGGGGAGGAAATAGAACAAAGGGGGGGAAATGGGGAACAGAAGGGGGGAAAAGGAAAAACAGAAGAGGAAACAGGAACAGAAGGGGGGGAAAGAAAAACAAAGGGAGAAGCAAAAAACAAAAGGGGAGGAAGCAGGAACAGAAGGGAGGGAAGCGGGAACAAAGGGGGGGAAGGGGGGACAGAACAAAGGGGAAGAAGCAGGAACAAAGGGGGGAAATGGGAACAGAAGGGGGGAAGCGGGACAGACAAAGGGGGAGAACAGAACAAAGGGGGGGAAATGGAACAGAAGGGGGGGAAATGGAAACAAACAGAGGGAGGGAAGCAGACAGAAGGGGGGGAAAGCGGAACAGAACAAAAAGGGGGGGGAAGCGGGGACAACAGAAGGGAGAAACGGGAACAAAGGGGGGGAAAATGGGAACAAAGGGGGGAAAATAGAACAAAACAAAGGGGGGGAAGCGGAACAGAGGGAGGGAAATAGGAACAAACAAAAGGGGGAAAGAACAGGCCAGAAGGAGGAAATGGGAACAAAGGGGGGAATAAAAACAAACAAAAGGGGGGGAAATAGACAGAAAAAGGGGAGAAAGCAAACAAGGGGGGGGAAAAAGCAACGGGAGGAGAGGGGGGGGTAGGAAGGGAGGGTAAAGGGAAGAGAGAAGGGGATGGGGAGGAGGGAAAACGAAAGGAAAAAGACAAAGATAACGAGAAAAACAGAAAAAAAAATAAGAGAAACGGGCTGGAACTGAGCCCGACGAGAACGAGCAGAGGTAACAACACACACAAACACACACACACACACACACACACACACACCAAAGGGAGAGAGAGACGGACAGACAGAAGTCAACCACACACACACAAGGAGAGAGAACGAGACAGACAGAAACCCAACACACACCGGGGGAGAGAAGACAGAGACGCAACACCCAACCACCACACAGGGGGAGAAGAACAGAGACAACGACAGACACACACACCACACAGAGAGACAGAGACGAACAGAGCCCCACGAAAAACCCAACACAGAAACACAGAACAAGACCTCCCTTTCGGTACTCTATCCATAACGAATTCTCTCAACGAACTGCAACTTGACAGTCGTCTTGCATGTTGTTTTGTTGTTGTTGTTTTTCTGGATAGTCGATGCTGGTGCCTCTGGTCAAAGCTTCCAAAGATTAATGCGTAATCAATTTTGCAACGTGTCCACAGAATAATGGTCAGTTTAAAAAAAAAAAAAAAAAAAAAAAAAACCGGAAAAGAAAAGAAAGCTAAACAAGAAACAAAAACAAAAAACAACACGCGCGCACACACGCACACACACACACACACAACACACACGCATAGCACATAAACACACATGCGCGCACTCATACAAACGCCACATATGCACGCACACACACCACCATCACCATCAACAAATGACTGATAGTTAAAAAAAAAAATTTAAAAAAAGGAGAAAAAGAGAAAAACACCTATCAATTTACGTGGTGATCACATCAAACGAACTTTCCCAAGCTTGATATATATATTTATAATATATATATATATATATATATATATAGTATATTTATATATATACATACACCATATATATATGATAATATATATATTTTTTTTTTTTTTTTTTTTTTTTTGGATCCAAGCCAACAACGACCACGAATTCTTCATCGGCCGAAAGAAGGGAAACAAAACTATAAAAATAGAGAAAGAAGTAGCTAGATAAAACGACAAACTGTAAGCATTTTGAATCGGTGCCATGTGACAAATGAATAAATAGACAAACAAACAATAAATAAATAAAACGACAACTAAAAGCTATTTTGAATCTGTGCCATTGGTAGTCTAGACCCGTCAGTATACTTTTTTGTTTTTAATAATAAAAAAAATAAACAAAATATATTATCAAAGTCTGTGGCACTGAACGGATTCTGCACTGCACAGCTGAAGTCAGGAATCTGGTTTGGGAGGGAGATGGGGGGTTGGGGGGTTTGGGGTGGGGGTGGGGGGGCCGACGGGTGTGGTGTGGGATAGAAAAAAACAACAAACTACAGCTGGTCTATTCAAGTGGTGCTGGAAAAAAGGTTCCTTTCTGACGCACCATTAGATTATCTCCCTTTTCTTCCAACCCCCCCCCCCCCGCCCTCTCTCTCTCTCTCTCTCTCTCTCCACTCCTTCAATCCTTTTTTCTAGATTCCCCCTCCTTGGTTTTGCTGTTGTTGTTGTTTTGGTATGTTTTTGTTGTTGTTGGTTTGTTTTGTTTTTGTTAGTGAGAGACATTTTGTTGTCTTGCCATCGCAAGACACACTACACGAAACCTGCCTACTTTCAAAGGAATGGTAAAATACTGTACAAGATCGGTCTTAAAATTACTCTCTCTCTCTCTCTCTATCTCTCTCTGTTCGTGTCCTAACGTGTGACTGGTTAATATACACGAAATCGTATAATGACTACACCTCAATACTCCCCCCCCCCCTCTCTCTCTCCATCATAAGTTATTATTCAATGCATACCTTCTTCTATTGTATACGAAAATCACGTGCCAGATTTCTTCTTATGACCCCCCACCCCCCCCTCTCTCTCTCTCTCTCTCTCTCCCTATCATTAGTATTAATCAATGCATACCTTGTCCTATTACATACGAAAATCACGTGCTGATTCATCTCATGACTCTCCTCTTTCTCTTTCTCTGGGTGTCGGTCTTGTCTGCCATATGTGTGTGGAGAGAGAGAGAGAGTGAGGAGGTTTGGGGGTGTGCGAGCGCGAAGTGTGTGCATTACGCGCGGCGCGCGTGTGTGTGTGTGTGTGTGTGACCCAGTTTCCCTTGATCAACAAAACCACCACTATTTAGTGGATGGAAAGCGAAAGCAGGCCGATACTGACGACCGACGGAAAGCAAAACAAGGAAGGAAGCTGCAGTAAAACTCTCATCAAGCTGTACGCTGCAGGCAGCTGGCCCACTTCTTTTGCTTCCCAGTCACGTTCCATGGGCACGAAGTGTGACAGATTTATCCCCCCTGAAACAGATGGCCCAACACCCTTACCTCCCCCTTGGGGCGAGTTCCTGGTTGTCTCCTTTGTGGACGTCAGAGAGGTGGGTAGAGGGGGGGAGGGGGGTGAGGGTCGGATAGAAGGGTTGGTGATGCTGAGGGGAGGGGGCGGGGGGGGGTTTCTCTTACACTGTGTTCTGAGGGTCTCTTTCTGTGTGTGTGTGTGTGAGTGTGTGTGCGCGCGCGCGCGCGCGCGCGCTCGCTTCGTTTGTATAGGCGTCTGTGCATCTGTGTGTTTTGTTATTTTGTATTATTTCTATCCACAATTGTGTGATGTGTGTGTGTGTTGTGTGTGTGTGTGTGTGTGTGTGTGCTGTGTGTGGTGTGTGTGTGGTTTCTTGTCGCTCAGCCCCAGTGCAGTGGGGTGCTGTCAAAGCGCCGTAACTCTCACCAATCAACCCTGCCCCTTGTTATTCCCCGTCATGTCCCAAAGGGAGACCACTGCGACAGATTTATGTCCCTTGGTGATGGCCCCCCGTGCTGTTCATTTTTTGTCGTCTGGTCGGGCGGCTCCCAGTGGTGTGTGTGTGTGTGTTGTGTGTGCGCGTGTGTGTGTGTGTGTGTGTGTGTGTGTGTGTGTGTGTGTGTGTGTGTGTGTGTGTGTGTGGTGTGGTGTGTGTGTGTGTGTGGTGTGTGTGTGTGTGTGTGTGGGTGTGTGTGTGGTTGTGTGTGCGCGCGCGCTTATTTTTACAACCATTTGAATCTTCTCACACACACACACGAGCCGCGCGCGCGCGTACACAGGACACACACACACACACACACACACACAGGATTCGCACTTGCTTTCTGTGTGTGTATCTTCTCTCTGTCTCTCCCCTTCATGCCTGCAGCAACCGCAAAAATAAGTTTGCCCAAAAGAAAAAAAACAAAAAACAACAACAACAACAAAAAAAACCCAAATGAACTCAAAATTGCTAAGAAAAACATGGACTCAAATTTTTTACTTTTTGAAAAAAAAAAACACACCCAAAAAACAAAGAAAAACTATCAACTAGTTTGAGACTGTGCTCTGGGGGCCCAGACCTTTCAATAAAGAAAAAAAAAAAGAAGAAAAAAAAGAAGAAAAATCAGAAAAAAACAGATAAAATTGTCAAAGTCTGTGGAACTGAATGCATTCTAGCAGCACACAGCCACAGTCAGGGCTCTGGTTATGCAGTAGGGAGGGAGAAGAAGAAGGGGAGGAGGAGGCTGGTGGGGGGGCCCCCCTGGGGGGGGGGGGGGGGGGTGGGTGGTGGTGGAAGAGCTGTAGTTGGCGTGGATTTTTTCCTCCCCCCCCCCCCCCCCCTCTCTCTCTCTCTCTTTCCTTTTCTTTTTTCTTCTTTTTACATCCTCCACAAGACATCAAGTGTTTCGTTAAAAAAAAAAAAAAGAAAAAAAAAGTTTCTTTTAATTTTCTGATGCCACGACGATGGGTTTGTTAGTGGAGGTCTGTCTAGGACAGGGAAATGAGGTGGAGGGGAGGGGGCGGGGGGGGAGTGGGGGGAGGAAGTGCGGGAGGTGTGGGGGCTGGGTGGGGGGGGGTGGGCGGTGGGGGGCTGTTGCCTGATAACACTTGAGAACTCTCGCCAACTTCGCTTTGTCAGGTGATAAACCTTTCCTCATTTCACTGTCTGGAAAACTTAGGGTCTTTACATCCGCTTATGATAATATAAATCTATATAGTCGGCTCTAACCCAGTAGGCAGCCTGTGGTGCAAATGACCCCGTGTTTGTAAAGCGCTTAGCGCTTGGTCTCTGACCCAGGATGGGAGCTATGTAAGTATCCAATATCAATCAATCAATCAATTCATCAAATATATTGCATGAACGATGTTGTCGTCTTGCGTGTGTGATGTGTGGGTGTTCATGTGTCTGTGTGTCCCTGTGAGACAAACAAGAGAGGATGTGTGTGTGTATGTGTGGTGTGTGTGTGTGTGTGTGTGTGTGACAGAGCAGAAAGATAAGAGAAAGACGACACACACACACACACACACACACACACACATGGAGATAATGTGTGTATGTGTGTGTGTGTGTGTGTGTGTGTGCGTGCGCGCTTGCGTGTATGTGTGTAGGCGCTTGCGTGTGCGCGTGCGCGTGCGCGCAGATGCGGCAAAAACGTATGCACATGCACGCTCAACACGGCTCGAAGCGATCTTTTTGCGCCTTCTCAAGCGTGCATGCGAGAGTGCGTGCATGCAATTAGCTGACCCACTAAGCCACTGAAATACGCAATGCGAACCCCCCCCCCCCCCCCCCCCCCCCTCCTCCCTCTCCAAATTGCCATTTCTCTTGCTGATATCGAAGGGTAGGTCTGTCGAAACTACATGACGTTGCCTGCCCGCACTCCAAATGTATTCCGAAAGCAGTTTTGTATCATATGCAAATGATTTCAAAGCAAACTGATTTTTATTTCATTCGTTTGTTGTTGTTTGTTGTTGTTTTTTTTTGGGGGGGGGGGGTTGGTGGGGAGGTGGTGGTGGTGAAGGTGGGAGAGAGGGGGGGGGGTGGGGGAGAGGGGGGGGGGGAGGGGGTGGGGGGAGAGCTGAGCGGGATGGGGGAGGTGATGGTGGAGGAGGTCTCTCCCTTCTCTCCCTCTCTCTCCTCCTCTCACTCTCCTCTTCCAGCTTTCTCCATCAACCTCCCCCCCCCTCTTTTTCCATCCCTCAAACTTTCCTTCTCTGTCTCCCTTCTTTTTGTTCTTCCCTCTCTCTTCTTCTCTCTCACTCTCCTCCCTCCTTCTCTCCCCTCCCTCTCTCTCTACCCTCCATCTCACCTCTTTATCCTCCCCCCTCTCTCTCTTCCCTCTCTTTCTCCCCCCCCCCTCCCCCTTCTCTCTCCCCCTCTATCTATGTGTGTCTCTCTCTCCCTCCTTCTCTCCCTCTCCCCTCCCCCCATCTCTCCATCCTCTCTCTCTCTCTGTTTTCTTCTTCTCTCTCTCCCCTCTCCTTCTCTCCCTCTCCCCTCCCCCATCTCTCCATCCTCTCTCTCCCTCTCTTCTTCTTCTCTCCCTCTCCCCTCCCCCCATCTCTCCATCCTCTCTCTCTCTCTCTTCTTCTTCTTCTCTCCCTCTCCCCTCCCCCCATCTCTCCATCCTCTCTCTCTCTCTCTTCTTCTTCTCTCCCTCTCCCCTCACCCCCTATCTCTCCATCCTCTCTCTCTCTCTGTCTGTTTTCTTCTTCTCTCCCTCTCCCCAACCCCTATCTCTCCATCCTCTCTCTCTCTGTTTTCTTCTTCTCTCTCTCTCTTCTCCTTCTCTCCCTCTCCCCTCCCCCTATCTCTCCATCCTCTCTCTCTCTGTCTGTTTTCTCCTTCTCTCTCTCCCCTTTCCTTCTCTCTCTCTCCCCTCTCCTTCTCTCCCTCTCCCATCCCAATCTCTCTCTATCCCTCTCTCCTCCCCCTTATCTCTCCCTCCTCTCTCCCCCTCTCTCTATCTCACACTCTCATCTCCCTCCCCTCTCTATACCCCCCCTCCCCCTCTCTCTCTCTCTGTCAGTGTCTATTCGTCTCTGTACTTTCCACACACCCTGTCTCTTTTAGAGCGTTCTGCATTCAAAGATCGCTGCGAGGACCAATCAATTATCCCTCCCCAAAACTTAAGTACGAAAGCAGAATAAACGAAGCGAAGAACCCACGAGGGTTTAAAAACAAAACTACTACATTTTTTTTCCCGTTTCCGTCAAGGCGAACTTTTGGCTGATTGATCGGCACAAACAATTCAGACTCGAGGAATGTAAACTCACTGCCGCTTCCTCTGACACGATAATATATCTACGTTTACCCTGGGGAATACCACAACACGCTTTTGTTTTTGTTTTTTTTGGTTCTCTCTCTCTCTTTCTCCATCTTTTTTCTCTCTCTCTTTCTCCCTTTCTCTCTCTCTCTGTCCCTCACTCTCTCCCTCCCTTTCTCTGTCCCTCACTCTCTTTCTCTTTCTCTCTCTGTCCCTCACTCTCTTTCTCTCTCTCTCTCACTCTCCCTTTCTCTCTCTCTTTCTTTCTCTCTCTCTCCCTATCTATTTCTCCCTTTTTCTCTCACTCTCTCCCTTGTTCTCTCTCTCCCTTCTCTCTCTCTCTCTCACCCTTTCTCTCTCTCTCTGTTGTTTGTAATGAATATTATGCTTGTGATGAAGTTGTTTCTTTTCTCGTCTTTCTAGGAATTTGTTAACATTTACTCATTTCTTGTGGTCTTTCTTCATACCTTTTCTTTCCACATTTTTTTTCCTTTTCCAGCAGGGCAGAAGAAGAAGAACAACAACAACAACACCAAGAAGACGAAGAAACTCAAGAAGAAGAGGAAGAAGAGGAACAACAAAATAAAAAAAAAGAAGAAGAGACAAAGAAAGAATGAAGAACTGTGGAAAAAATGCAGAAAAAAGACATCATAGAAAGAGAAGATGAAGTATTCTGACAAAACAAAAAATCACACACAAAAACAAAAAACAAAAAACGATTTCAGACCAAAGGGAAAAAATCACTCACGATTACCACTCTCTTCAAACAAGAAAATACAAATCCCCTTGAAAGCAAAAAAAACAACAAAAAAAAACAAAAACAAAAAAACATTACTATAAGCTAGCTTGCCAAAGAAAGCAAACTCCCCACTCAGACCAAAATATACCTCCCGCCCACCCCCGCAATCCCCAACCCCTCTAAATACTGCCTATGACGACATGAGACTTTTTCCAAACTTCCGAAGAGAGGAGGAAAAAAAAAAGAAAAAGAAAAAAAGAAAAAAAAGAGAGAAGAAGATAGAAACCAAGTGTCCACATTTCTAAAAGATCGCAAGCCATTTTTACCCCCCAATTCAGACCCCCTCAAAAAGCAGAAACTTGTTCAAACTTTGACAACGAGTGACTTTTACAACTGGGTCAAAAACTGAATTCATCCACAGTACTAACTTTTTCTTCTTCTTCTTCTTCTTCTACTGCTTCTCCCAACTTTACGCACCGACGGGTAAGGCCGAGGGGATAGCATTTGCTGAGCAAACATAAAGCCGACAACTTCCTGTCACGCCGATCGAACTCGACTCCTGATTGGACATACGGAGAACACGTGACCGGAATGTTCTTCCGGTCTGTAAATGTCGACTCCCTGGACTGTTGCCAGTACAGAGAGAGAGAGAGAAAGTGGGGGGTGGGGGGATGGGGGGAGGGAGAGAGAGCAAGAGAGAGGTGGAGAGAGAGAGGAGTGAGGAACGGGTGAGAGAGCTAAGACAGGGAGAGAGAGAGGGGGGGGAAAGGAGGAAGGAGAGAGAGGGGGAAGAAAGAGAGTGAGAGAGGAAAGAGAAAGGGAGATAAAGAGACAGGGGGAGAGAGGGGGAGAGAGAAGGGAGATGGAGGAGAAGAGAGAGGGAACAGGAGAGAGAGGGAGAAGGAAGAGATAAAGGAAGAGAGAGACAAGGAAAGAGAGATGGAAAGAGAGAGGAAGATAGAGAGAGGGGGAAATAGAGAGGGGAGATAGGAAGGAAGAAAGAGTGGGAGGGAGAAGGGGGAGGGTGATAGAGAGGTGGAAAGAGGAGAGAGAGAGAGTGGAAGAGGGAAGAGAGGGGAGGGAGAGGAGGGAGGGAAAGAACAGAGAGACACAGAGAGAGAGAGAGAACCGGAGAGAATAACACACACACACACACAGATTATTAATTATTTGATGAAATTTATTTCTGAGGGTGCAAGCAATGCTATTCTTAATCTCGAAAGGGGAAAAGGAGGTGGGAAGTAGCGCGCGGAAAGAATGAACAAATTCATTATCTGTGTGTGTGTGTGTGTGTGTGTGTGTGTGTGTTCTGCAGTATGTTTCGTAGCTAGGCTAGTTTTAATTTGGAACTTATGTTATATCAAGTTTTGTATGTATGAAATGTTCTGTCCCCCCCCCCCCCCCCCCGTTGTATCATGTTCGCATAGCCCTTCAAGTAGGGGCCTTGGCCTATATGAATAAATCATCTTGAATCTCTCTCTCTTGTCTGTCTCTCTGTCTCTCTTCCTCTGGTCTCCTTTCCTCAAATACTGGAGATGAATGTGTAAACTATAGGAATTGGGAAACTGTAAATGCTTACAGAAAAAAAAATATGTAAGGAGGTATGGGGGGTGAGTAAAGACTGGTCAAATAATAGGTGAGAATGAAGTGATGTGAGAATGAAGTAATATGAGAATGAAGTGATGTGAGAATGAAGTGATGTGACAGTGAAGTGATGTGAGAATGAAGTGATATGAGAATGAAATGATATGAGAATGAAGTGATGTGAAAATGAAATTATGTGAGAATGAAGTGATATGAGAATGAAGTGATGTGAGAATGAAGTGATATGAGAATGAAGTGATATGAAAATTGGTTGAGTAAAGACTGGTCAAATATAGGTGAGAATAAAGTGATATGAAAATAAAAATTAAGAAAATATCGATAAAAAATGAGGAAGAGAGAGGGAGCGAGAGACAAACAGAAAAAAACAGACCAACAAACACGTGCAGAGAAGAAAAACAACAAAATCAACTTGTGAAACTGTGGAACCAACCAAGACAGTCCACGCACAGTACAGCAAAAGCATTGCAATCCCTCTCACATTGCTAGTGCAGACTGAAAAAGATGACCAGTAGAACATTTTCTCCACTTTCATTACGTATTGATGCAGTGATTCAGTCACCCCCCTCGTGTCATTATGACGGCAGCGAGCATTTTGTTAAAGACACGCGTTTCCTCCATACGATCGGATCTTTTGTGTATATATTTTTGTTTTATCCTTTTCCTTCTTCTTCTTGTTCTTCCTCGTCTTCTTCTTCTTCTCCTTCTTCCTCTTCTTCTTTTTCTTCTGCTTCTCCTTCTTCTTCTCCTGCTTTCCCTTCTTCTTCTCCTCCTTCTGCTTCTTCTCCTTCTTCTTCTCCTCCTGTTTCTTCTTCTTCTTCTCCTTCTGTTGTTGCTTCTTCTTCATCATGATCATCTTCTCCTCCTCCTTCTCTTTCTTTATCATCCTCTCCTCCTCCTCCTTCTTCTCCTTCTTCTTCCTCCTCCTTCGTCTTCATCTTTCTTCTTCCACCTTCTGCTTTTTAATCTTCTTCCTTTAGCTTCTTCTTCTGCATGTCTCTTCTGCATCTTATCATCTTTCGATCGCATCTTTTTTTTTCTCTTTGCGTAATCTGGACATCTACGTTTTCCCCGTCCACAAGTTGTTTTGGAAGGAAGACTGCACTGCACTATCAACCCTGATGCGGAGATTCCACTTCTGCAATGCTTTTTTTTTGTTGTTGCTAGCATGGCCGTGTGTGTGTGTGTGTGTGTGTGTGTGTGTTCAGTGCACACGCACGAGCGCGTTCATCGATCTGTCACTCTCAGTGTTGATTCGCAAGAGGAGAGGAATCAAATGAAATGGCCCGCGTTTCCTGCTCAGCCACGTTTGTCTGTCACTGGGAACAGTTCTTCACGTTTGTCTGTCACTGGGAACAGTTCTTCACGTTTGTCTGTCACTGGGAACAGTTCTTCACGTTTGTCTGTCACTGGGAACAGTTCTTCACGTTTGTCTGTCACTGGGAACACTCACGTTTATCTGTCACTGGGAACAGTTCTTCACGTTTGTCTGTCACTGGGAACAGTTCTTCACGTTTGTCTGTCATTGGGAACAGTTCTTCACGTCTGTCTGTCACTGGGAACAGTTCTTCACGTTTGTCTGTCACTGGGAACAGTTCTTCACGTTTGTCTGTCATTGGGAACAGTTCTTCACGTTTGTCTGTCACTGGGAACAGTTCTTCACGTTTGTCTGTCATTGGGAATAGTTCTTCACGTTTGTCTGTCACTGGGAACAGTTCTTCACGTTTGTCTGTCATTGGGAACAGTTCTTCACGTTTGTCTGTCACTGGGAACAGTTCTTCACGTTTGTCTGTCTTAAGGAACACTTCTTCACGTTTGTCTGTCACTGGGAACAGTTCTTCACGTCTGTCTGTCTTAAGGAATAGTTACTGTGTTTCATTCTGCCGTGTCTTCTTGTTCCCTCTGTGTTCCGTTCAGCTGTGTGTTGTTTGCTCTGTGTTGTATTCTACTGTGTGTTCTTCTGTGTTCTTTTCTGCCGTGTGTTTTTATTTCTTTATTGTGTTCTATTCAGCCGTGTGTTCTTATTAATTTTTCTCTGTGTTCTATTCTACCGTGTGTTGTCCTTTG
The DNA here is from genome assembly GCF_041734735.1 of Babylonia areolata. Lineage (NCBI taxonomy): Eukaryota > Metazoa > Mollusca > Gastropoda > Neogastropoda > Buccinidae > Babylonia > Babylonia areolata. The sequence goes on from NC_134903.1 coordinate 26,246,926, forward strand.
TGTTATATATTCCACTTTGTGTTCTATTTTGCAGTGTGTTCTTCTATGTTCTATTCTTCCGAGTGTTCTTGTGTTCCATTCTGCCGTGTGTTGTCCTTTGTGTTATATATTCTACTGTGTGTTCTTCTGTGTTCTATTTTGCCATGTGTTCTTATTTTATCCGTGTTCTATTTTGCCATGTGTTCTTATTTCCTCTGTGTTCTATTCTGCTGTGTGTTCTTATTTCCTCTCTGTTCTATTCTGCTGTGTGTTCTTATTTCCTCTCTGTTCTATTCTGCCGTGTGTTCTTATTTCCTCTCTGTTCTATTCTGCCGTGTGTTCTTATTTCCTCTGTGATCTATTCTGCGGTGTGTTCTCATTTCCTCTGTGTTCTATTCCGCCGCGTCTGTCTGTCTGTGTGTCTGTGCATGCGTGTGTCTATCTGTTGTGTGTCTATGCGTGCGCACGTGCGGCTGTAGTATGTGTGTGAGGGAAAGTGATCTCTCTCTTCAGTTTTTTTTTGTTTGTTTTTTAGCGGGTTTTCGTATTGTCCCTCAATCAAGAAGAGAGATAAACACACAGACAACAAGAGAGGCAAGGCCTTCAAGACTCACTTGTGATACACTTAAAAAAAAAAATCCAAGCTTTTTATGTATTGAGTATAATTTCAAAATGTAATGTTTAAGATGAGAAAGATCAGTTTAAAGCAAATTAACTCCCCTAGCATTAATTACAGAGTAATTTCCCTTTTTTACTATCTACACCAAAACGTTTGCAAAATAAATAAAACTTCCATGCTTAGCAAAAGAAGTTCCTGTTTGAACAAAAAATGATAATAATGACTGCTCTTGTTGTTGGGTCAGAATATAAGATCAAAGTGCCAAGTTTAGAGAATACAAAAAAAATATAAATATAACAGTAAATGCAGTTTGCATATAATTAGGCTTCATTCTTCATTTTTTTGTGCCCATCCCAAAGGTGCAATATTGTTTTAAACAAGATGACTGGAAAGAACTGAATTTTTCCTATTTTATGCCAAATTTGGTGTCAACTGACAAAGTATTTGCAGAGAAAATGTCAATGTTAAAGTTTACCACGGACACACACACACACACACACACACACACACAGACAACCGAACACCGGGTTAAAACATAGACTCACTTTGTTTACACAAGTGAGTCAAAAACGGGAGGAAAGGGGGGGGGGGAGGTGCGAGAGTGGAGAGAGACATACACAGAGAAACAGAAGGAGACAGACACACAGACGGGCAGGAAAAGACACAGACAGACATGTTCGTCAAGCAGTAACTCTCTCCATCAGCGATTCTGTACCAGGAGGGCCTGCTCAGGTCTTTGGAGAGACAGCCAAGCAAAAATTATCGATTGGCCATGGGTGTGTGTGTGTGTGTGTGTGTGTGTGTGTGGAGGAGTGGGGAGAAAGAGAGGGGGGGGGGGGAGCTACTTGTGTGAGAAGTGAAGTGTGTAAGTGCATATATATATACACACCACTCATTGCCTTCTTCTGTGAACTTACTACTGTGTTCTTTTCACTCTGTGTGTGTGTGTGTGCGCGTGCGGCCCGTGCATACGTGCGTGAGTGTTTCTGTCAGTTACCATTTTCATGTTGATATGTTTGCTTGTGTGTGTGTGTGTGTGTGTGTGTGTCTCTTTTTTATGTAAGAGGGGGTGGGGTTGAGAATTAACTGCGGACATCAAATAATAATCTTTCAACAACAGAAGAAGTGTAGTGGTGTGGGTTTGGTTAGGTATTGAGGCATATTGGTGGTATGAGGAGCAGATGGAGGTGAGAGAGAGAACGAACGAACGAATGAACGAATGAACGAATGAATGAATGAATGAACGAATGAATGAATGAATGAACGAATGAATGAATGAATGAATTAATCTTTATTTTCCAACGGTGAAGATATTAGCACTTTGGCCGACTTACACATCTGCCGTTGTTCTAAGAGACACACACAAACATATACGCATATAAATGTTGTTGTACTAAATACATGTATAACGTACAACTAGAACACAGCGAGACACTGAGAGACACATCTGTACGAAACGGAAGCGAGTAACACACTACACACACACACACACACACACACACACACACACACGCACAAGTAATGATAAAATTTAAAACACAGATGTGAGAGACATAAAAGATAGCAAATAAGGAGACGGGTAACTGGGATGTAGACAGATGGACACATTCTGTGTGGGAAGGGAGAGAGAGAGAGAGAGAGAGAGAGAGAGAGAGAGAGAGAGAGAGAGAGAGAGAGAGATGCAATGATGTGTCAGTATGAAATCAGTAAGAAAAAAAGAAAAGAAAAAGAAAAAGAAAAAAAAAGAGTTGGGTGAGGATGGTTCACAATTTGAGTATATAGAATCGTAGACATGACCAGACTAGAGTTTGTTTTCGTGACCAGACTAGAGTTTGTTTGAGACACACAAATAGAAAGATACAGAGAGGGATAGAAGGGGGCGTGGAGGTGGGGGTCTGGGGGGGGGGGGGCAGACGGACATACACACAGTACAGACACAGAGTGACAGAGAAACAGACAGACAGAGAGACAAGGAAAGAGTGAGGGTAGGGAGTGGGGCAGAGAGACACGGAGGCAGAGGCAGACAAGAAAGACAAACAGACAGAGACACAGAGAAACATCCTCAGACACAGAGAGAGATACAGTACAGAGACAGCACACAGATAGACAGAAAGATACACAGACAGAGACACAGAGAAACATCCTAAGACACACAGAGAGATGCAGTGCAGAGACAGCACACAGACAGACAGAAAGATACACAGACAGAGACACAGAGAAACATCCTCAGACACAGAGAGAGATACAGTACAGAGACAGCACACAGATAGACAGAAAGATACACAGACAGAGACACAGAGAAACATCCTAAGACACACAGAGAGATGCAGTGCAGAGACAGCACACAGACAGACAGAAAGACAAACAGACAGAGACACAGAGAAACATCCTCAGACACAGAGAGAGAGATACAGTACAGAGACAGCACACAGACAGACAAGAAAGACAAACAGACAGAGACACAGAGAAACATCCTCAGACACACAGAGAGAGATACAGTACAGAGACAGCACACACACAGACAGAAAGACAAACAGACAGAGACACAGAGAAACATCCTCAGACACACAGAGAGAGATACAGTACAGAGACAGCATACAGACAGACAGAAAGACAAACAGACAGAGACACAGAGAAACATCCTCAGACACACAGAGAGAGATACAGTACAGAGACAGCACACAGACAGACAGAAAGACAAACAGACAGAGACACAGAGAAACATCCTCAGACACAGAGAGAGATACAGTGCAGAGACAGCATACAGACAGACAGAAAGATAAACAGACAGAGACACAGAGAAACATCCCCAGACACAGAGAGAGATACAGTGCAGAGACAGCATACAGGCAGACAGAAAGATAAACAGACAGAGACACAGAGAAACATCCTCAGACACAGAGAGAGATACAGTACATAGACAGCATACAGACAGACAGAAAGACAAACAGACAGAGACACAGAGAAACATCCTCAGACACACACAGAGAGACACAGTGCAGAGACAGCACTACAGACAGACAGAAAGACAAACAGACAGAGACACAGAGAAACATCCTCAGACACAGAGAGAGATACAATACAGAGACAGCACACAGACAGACAGAAAGACAGACATACTGAGACGCAGAGAAACAGACAGACAGCAAGACAAAGAGATAGAGGGAGTGCTTTTTCACAATCAAGAAATGGATAAAATGCTGGTTAGCAACCAGATGTAAAAAGTCAGTGCAAAAGACGGACACACATGCATAACGAAAACGAACACACACATTACACACACGCGCACGCACACACTCACACATACACAGACACACATACACACTCACACACACATAATCAAACAAACAAACACCATACACCACACACACACACACACACACAAACAAACAAACAAACAAACAAACAAGTACCATGTACACCACACTCAACAACTACACACAAACACACACACAAGCACTACACACACACATACACACACACACGGTACACAACACACACACACACACACACACACACACACACAAACAAACACTACACAACACACACCACACACAAACGCCCCACACCACTACCCCCGCACACACACACACACACACACACACACACACCCACAACACCACACAAACACAAAGATACCTTCTTCCGACGAACATCGACAGTAGCGAAGCCATCCCACAGCTGACAGAAAACGCCCCGGCAAAACAGCAGTGGAAGCAGTAGCAGTAGCAGTAGCAGTAGTTCTTGCACACACACACACACACTCTCCCCCTCCTCCTCCTCTTCTCAAAACTTCAGTCGAGTGTCTCACAAAAGCACCAATAATATTCTCCGCCTCCAGTAGTCGTTCAATGCTTCACATGTATGTGTGTGTATGTCACACACAGACACACAGAGTCCAGAATCGGTCTATATTCCTCTAAACACACTCTCGACACTAGTGGGAACAATGGACTTCAGATTCCGAAAGACATCCTGGTGGTGTGTGTGTGTGTGTGTGTGTGTGTGTGTGTGTGTGTTGCTGATGTTGTTGTTGCTTAACCATTGAGTTCTGTTGTGGTTGCTGTCACTGATGATGTTGTTGCTGGTGATGATGTTGATGATGATGGTTTATTTCTTCCTCACTTTTCTCAAGCACCAAACACAGCTGTATTTAACGAACCGTCGGCTCGCGCTCTTAATTAGCGTCACGTTGATCGTTCTGGTGTGGTGTTGGTGTTGTCAAAGTTTCCCTTTTCCTATAGCACACCATCTTCAATCGTTTTTTTGATTTTCTTGTTGGCTTTGTTGTTGTTTTTTCTTTTGCATACAGGCGTTTTTGCTTTCTTCTTTTACTCTGTACTGCTTTTGTTCTGAAGGAGTATATAATCAATCATATAAAATAAATAAATAAATAAATAAAATCAGTGGTGGTGTACTACCCCCCCTCCCCCCTCGCCCCTCTGTGTATGAGAGACAGACAGACAGACAGAGAGCGAGCGAGAGAGAGGGAGAAAGACAGAGAGACAGACAGACAGAAAGAGAGACAGACAGACAGAGAGCGAGCGAGAGAGAGGGAGAAAGACAGAGAGACAGACAGACAGACAGACAGAGAGCGAGCGAGAGAGAGGGAGAAAGACAGAGAGACAGACAGACAGAGAGCGAGCGAGAGAGAGGGAGAAAGACAGAGAGACAGACAGACAGAGAGCGAGCGAGAGAGAGACAGAAAGAGGGAAAGACAGAGACAGACAAAGAAAGACAGACAGACAGAGAGCAAGCGAGAGAGAGACAGAAAGAGAGAAAGACAGAGAGACAGACAGGGAGACAGAAAGACAGAGACAGACAGACAGACAGAAAAAGACTGACAGACAGAGAGCGAGCGAGAGAGATACAGAAAGAGAGACAGACAGACAGACAGGCACACAGAGAAAGAGAGACAGAGACAGACAGAGAGAGCGAGAGGGAGAGACAGAGCGAGAGAGAGAGACAGAAAGAGAGACAGACAAAGAGAGAGAGAGAAAGACAGAGAGAGCTTATTCTTCAAAAAATCACTCGGCAATAACTTTTTCTTCCCCACAGCCTTAACACTCACTCCACACTAAAAACGCCCCTTCCTCCTCTGTCAAAGGAATAATAAAATCCACAAAGCCCCAGGCTTTCAACCCTCGCTGGGTGTTGGCACAGTCAAAAAAAACCAAACAGAAAAAGGATAACAAGAAAAAACCACGATGTTTTAAAAAGCTGTTCTGCCCCTTCCGGATGAGAGAAAATTCCAACAAGCAAGTCTTCCCTAACACCCTCATTGGTAGAGAGACAGACAGACAGAGAGAGAGAGAGAGAGACAGACAGACAGACAGACAGCCAGAAAGACAGACAGAGAGCGAGAGACAGACACAGAGAGAGAGAGACAGAGAGCGAGAGACAGAAAGAGAGACAAAGAGAGACAGAAAGAGAGACACAGAGAGAGAGAGAGACACAGAGAGAGAAAGACAGAGAGAGCCTATTCTTCAAAAAGTCACTCGCCATGACCTTTTTCTTCCCCACAGCCTTAACACTCACTCCACACTAAAAACGCCCCTTCCTCCTCTGTCAAAGGAATAATAAAATCCACAAAGCCCCAGGCTTTCAACCCTAGCTGGGTGTTGGCACAGTCAAAAAAAAAAAAAACAGAAAAAGGATAACAAGAAAAAACCACGATGTTTTAAAAAGCTGTTCTGCCCCTTCCGGATGAGAGAAAATTCCAACAAGCAAGTCTTCCCTAACACCCTCATTGGTAGAGAGACAGACAGACAGAGACAGAGAGAGAGAGAGAGACAGAGGCACACAGAGAAAGAGAGAGAGACAGACAGAGAGAGCGAGAGAGAGACAGACAGAGAGCGAGAGAGAGAAAGAAAGACAGAGAGAGAAAGAGAGACAGAGAGAGAAAGACAGAGAGACAGACAGAGAGACAGAAAGGCAGAGGCACACAGAGAAAGAGAGAGAGACAGACAGAGAGAACGAGAGAGAGACAGACAGAGAGCGAGAGAGAGAAAGAAAGAGAGACAGAGAGAGAAAGACAGAGAGACAGACAGAGACAGAAAGGCAGAGGCACACAGAGAAAGAGAGATAGACAGACAGAGAGAACGAGAGAGAGACAGACAGAGAGCGAGAGAGAGAAAGAAAGAGAGAGAGAGAGAGAGAGAGAGAGAGAGAGAGAGAGAGAGCTTATTCTTCAAAAAGTCACTCGGCATGACCTTGTTCTCCCCCAAACAGAAAAAGGATAACAAGAAAAAACCACGATGTTTTAAAAAGCTGTTCTGCCCCTTCCGGATGAGAGAAAATTCCAACAAGCAAGTCTTCCCTAACACCCTCATTGGTAGAGAGACAGACAGACAGAGACAGAGAGAGAGAGAGAGAGAGAGAGAGAGAAAGACAGAGGCACACAGAGAAAGAGAGAGAGACAGACAGAGAGAGCGAGAGAGAGACAGACAGAGAGCGAGAGAGAGAAAGAAAGACAGAGAGAGAAAGAAAGAGAGACAGAGAGAGAAAGACAGAGAGACAGACAGAGAGACAGAAAGGCAGAGGCACACAGAGAAAGAGAGAGAGACAGACAGAGAGAACGAGAGAGAGACAGACAGAGAGCGAGAGAGAGAAAGAAAGAGAGACAAGGAGAGAGAGAGAGAGAGAGAGAGAGAGAGAGAGAGAGAGAGACAGAGAGAGAGAGAGACAGAGAGACAAAGAGAGAGAGAGACAGAGAGAAAGACAGAGAGCTTATTCTTCAAAAAGTCACTCGGCATGACCTTGTTCTTCCCCACAGCCTTAAAATTCCAACAAGCAAGTCTTCCCTAACACCCTCATTGGTAGAGAGACAGACAGACAGACAGAGACAGAGAGAGAGAGAGAGACAGAGAGCCATCGACTGTGCGAGTTCTTCATCCTCCTCCCATATTTAAAGCTATTAAGTTCAAAGCAGCTCTGTTTCTTTCACCGAACAAGTCTTCAAATAAAGGTTACCAGCGCTAAAACTCCTCTCCACCCCTCTCAGTTGGACTCGTCCAAAAGACCACCACACTGTCAACCCTTCCTCCCCGCGGGTGGAAGAGTCGAAGAACAGATGCGGACAGAGAGATTGGATCTATTCGCTGTGGAAGTAGAAGATGAACAAAAACTTGCTTAAGATTGTCCCCGATTTTAACTCACTCAGTACGGCCAGTCCTCTCTTCTCCTCTACACAGACCCCTCGGATGTCCAGTGGGTGTCTGAATGACCCAACCTTTAGCTTCTGTCGTCAGAATTGTGGTATTCTTTGTCAACATTCACCTCTTCAGTATAAGAGCCTTCCTCTTGCAATATTTTGATGATGGTAATTGGGGTGAAACGCTGTTACCGTCGTCTCTTTCGCCGTTCGTATGGAGAGAGTTAAGCAACCGAATTTATACTATTCTGGTTGACATTTTCAGGAAGGAAAGTGAATTTGAATTGTATACACATATATATTTCTGCAAGAGTTTCACTAATTTTTTTTCCAACAAATAAATGAATCAATATTAATATGATAATAATGATTATGGCTAAGTTCCATGAGCAACTGTGTCAGCACCAAGTTTGCTTTGCGTTTAGGTCGTTCCTAAGTCTTCGCTAATTCCTTTTAAGAAGAAGAAAAAGAAAAAACAAACGCTCACTGAATCCAATGTTACTTCCACAGATTTAGTTAGAAAATTGTTAACGCTAAGCAAAGAACCCCTTTTCATAAGCAAGTCAAACTTGGCACGGCAAAGATCGCTAATGCAAACCTGCCCCTAACATACGTTGACAAAAAATACGGAAACCCCCCCCCAAAAAAACCACATACACACACATAGGAACTCTCCCACACGACAAACTTTTTTTGCCCCCCCCCCCCAAACCACTCCCCCCCCCCCTCCCCCCATTTCCCTACCAAGTCTCACTGTCTTAAATCCAACAAGCAAGAAGTTCGCAGCCAATCTGGCGGCGCCGATGCAATACGTCTGTCTGTCTCTTCTCTTTCACGGCGTTCACCTTGGCGAGGCGAAAGCCGATCTGATGTCACAACCAACCGACGTTATCTGTCCAGTTCCATCATCTGACACGACACAGCCAAGAGATTGGGGAGGTGGGAAGGAGGGAGAGGGGGTGGAGATGTCTGATTTATGCCGAGTTATCCAGCCCCACCCCCACCCCCCCACCCCCACCAAAAAAAAAAAAAAAAAAAAAAAAAAAAATGTCGAAGAAGATCCATAATAACTGGATTTCCTCGCGAGGGAAGGTAGAGAACTTGATCCGTTCTGAAGACCGTGACATCAATGGAATGAGATCTGAAGACAGGGGAGAGAGACAGAGACAGAGAAAGAGACAGAGAGACACAGAGAGAGAGGGAGAGGGACACAGACAGACAGAGAGAGAGTGTGAGTTACAGAGACAGACAGACAGACAGACTGACAGATAACGAGACAAAGGTACGTGAAGAAAAAAGAGACAGAGATGAAGGCGAACTGAGATAGACGAAGACAGAAACAGAGAGACAGAGAGAGAGAGAGAGATAAAGAGACATACGTAGAGAAGAAGACAGAGAGAGAGACAGAAATAGACAGGGAGACAGAGACAGCAATAAACAGACAGATAAAGAGACAGAAACAGACAGAGATACGCAGGGGAAAAAGAAGAAGAGTGACAGACAGTGAGAAAGAGTACAAGGACAAGAACAAGAACAACTTTAATCTCCAGGCCTCCGGCCCCCAGAAAGAGGCCAAAAGTACACAATATGGTGAGTGGGAAACAGAGAGTGACACAGAGTGAGACAGAGACACAGTGGGAGAGAGGGAGAGAGAGAGAGAGAGGCTTTTGACGCTCTGATGTTTTACTGTCATTGACTGTAGAGTCGAGAGAGAGAGAGAGAGAGAGAGAGAGAGAGAGAGAGAGAGAGAGAGAGAGAGAGAGAGAGAGAACAAACGAAAATGTGAGAGAGAGAGAGAGAGAGAGAGAGAATGAACAAACGAAAATGTTAGAGAGAGAGAGAGAGAGAGAGAGAGAGAGAGAGAGAATGAACAAACGAAAATGTTAGAGAGAGAGAGAGAGAGAGAGAGAGAGAGAGAATGAACAAACGAAAATGTGAGAGAAAGAGAGAGAGAGAGAGAGAGAGAGAGAGAAAGAGAATGAACAAACGGAAATGTCAGAGAGAGAGAGAGAGAGAGAGAGAGAGAGAGAGAGAGACGGACATACTGACAGAAATACTAAGGAAGTGTTCCACACTGTGCATTGCAAAGTTCTCACAGCAGAATCCATGTAAAACTTTGGCCCAATGATATGATTTCCCTTCTGATGAACACTGATAGACTTTAAAGTTCAAAGAACGAAAATTGTGTTTGTGCAGTTTACAGAGTCAGACAAAATGAATAAATAATAGATAAACAAACAAAACGTAAATAAGCAAAAAAACAGATTAACAAGAAAACAACAACAAAAACACACACCCAACAAAGAAACGATAAAGAAATAGATAAATGAACAAAACATCAAAATAAACCAACAAAACTGCATGTACAATATTATCTACAAGTAAATAAAAGCCAGAGGAAACCAACAAATGGATGTACTGAGTGTGGACCAGAACAAACCCTGTAAAGTTTCCAAACATAAAACCGATCAACTCCAGACTTTACACTTTTTATCATCTCCTCAACAAAATAAATAATAATAAAAAAAAAAACAAACCTGCAAGCATATAAAAACTCCAGGTCAAGCACGAAGACGTATGCCTTCCCGGACGTGCCCCCCCCCCTCCCCCTCCCACCTCCACCCCCCCCCCCCCCCCCCCCCCCCTCCCCTCCTTCTCCCCACCTTATGCACAAAATACAGCATACGTACGCGCACACACACACACACACACACACACATGCACCTAAGATCCCTTCTCGCCCCCACGCCTTCTGCACTCCCTCCTACCCCCCCCCCCTGCCCCCCACCCCACCCCTCCCACACACACACACTTAAAAAACCCATTATATTCAGGTTCACAATGCTACTGCACCAAGTTACCGCATGAATAAAAAACCATGACCACTTGAATCAAAGAAGTTTGTTGTTTTTTGGGTTTTTTTCACAGAAGCCATTCTCTGTTCACCCTTCTCAAGGCCTGACTAAGCGCGTTGGGTTACGCTGCTGGTCAGGCATCTGCTTGGCAGATGTGGTGTAGCGTATATGGATTTGTCCGAACGCAGTGACGCCTCCTTGAGCTACTGAAACTGAAACTGAAACTGTTCACCCACACCTTTCTCAGTCTGAACGATCATCCTCAGCCATTCCCCTTACACGCACGTTTTGCATCAAGGAGATAATATTAAGTCTAGTTCATCGCTAAACCACATGGTGACGATGACAATGACGACGATGATCACCATCAGCCATTCCCCTTACACGCACGTTTTGCATCAAGGAGATAATATTAAGTCTGGTTCATCGCTAAACCACATGGTGGCGATGACAATGACGACGATGATCACCCTCAGCCATTCCCCTTACACGCACGTTTTGCATCAAGGAGATAATATTAAGTCTGGTTCATCGCTAAACCACATGGTGACGATGATAATGACGACGATGATCATGAATACGACGTCGTAGAAGAAGAAAAAACAAAAAACCACGATGAATAAGAACAGGCGAAAGAAGAAGGAACAAGAAGAAGACAATGACGAAGAAGTAGAAGAAGAAGAGGAAGAAAAAGAAGAAGAACAACAA
>NC_134903.1:26273239-26275739 GCF_041734735.1 Babylonia areolata
TGTTTTGACCTCTCAACAGAGGTCGGTAATTTGGTCGGTTCCTTTCCCAGACCTAAGTGTGCTATGGATTCAAATGGGAAGCCTGGGAACATGCAGTATATTATGGTCATCTACTTCACTGATGCCTCTTTGGGGGTGACGCTTAGTTCATCACACACACACACACACACACACACACTGACCAGCACACATAATTATTGTTAAACCTTTTCATATTTTGGCGAACCACAACCCTCCTTCCCCCCCCCCCACCCTCCAGTGTTTAACCATCCCCCCCCCCTTTTTTTTCTTTGTAAATATTGCTCACCTTTTTCTCTTTTCTTTTTTGTCCTTTTTTTTCTTTTTGATTACTCCTCACAGTTTTTAGTTTTACCTCTGTCTTGGTCTTGTCCTCTCTTTTCTTCTCCATTCTTTACTTTTCTCCCCATGAAGAAGGGCCTAGGGCCCGAAACGTAGGGAAACTCTTTCCTCATAGGACGTTACCACCTTCAGGTCAGTCTGAAACTTTCCTCGCCTCATCAGAGATCGGTCACTTTGAGCTTTGGTCGGTTCCTTTTCCAGAGATGAGTGTGCGGTGGGCTTAAATGGGAAGACTGGGGCCATTACTCCACTTAGACAACGTTCCCTGTGAACCTGGTACACTTCGTAACTATGGCATAATCTGTTCTGTTCTATGCAGCTGAGGGTCATCCGCTACACGAACACGTCTTTGCGAGTGCTGCTAAGGGCAGAAATTCAATTTCCTGACCAACACCGTAAGTGGCTGTATCTCTCGGGCCTGTTGGTTGACGCCGGGATATATCATGAGACTGCAGCCTTGACAAGAAGTCCCCAAAGTCTGAATGGATGCCCCACAACAGCATAGTCATCAGAATATAGAAAACAAAATTTAATTTTTTTTTTTAAATCTGGGACGCAAATACTACCTACAATAATAATATAAATACAAATACCACATCAATAACAACTACTAGAACAATTACTACTACTTCTACTAAGAAGACTGAGTAGGAGAAGAAGAAGGATGATTGATTGACTGAATCTTTAATGGGTAAAGAATTAGGCGCAGTAAAGGCCTTTTTACAATTCCCGCCCATTCAACGACACAAAGAAGAAGAGGAAGAGGAAGAAGAAGATGATGATTAAAACTATCCAAAAGGTGCAGCGTAGAGCAGCTCGCTGGGCCTCACACCGCTTCCGCCAAACCTCCAGTGTGGACGACATGCTCCTTGACCTGGAATGGCCAACGCTGCAAGCCAGACGGAGGCGTGCGAGACTCGCCATGTTCTACAAGGTGCACAACAGCCTCGTACACATTGATTCCAAACACCTCCCCTCTGTCAGCCGCCTCAGCCACATAACTAGAAAGTCCCACCCCCTGCAATACGACATTCCATCCAAAAGGACACAGTACCGGCAGATGACATTCTTTGCAAGAACCATCCCGGAAAGGAACAACTTGCCCACTGAAGCTGCCACTGCGCCATCTCTGGCAGCCTTCCAGGCCAGGGTGGCAAACCTCTGACCAGCTCCAAACAACAGCAAACTACCCCTCCCCCCCCACCCACACACACACCCACACACACACCCTAATCCTGTTAAACTTAGAACTAACTAAAACAGCCCGCTCGGAACCACCCTCCGGAAAAGAATTTGTGTAGCAGGTTCATCGACAAGTCGATGTTGGCTACCCATCCAGAAAAAAAAGATGACCGTTCTCTATGGACTCAATGTAAAGTTAGGAAAATTATTAACGGCAAGCAAACTTATCGCGCACAAAGATCGCTATTGCAACCCGATTCTGGGAAAACAGCCAGTGAAAAACAGCAAATACCTTCTTTACGATGCAGTACAGATAAGGTCTTTTTTTTTTCTTCTTTTTTTTTTTTCTTTTTTTTTACACGTTCAAATATATTTTTTGTTCATGTGTAAAACTGCATCCTTCAGCACAATTGGGACGGCCTCTCTTCATGATGTTGCGATGCTGTCATTCAAAGCTCGTTTACTCATGCTTAGACGAAATCGACGCATTCTGTCGTCTTGCACTTTTCCTTTTCTCGTTTACGTTGCGCGATTTGTAATTGTTGACGATTTGTTTATAAATGGAAAGTCTAGAAATAGCTTCACCTGCCTGCCTCTCTGTCTCTGTCAGTGTGTGTGTTCTTGTCCCTTCATAGTTCAACATCTTCTCACTGGAAGTGATACCAGATAAGGGGGGAAAAACATGAGAGATAAATTGCACTGTACCCGCATGAGTTAGTTGTGTGTGTGTGTGTGTGTGTGTGTGTGTGTGTGTGTGTGTGTGTGTGTGTGTGTGTGTGTGTGTGTGTGTGTGTGCGTGCGTGCGTGTGTGTGTGTGTGTGTGAAAGAGATAGAGTGAGAGAGAGTGAGTGAGTGAGCGTGTGTGTATGAGTGTGTGTGTGTGGGTGTGTGCGGAGGAACGGGTCCGAGTGTGTATGTGTGTGCTTGTGTACGTACGTATGCATGTGCACACGTGTAT
>NC_134903.1:26285739-26290739 GCF_041734735.1 Babylonia areolata
CGACAGAGGAGGAGAAGGCGGAGGAGAAGGGAGGAGAAGGAGGAGAAGGGGTGAAGAAGGAGGAGAAGGAGGAGGAGAAGGGAGGAGAAGAAGAAGAAGGAGGAGAAGACGAGGAGGAGAAGAAAAAGGAGGAGGAGGAGAAGAAGAAAAAGAAGGAGCAGGAAGAGAAGAAGAACAAGAAAAAGGAGCAGAAGGTGATTACGAAGATGACGAAGGACTGAGACTGAACGACGCCATGAGACAGGCAACAGACAGGGGTGACAACTGGGTCTCAGGTCATCTGTGGTGACCTTAGTATCAGAGACACGACAGAGGAGGAGAAGGGGGAGAAGAAGGAGGAGGAGAAGAAAAAGAAGGAGGAGGAGAAGAAAAGGGAAAAGGAGGAGGAGAAGAAGAAGGAAAAGAAGGAGGAGGAGAAGAAAAAGAAGGAGGAGAAGGAGGAGGAGAAGAAGAAGAAAAAAAGGAGGAGGAGAAGAAGAAGAAGAAAAAGGAGGAGAAGAGGAGGAGAAGAAGAAAAAGAAGGAAGAGGAGAAGAAGAAGAAGAAAAAGAAGGAGGAGGAGGAGAAGAAAAAGAGGAGGAGGAGAAGAAGAAGAAGAAAAAAGGAGGAGAAGAAGGGGGAGGAGAAAAAAAGAAAAAGGAGGGGGAGGAGGAGAAGAAGAATAAGAAGGAGGAGGAGAAGAAGAAAAAGAAGGAGGAGGAGAAGAAGAAGAAGAGAGAAAGAAGGAGGAGGAGAAGAAGAAAAAGAAGGAGGAGGCGGTAAAGGAGGAGATGGCGATGATGATGATGATGGTGGTGGTGGTGGTGGTGGTGGTGATGGTTGTGGTGATGACGAAGATGACCATGACAATGATGAAGACGATGATAACGAGGATGAGAAGAAGAAGAAGAAGAAGAAGAAGAAGAAGAAGAAGAAGAAGAAGATCAGTCTCTTCTCTCTGTATAACAACGACAATATTTTCAATGTTTGAAATACATCATAACAGAATTGTCTTGCATCCAGTTCTGGTTTTCACACACACACACGTACACACACTCACACTCTCCTCTCTCTCTCTCTCTCTCTCACACACACACACACACACACAAACACACACACATCACAACCACCAACCAATTACGTCCTCATCCTTAAAAACCAAGCACCTCAACCACCCCAAGCCGTAGTATATCAAAACAAAAACAAACAACCCCCACCTACCCACCCACCACCACCGCCATTTTTCACGTCAGGGACGTTAACTCTCTCCACCATCATACGGGTTGTTTAGCTAAAGGGAGATCAGCGGCCACCAAATCCCTCGCTAAGCCTCGCCCAACGTAAACCGAGACAGTATCACTACTGTTTTCCAGACAGCTTTATAGCATCAGAAGAGGAGGAAAAACCCGAAGCTAAGCTCAAGCTGTATCACAAGCCTCTTTCTACCAACCACCAGCAATAGCCGAATGGTTAAAGCGCTGGACTTTCAATCTGAGGGTCCTGGGTTCGAATCTCGGTGCACCTGGTGGGTAAAGGGTGGAGATTTTTTTCCGATCTCCCAGGTCAACATATGTGCAGACCTGCTAGTGACTGAACCCCCTTCGTGTGTATGCGCACGCAGAAGATCAAATACGCACGTTAAAGATCATGTAATCCATGTCAGAGTTCGGTGGGTTATGGAAACAAGAATATACCCAGCATGCACCCCCCGAAAACGGAGTATGGCTGCCTACATGGCGGGGTAAATAAATAAAAAAGCCGGTCATACACGTGAAATACTACATGTCTGTCTGAGTGCGTATGTGTGTGCGTCTGAAATCTGATTGAATGACACAGGAAACGAATGATGAGCGCCCAGTGGCAGCCGTCAGTCGGCTCTACCCAGGTAGGCAGCCTGTGGTGCAAATGACCCCGTGTATGTAAAGCGCTTAGAGCTTGGTCTCTGACCGAGGATAGGCGCTATAGAAGTATTCACATCAATCAATCAATCAATCATTGGATGCGGGTACACACCCGAAAACTTCACAAGAAAAAGGGCTGGGTGATAAAATATAAAAGCAGAAAATAGAAATGAAAGATTCGAAGCAATGTATTCCGCGATCTTGCATGCAGTTTTCAGTTTCAGTTTCAGGTTCGGCTTCTCCAGGAGGCGTCACTGCGTTCGGGCAAATCCATATACGCTACACCACGTCTGCTAGGCAGATGTCGGACCAGAGGCATAACCCAACTCGCTTTTATCTATCAGAGCGAGTTTCTCACACAAAATTTCGCCATCGTAAGTTCACACCTTCATCTTGACTGTCTGTCTCAGATGTCTGTCTTTCTCTACATGCGACTGAGGACACACACAGACACAGACACGGACAGACAGAGACAGACAGACACATCATACACACACACACATACGCAGGCACGCACGCACACACACACACTCTCTCTCTATCTCTCACACACACACATTCTCCCTCTCTCAAACACACATACACACACACTCTCTCTCTCTCTCTCTCTCTCTCCCTCTCTCTCTCTCACACACACACACACTCTCTCTCACTCTCTCTCTCTCACACACACACACTATCTCTCTCTCTCTCACACACACACACACACATACGCAGGCATGCACGCACACACACACACACTCACACACACACACACACACACACTCTCTCTCTCTCTCTCTCTCTCTTTCAAACACACATACTCTCTCTCTCACACACTCTCTCTCTCTCTCTCTCTCTCTCTCTCTCTCTCTCACACACACACACACACCATCCTCCGGTGACTCAATGACTACCATCACCTCCCCGGCTGTTCCTCACAAAACCCAGCAGGCTTTCCCAAAGACGCTGTTCATGAATTATTCCCTGCTCTCAATTCACACGCTTTCACACCAAGTTCCAGAGGCACGTGTGTGTGTGTGTGTGTGTGTGTGTGTGTGTGTGTGTGTGTGTGTGTGTGTGTGTGTGTGTGTGTGTGAGTTATGCGTGTGTGTGTGTGTGTGTGTTTGTGTCAGTTATGCGTGTGTGTGTGTGTGTGTGTGTGTGTGTGTAAGTGTGTGTGCATGTGTGCGCGCTCTCTCCCTTTCCCTTATTGTCTGTGCCTCTCTCTCTTTCTCTAAAAAGCGAAAGCATTCTCTCTCTCTCTCTCTCTCTCTCTTACACACACACACACACACACACACACACACACACATGTATACACACACACACTCACACACACACACACACACACACAGTGACACACACACGCACTGCGCAAATGCCCACACGCAAACGCCCACTTACTCATGTTTAGTTCGCGTGCACGTAGAGAGATAGACAGTGATGTGATAGAGGGAGATGGTGGGGGGTGAGGGAGTGGGGGTGGAGAGCTCGTGTGTGTGTGTGTGTGGGGGGGGGTGGCGGGTGTGTGTGTGTGTGTGTGTGTGTGTGTGTGTGTGTGTGTGTGTGTGTCTGTGTGTGTGTGTGTGTGAGACCTCAGAACTCAAAGCGTTCTCTATTCAAGGATTAAGATTTTAGGCATGGCCTATTCTTCCAATCCGTCCTACACACACACACACACACACACACACACACACACACACACAGAGAGAGAGAGAGAGAGAGAGAGAGAGAGACAGACAGACAGACAGACAGACAGACAGAGACAGAGAAAGAGAGGTTCGTGTGTGAGACAGTACTTCCCTTCCATCCCACCCTCCTCTCTCTCTCTCTTCCTCCCTCTCTCTCTCTGAACGTTGGGTGTTTGACTGTGTGGTGAATGATGTGTTGTCATCATTAGAAAGGCTAATCCTGTGGTTGTCCAACCAGCTGTGCACGTCGTGTTTTCGGATTGAGGGACGCTCTGAATAATCCACACATCTGATCACTTCCACGCCTCTCTCTCTCTCTCTCTGTCTCTCTCTCTCTCTCTCTCTCTCTGAACGTTGGGTGTTTGACTGTGTGGTGAATGATGTGTTGTCATCATTAGAAAGGCTAATCCTGTGGTTATCCAACCAGCAGTGCACGTTGTGTTTTCGGATTGAGGGACGCTCTGAATAATCCACACATCTGATCACTTCCACGCCTCTCTCTCTCTCTCTGTGTCTCTCTCTCTGTCTCTCTCTCTTTGTCTATCTCTCTCCATATCCCCTCTCACTGTCCCTCTGTCTCTGTCAATGTTGTGTGTGTGTGTGTGTGTGTGTGTGTGTGTGTGTGTGTGTGTGTGTTGCACAAGAGTGGAAACATGCATACATGTGAGAGAGAGAGAGAGAGAGAGAGAGAGAGAGAGAGAGAGAGAGAGAGTGACATAATTCTCTTTTTGAAGATAAGAGATTAACAATTTCATGGGCTTTTTTTTTAATAATACAGTCCCTGCCCTATACATTGGGTCTGTACTACACAACAATATAAGATAAAACCAGGACCATGCAAGAGAGAGAGAGAGAGAGAGAGAGAGAGAGAGAGAGAGAGGGTTTCAATCTGACAATAAATGGCTACTGCACTAACTCTGAGAATATGATGCAAGAGAATAAACGTACCTGACAGGCAATTAAAAATAAATAAATAAATAAAATAAATGTTGGGTGTTTGACTGTGTGGTCAATGGTGTGTTGTCATCGTTAGAAAAGGCTAATCCTGTGGTTACCCAACCAGATGTGTACGTCGTGCACGTCGTGTTTTCGGATTGAGGGACGATTTGAATAATTGACACATGTGATCCATTCCACGCCTCTCTCTCTTTGTCTATCTCTCTCGATATCCCCTCTCACTGTCTCTCTGTCTCTGTCAATGTTGGGTGTTTGACTGTGTGGTCAATGATGTGTTGTCATCGTTAGAAAGGCTAATCCTGTGCTTGTCCAACCAGATGGTCGTGTTGTGTTTTGGGGTCAGGGAACGATCTGAATAACTGATACGTCTGATCACTTCCACGCCTCTCTCTCTCCCCCTCTCTCTCTGCGATAACAATTCAAGGAAGCCAGACCGTCTGTATACAGGAAATTAACTGTCTCCTCTCATTTCTCTTTGTCTCTCTTTGTCT
>NC_134903.1:26315739-26320739 GCF_041734735.1 Babylonia areolata
CTCTCTCTCTCTGTCTCCCTCCCTACCTCTATCTCTCCCCCCCCCTCTCTCTCTCTCTGTCTCCCTCCCTACCTCTATCTCTCCCCCCCTCTCTCTCTCTCTCTGTCTCCCTCTCTACCTCTATCTCTCCCCCCTCTCTCTCTATCTCTTTCTCTCTCACCTCTCTCTGTCTCCCTCCCTACCTCTATCTCTCCCCCCCCCTCTCTCTCTCTCTGTCTCCCTCCCTACCTCTATCTCCCCCCCCCCTCTCTCTCTCTGTCTCCCTCCCTACCTCTATCTCTCCCCTCCCCCCTCTCTCTCCCCCTTTCTCTCTCTCCTCTCCCCTCTCACTCAACAACTCTTTTCTTTCCTCCATGCCCCTCTCTCTTACCCCACCCCCACCCCCACCCTCACCCCTCACTCCCTCCCTCTCCTTCTCTCTCTTTCTCAAGTACGTGTGACAGAAAGCAGCAGCAGCAGCAGCAGCAGCAAACAGGACACACCAAGTACAAAGCACACCACACACCATCAGGTCTCACGTGAAGTTCTCAGCTGCGCACACGCTGCGTGAATTATGTAACGGGGCATCAGAGAAAGGCGACAGCTCCTTTACTGTGTCAACTGACGGCTCAATACCACTGCTACCCAGACAGGGGGTTGGGGGAGTGTGTGTGTGAGTGTGTGTGAGGGGGGGGGGGGTGTGGGTGGGCAGGGTGGTCGGAGGGTGTGAGGGTATGGAACCGAAAGGAGGAAGGATGATGATGATGAGGGTATGGGGAAGGAGTGGGATAAGAACGAGGGGGGAAAGGAGTATGAGAAAGCAGAAGGAAGGGTTAAGAAGAAGAGGAGGAGGAGAAGAAGAAGAAGAAGGAGGAGGAGGAGGGGGAGGAGGAGGAGAAGAAGAAGAAGAAGGAGGAGGAGGAGGAGCGGGAGGAGGGGGAAGAGAAGAAGGAGGAGGAGGAGCGGGAGGAGGAGAAGGAGAAGAAGGAGGAGGAGGAGCGGGAGGAGGGGGAGGAGAAGAAGAAGGAGGAGGAGGAGCGGGAGGAGGGGGAGGAGAAGAAGGAGGAGGAGGAGCGGGAGGAGGAGAAGAAGAAGAAGGAGGAGGAGGAGGAGCGGGAGGAGGAGGAGAAGAAGAAGGAGGAGGAGGAGCGGGAGGAGGAGAAGAAGAAGAAGGAGGAGGAGGAGGAGCGGGAGGAGGAGGAGGAGAAGAAGGAGGAGGAGGAGGAGCGGGAGGAGGAGGAGGAGAAGAAGGAGGAGGAGGAGCGGGAGGAGGAGAAGAAGAAGAAGGAGGAGGAGGAGGAGCGGGAGGAGGAGGAGAAGAAGAAGGAGGAGGAGGAGGGGGAGGAGGAGGAGAAGAAGAAGAAGAAGAAGGAGGAGGAGGGGGAGGAGGAGAAGAAGAAGGAGAAGAAGAAGGAGGAGGAGGAGAAGAAGAAGAAGGAGGAGGAGGAGGAGAAGAAGAAGGAGGAGGAGGGGGAGGAGGAGGAGAAGAAGAAGGAGGAGGAGGAGGGGAAGGAGGAGGAAGGAGGAGGAGGAATAGAAAACAGCATCAACCAGTCGCAGTAACTAGTAAGAAACGTTCAGCATGCTGCAGGTAGTGGAACGTATTCCTACGGCAGCAGTTCGCTCAACACACCTCCTCTACGTTCACAAAGAAATCCAGGATATTACGGAAACCTTGCAACAAGTTTTCATTACAAAACGAAAACAACAACAACAACAACAACAACAAAAAAGAAGCAAAAACAAACGAGAAATGTCATAAATCAGACGAGACAATCTGTCTGAAGAAAAAGTAGATGTCTGCTGGAAATACCTCCTATCGTCTGTGGGAAGAAAGAAAGGTTAGGGTGATGGTGGAGAGAGAGAGAGGGGGGGGGGGGGGGCATGGGGGGGGGGGGGGGGGCATAAATCATGGAAGTGAGGTTTTCTTTAGAGTGGAAGCCTTGGTTATGACTGTTGTTCTGGAGGGTAAGAACAACAACAAGAACAACAAAGACAAAAGAAAACCTGTGTCGGGTATCATTTTTCTCTGGAAGAATCTCGTTTTCGTTTGTAGTGTGTGTGTGTGTGTGTGTGTGTGTGTGTGTGTGTGTGTGTGTGTGTGTGTGTGTGTGTGTGTGTGTGTGTGTGTGACTGTCTGTCTGTCTCTCTTCATCTCTCGCCTCCCTCTGTCTCTCTTATTCAACAACTCTCACTGTCTCTCTCTCTCCATCTCTCTCTGTGGTCATGCCTACGATTCTATATACTCATATGCATTACAAATTGTGAACCATCCTCACCCAACTCTTTTTTCTTCTTTTTTTTTTTCTTTTTTCTTCTTCTTTATTTCTTACTGATTTCGCTTTGATATATCTTTACATCTCTCTCTCTCTCTCTCACTCTCTCTCTCTCTCTCTGTCTCTCTCTCTCTGTCTCTCTGTCTCTCTCTCTGTCTCTCTCTCTGTCTCTCTCTCTCTCCCTGTCTCTCTCTCTCTCTGTCTGTCTCTCTCTCTCTCTGTCTCTCTCTGTCTGTCTCTGTCTCTCTCTCTCTGTCTCTCTCTCTCTCTCTGTGTCTCTCTGTCTCTCTCTCTCTCTGTCTGTCTCTCTCTCTCTCTGTCTCTCTCTCTCTGTGCTCACTCTTCCTTTCTTTCTCTCCCTTCCCCCACATAATGTGTCCATCTTGTCCATATCCCAATTACCTGTCTCCTTATTTCCTTCTTTTTTTTATGTCTCTCACATATGTGTTTTAAATTTTATCATTACTTTTCTGTGTTAGTTTCACCCGCATCATCCATGTGTGGCATTCATGCTAGGGTTTTGTTGTTTTTGTTTTTCCCTCTGTGTGTGTGTGTGTGTGTGTGTGTGTGTGTGTGTGTGTGTGTGTGTGTGTGTGTCTGTGTGTGTATGTGTGCAGTATGTTACTCGCTTCCGTTTCGTACAGATGTGAGTGATGTTGTGTCTCTCTGTGTCAAGCTGTGTTGTACATTATACTTATTTAGTATAACAACATATATATGCGTATGTATGTTTGTGTGTATCTTAGAACAACGACAGATGTGTAAGTCGGCCAAAGTGCTAATATCTTCACCGTTGAAATATAAACATTCATTCATGCATTCATTCATTCTCTCTCGCTCACACACACACACACACACACACACACACACACACACACACGTACACGCATATACATGCATACACACATACACATAGATATCCATTGTCGACTATTTATTTTCTCTCTCTCTCTCTCTCTCTCTCTCTCTCTCTCTATATATATATATATATATATATATATATATATATATATATATATATATATATATATAGAAAGATCGTTTTCTCTCTCCCCCAAACACACACACATAAGTCATAAGTATGCACACATAATCCTCTGTCTTGTTTACTCATTTCTATGCGCGCACGTCAGCCATTCCCCATGGCTCTCTCTAAACCACACACACACACACACACACACACACACACACACACACACACATGGAGCAAACACGCATATCTGCGACTAGACGGGGTTTCAGTTCGCATTCTAAGATCAACACCAGGTAATGTACAAACAATACTGGGCCTGTCAACGCAAACACAGACTGGAAACCTGTCATCAAAGCGTGAACCTTTCTCACCTTTCGGACTGAATGTCCTCGAGTCGAGAAGCGGAAGTGACGCATATGACGCGCCCGTGACTTCCGCCCCCCCCCCCCCCCCCCCCCCCCCCCACTGACCGGAAATGAAGGCCGATTGCTGAATGGTCTCCCTTTCGTCAGGCCGTTCTTAACGTGACTCAAGCAAGAGAAGCGAGCGAGAAACAGACAAACATACAGACAGACAGAGGGATACATAGAGACATATACAGAGAAACAGAGGGAGAGAGAGGGGGGCAGAAAGAGAGAGAGAGGAGAGACAGACAGACAGACAGACAGAGGGATACATAGAGACATATACAGAGAAACAGAGGGAGAGAGAGGGGGGCAGAAAGAGAGAGAGGAGAGACAGACATACAGACAGACATAGGGATACATAGAGACATATACAGAGAAACAGAGGGAGAGAGAGGGGGGCAGAAAGAGAGAGAGAGGAGAGACAGACATACAGACAGACAGAGGGATACATAGAGACATATACAGAGAAACAGAGGGAGAGAGAGGGGGGCAGAAAGAGAGAGAGAGGAGAGACAGACAGACAGACAGACAGACAGAGGGATACATAGAGACATATACAGAGAAACAGAGGGAGAGAGAGGGGGGCAGAAAGAGAGAGAGAGGAGAGACAGACAGACAGACAGACAGAGGGATACATAGAGACATATACAGAGAAACAGAGGGAGAGAGAGGGGGGCAGAAAGAGAGAGAGAGGAGAGACAGACAGACAGACAGAGGGATACATAGAGACATATACAGAGAAACAGAGGGAGAGAGAGGGGGGCAGAAAGAGAGAGAGAGGAGAGACAGACAGACAGACAGACAGAGGGATACATAGAGACATATACAGAGAAACAGAGGGAGAGAGAGGGGGCCAGAAAGAGAGAGAGAGGAGAGACAGACAGACAGACAGACAGAGGGATACATAGAGACATATACAGAGAAACAGAGGGAGAGAAAGGGGGCCAGAAAGAGAGAGGAGAGACAGACAGACAGACAGAGGGATACATAGAGACATATACAGAGAAACACAGGGAGAGAGAGGGGGGCAGAAAGAGAGAGAGAGGAGAGACAGACAGACAGACAGACAGAGGGATACATAGAGACATATACAGAGAAACAGAGGGAGAGAGAGGGGGGCAGAAAGAGAGAGAGAGGAGAGACAGACAGACAGACAGACAGAGGGATACATAGAGACATATACAGAGAAACAGAGGGAGAGAGGGGGGGGCAGAAAGAGAGAGAGAGGAGAGACAGACAGACAGAGGGATACATAGAGACATATACAGAGAAACAGAGGGAGAGAGAGGGGGGCAGAAAGAGAGAGAGAGGAGAGACAGACAGACAGACAGACAGAGGGATACATAGACATATACACAGAGAGAA
>NC_134903.1:26338239-26340739 GCF_041734735.1 Babylonia areolata
ACACACACACACACCACACACACCACACACACACACACACACACACACACACCACACACACACACACACACACACACACACACCACACCACACACCACACACACACCACACCACACCACACACACACACACACACCACACCACACCACACACACACACACCACACCACACCAGGCAATGTCTCTGTATCATTTCCCTAGGGTCACAGTTCTCCTGTCACGTATTTGTATTGTGTTGTATTTCTCTTCTATTGTCACAGCAGATTTCTCTGTGTGAATTTCGGGCTGCTCTCCCTAGGGAGAGCGCATCGCTACACCCCCCCTTTTTTTTTCTTCTTCTTCTTCTTCTTCTTTTCCTTTTTTTTTTCCCCTGCTTGCAGTTTTTATGCTTTTCCCTATCGAAGTGGCCTTTTCTACATAATTTTGCCCAGGAACAATCCTTTTGTTGCCATGGGTTCTTTTACGTGCACCAAGTGCATGATGCACACGGGAACTCGCTTCATCGTCTCAAACGAATAACTAGCGTCCAGACCACCACTCAAGGTCTTGTGGAGGGGGAGAAAATATCGGCGGCTGAGCCGTGATTCGAACCAGCGCGCTCAGATTCTCTCGCTTCCTAGGCGGACGCGTTACCTCTAGGCCATCACTCCACTTGTGGGCTGCTGACTCTCTTCTCTCTCTCTCTCTAACACACACCCTCTCTCTCTCTCTCTCATACACACACCCTCTCTCTCTCTCTCTCTCATACACACACACCCTCTCTCTCTCTCATACACACACACCCTCTCTCTCTCTCTCTCTCACACACACACCCTCTCTCTCTCTCTCTCACACACACCCTCTCTCTCTCTCTCTCTCTCTCTCATACACACACACCCTCTCTCTCTCACTCTCATACACACACCCTCTCTCTCTCTCTCTCTCATACACACACACCCTCTCTCTCTCTCATACAAACACACCCTCTCTCTCTCTCTCTAACACACACCCTCTCTCTCTCTCATACACACACCCTCTCTCTCTCTCTAACACACACCCTCTCTCTCTCTCTCTCTCATACACACAAACCCTCTCTCTCTCTCTCATACACACACACCCTCTCTCTCTCTCATACACACACCCTCTCTCTCTCTCATACACACACCCTCTCTCTCTCTCTAACACACACCCTCTCTCTCTCTCTCATACACACACCCTCTCTCTCTCTCTCTCTCTAACACACCCCCTCTCTCTCTCTCTCTAACACACACCCTCTCTCTCTCTCTCATACACACACCCTCTCTCTCTCTCTAACACACACCCTCTCTCTCTCTCATACACACACCCTCTCTCTCTCTCTCTAACACACACCCTCTCTCTCTCTCATACACACACCCTCTCTCTCTCTCTCTAACACACACCCTCTCTCTCTCTCATACACACACCCTCTCTCTCTCTCTCATACACACACCCTCTCTCTCTCTCTCTAACACACACCCTCTCTCTCTCTCATACACACACCCTCTCTCTCTCTCTCATACACACACCCTCTCTCTCTCTCTCATACACACACCCTCTCTCTCTCTCTCTCTAACACACACCCTCTCTCTCTCTCTCTAACACACACCCACTCTCTCTCTCATACACACACCCTCTCTCTCTCTCTCATACACACACCCTCTCTCTCTCTCTCATACACACACACCCTCTCTCTCTCTCATACACACACCCTCTCTCTCTCTCTCTAACACACACCCTCTCTCTCTCTCTCTCTAACACACACCCTCTCTCTCTCTCTCTCTCATACACACACCCCCTCTCTCTCTCTCATACACACACCCTCTCTCTCTCTCTCTAACACACACCCTCTCTCTCTCTCATACACACACCCTCTCTCTCTCTCTCATACACACACCCTCTCTCTCTCTCTCATACACACACCCTCTCTCTCTCATACAAACACACCCTCTCTCTCTCTCTCTAACACACACCCACTCTCTCTCTCTCATACACACACCCTCTCTCTCTCTCTCTAACACACACCCTCTCTCTCTCTCTAACACACACCCTCTCTCTCTCTCTCTCATACACACACCCCCTCTCTCTCTCTGTCTGCCTCCCCCCATACCCAGCCCACACAGCACAGAAAGGGCGGACAGGTCCCCAGTCCGAAGGGAGGAGCGGCAGGAAAGACTCCGTTGTGTGGGTCGTCCTCTACCTCCCGGTCAGGTCAGGGGAAACTACTGCCACTCATGCTGTTCCCCCCACCCCCCCTTCCCCCTCCCTCACTCCCTCCTTCCCTCTCCCCCTTCCTCTCTGTCTGTCTGTCACGCACACACACACACACACACACACACACACACACACACTCACTCACACATACATACACGTGCATATAAACGTTCATCTGCACACACGCCAACACACACGAACGTACGCGTGCGCGAACACACACACACACAAACACACAACACAACTCAACCCCCCCCCCCCCCCCCCCCCCCGCCACACACACACACACAG
>NC_134903.1:26350739-26353239 GCF_041734735.1 Babylonia areolata
CATATATATATATATATATGTATGTATGTATGTATATGTATATATATATATATATATATATATATATATATATATATATATATATATCCACTGATATACACATGCACATATGTATACACATATATACACATATACACGAACCTAATTATTGCATATACACATATACAAAACCACACATACTAATCAAAATAAACAAAATAACGTTCTCTTTCATTCTTCTTCTTCTCTTCCTCCTCCTTCTTCTCCTCCTCCTCCTCATTCTTCTTCTCTTCCTCCTCCTTCTTCTCCTTCTTCTTCTCTTCCTCCTCCTTCTTCTCCTTCTTCTTCTCCTCCTCCTCCTTCTTCTTCCTTCTTCTCCTTCTTCTTCTCTGCCTCCTCCTTCTTCTCCTTCTCCTCCTCCTCCTTCTTCTCCTCCTCCTCCTCCTTCTTCTTCTCTTCCTCCTCCTTCTTCTCCTCTCCTTCTTCTTCTCTGCCTCCTCCTTCTTCTCCTTCTCCTCCTCCTCCTTCTTCTCCTCCTCCTCCTCCTTCTTCTTCTCTTCCTCCTCCTCCTTCTTCGACGAACCATTCTGACTTGTTGCCTCCATTTTATTTGGGTTTCTGTGCAAAAGCTTGAACAAAAGCTATTCAAACTCATCAAAGAGGCGCAGCATAGCTGTCAAACTAAATTGCATTGACCCAAAGTAATAGATAGATAAATAAATAAATATGCAACTTCAAAGAAACATTTTTTTCTTTCTTGTTGTTTGTTGTTGTTGTTGTTTTGCATCAGAAATATGTATGTTTGGATACCTTTTTACAGTTGTTTCTTCATATATAACTTCCACATATCAATATAAATGAATAAATTAATGAATAAGTACATAAATAAATAAATAACTTCAAAGAAACCGTTTTTTTTTTTTTTTTTCTTCTTGTTTTTTTGCATCAGAGATGTGTATGTTTGGATGCCTTTTTACAGCTGTTTCTTCTTTGTATATATTTTCCACATACAGATATAGATAATTAAGTAGATGAATGAATACAGAAATAAATAAGTATAGTACTTCAATGAAAGATTTCTTCGTCTTTCTTGCTGTTGTTGTTGTTGTTTTTTGTGGGGGGTTTTGCATCAGAGATAAAAAAAATTTAAAAATGTATGGTTGGATGCCTTTTTACTTTTATTTCTCCTTTGTTTATCTTCCACGAATAGATATAAATAAACGAATGAATGAATGAATGAATGAATAAACAAATAAATATTCAACTTCACAGAAACAGGTTTTTTGTTTCTTTCTTCTTGTTTTTGTTGTTCTTTTTTGCATCAGATATGTGTATGTTTGGAAGCCTTTTTGCATTTGTCTCTTTTCGTATATATCTTTAACATATCAATACAAATATGTGGAGTGATGGCCTGCAGGTAACCCGTCCGCCTAGGAAAGCGAGAGAATCTCAGCGCGCTGGTTCGAATCACGGCTCAGCCGCCGATATTTTCTGCCCTTCCACTAGATTTTGAGTGGTGGTCTGGACGCTAGTCATTCGGATGAGAAACGATAAACCGAGGTCCCGTGTGCAGCATGCACTTAGCGCACGTAAAAGAACCCACGGCAACAAAAGGGTTGTTCCTGGCAACAATTCTGTAGAAAAATCCACTTCGACAGGAAAAACAAATAAAACTGCACGCAGGAATTTTTTTTTTTTAATTAATGGGTGGCGCTGTAGTGTAGCGAAGCGCTCTCCCTGGGGAGAGCAGCCCGAATTTTACACAGAGAAATCTGTTGTGACAAAAAGAGAAATACAAATACAAATGAATGAATGAATGAATGAATAAACAAATAAATATGCAACTTTAAAGAAACAGTTTTTCTTTCCTTTGTTGTTGTTTTTCATCAGAGATGTGTATGTCTGAATGTGTTTTTTTTACAGTTGTTTCTTCTTCCTATATTATCTTTCAGATATCAATATAAATAAATAACTGAGTGAATGAACTGATGAATATGCAACTTCAAAGAAACATTTTTCCCTTGTTGTTTTCGTTTGCTTTTTTTTTCCATTAGAGATATGCATGTTTGGATGCCTTCTTACAGTTTTTTCTTCTTGGTTTTTTTACTTCCACATTATATGTGAACACGACCGCTCCCATTTATTTATTTATTTATTTATTATTATTAATTATTATTACTACTACTACTACTACTACTACTACTACTACTACTACTACTACCTTTTTATATTATAATTATTATTATTTATTTATTTATTTATTTACTTATTTATGTTTTTTAAGGCCTGACTAAGCGCGTTGGGTTACGCTGCTGGTCAGGCATCTGCTTGGCAGATGTGCTGTAGCGTATATGGATTTGTCCGAACGCAGTGACGCTTCCTTGAGCTACTGAAACTGAAACTGAAACTCCCAGAAAGGGGAGAGAGATGGAAAAGCATTCCATGCACAAAGTGGAGGAAGGATAAACAAAGTCTGAAATAATATTTCCCCCCAACTGAACAAAGAGATCCAAAGTGTTAG
>NC_134903.1:26365739-26368239 GCF_041734735.1 Babylonia areolata
GAAAGAGAGAGAGAGAGAGAGAGGAGAGAGAGAGAGAGAGAGAGAGAGAGAGAGAGAGAGAGAGAGAGAGAGAGAGAGAGAGAGAGAGAGAGAGAGAGAGAGAGAGAGAGTGAGAAAAACGGAATCCTGTATACAAACTAAATAAACCTGATTAATTCATCTTTTCTTATAACAAACTGACCCACTACTCTACACACACACACGGCACAATCCCTCATTAAGATTCTATTCCACACTCTCCACCCGTTTTGGAGTAATCTGAACCCAGTTTATAAAAAAATAAAATAAAATAAAAAGTAAAAACACACAAAAAACAGGCAATTTTGTCCCCGGAAATGCAACAGAAATGCAACTAGCCTCGTTTATTAAATTTACTTGCCAAACAATGCGCCGCTGTTCTAAGGAATACAGTCTCCGTAACTTTCAGATGTTGCTCCCAGACTTTGCCCCAAATCGTATCGATTGCTTTCTCTCAGAAAACAAAGGCTGCATCGCTTTAATATACCCGTTAGCCCTTTTTTTTTAATATCATTATTAAGAGACGGTTTGTTCATCAAAGGAGAGAAATAATTTGTCTTCTATTCTTTCTGTTCTTTTGGGGGAAAAGTTTAACTTTGTATAACGCGCGCGCGCGCACACACACACACACACACACACACACACACACACACACACACACACACACACACACACACACACACACACACACACACACACACACACACACACACACACACACACACACACACGAACCCTCTCCACGGTAGCGTGATTCATGTAGTCCAAGCTGGTCTCAAATATCGTTTCTTATTCATTTCTGTAAAAGGTCAAGGTGAAAAACCGTCCATTACATCTTGTAAACAAGGAGAGAAGAAAAACAAACCCAGTAAGATTTTGGAACATGAAAAACAAGACAAGACAAGACAAGGCAAGTCAAGGAAGACAAGACAAGGCAAGACAAGACAAGACAAGGCAAGGAAGACAAGACAAGACAAGACAAGGCATGGCAAGGAAGACAAGACACGGCAAGGTAAGACAAGACGAGGCAAGGCAAGGTAAGACAAGACAAGGCAAGACAAGACAAGGCAAGGCAAGGTAAGACAAGACAAGGCAAGGCAAGGCAAGGCAAGGCAAGGCAAGGCAAGACAAGGCAAGACAAGACAAGGCATGGCAAGGAAGACAAGACACGGCAAGGTAAGGTAAGACAAGACAAGGCAAGACAAGACAAGGCAAGACAAGACAAGGCAAGGCAAGACAAGACAAGACAAGGCAAGACAAGACAAGTCCAGACCAATTATTAGGAGGGTAAGAGATAAGCAAGGAACGTGTTTTGTGATGTCCGGTCCTCACCCAAAAGAGGGATTAAAGCCAAATATGCGGGGGGAAAAAAACGTGAATGAAAGGAAAAGAAATAAAACAACAGAAACAAAATACCATCCGTACTTCGTGGTCATGTCAACACACACACACACACACACACACACACACACACACACACATTCACTCACTCATTCACATACACACATCCACTCACGCACGCATGCAAGCACGCACAGAGAGACAGAGAGAGAGAGATTCAGAATCGGATCATTTATTCATTGACAGGCCTAGGCCCCTTATGAAGGGGTAAGTGACAACATGAATAATATCAAACAAAATGAAAATATCTAACCAACTATATATAAGTACACACATTACATAAACGCTGCAATGAAGTACAGCATCTTAAGATGTTACGATAACCCGAAATTAAAATGCCTGGTGTAAAAACAGTGCCAGCTTCCATGTGTCAGCATGTCTCGTGGATGACAATAATAAACTCAGTTTGAATAGATATGGCTGTCGATAGTACTTAAGTGGTATGTATTTTTCTCTAATTCTACAAAGAGCTGGACACTGTCGATAGTACTTAAGTGGTATATATTTTTCTCTAATTCTAAAAAGAGCTGGACACTGTCGATAGTACTTAAGTGGTATATATTTTTCTCTAATTC
This sequence comes from Babylonia areolata, assembly GCF_041734735.1. NCBI lineage: Eukaryota > Metazoa > Mollusca > Gastropoda > Neogastropoda > Buccinidae > Babylonia > Babylonia areolata. The sequence goes on from NC_134903.1 coordinate 26,367,734, forward strand.
TAAAAAGAGCTGGACACTGTCGATAGTACTTAAATGGTATATATTTTTCTCTAATTCTACAAAGAGCTGGACAACGAAAAACAAAATGTACCTCGTCTTCTTTGTCTTCTTTACACAGTGGGCAAATCAAATCATTGTCAGTAAAATCTCTGCATCTATAGTAATGTGTAGCTAAATCTGACACGCCTAACCTAAATCTTGTTGTCACATACTTCAAATACATGTCCATGTTACATACCAAGTACTGTTTAACATCGTGTGTACGTCCAAAAGTTCTATACAAACTAAATATTTCACTATTTTGAATATAGCGTTGCCGGAAAAGACTTACAAATTGATTTATACTATCAACACCTTGATTCAACCATACATCACCAAAACCACATCTAAATTAACAAATACGTACATCTGTGACCCAATTTCTCTTTCCCCTAATATCTAACTCATGCAACATTTTGTAAGCTCTATAAGGTATTCAATAATTTTCCATTTGTAACAACTTAAAC
>NC_134903.1:26375739-26378239 GCF_041734735.1 Babylonia areolata
TTCGAAATGGACAACTGTACAGATAATCGAAATGTGCTGTTAGAAGGAAAGAGACTGGTCTAGGATTACACCAAGACAGTGAACAGAAGGAGAAAGTGAAACTGAGAGAGAGAAGCATACAGACAGGCAGACAGACAGACAGACACACACACACACACACACACACACACACACACACACACACCGAAGCAGCCAAAGAACAACTAACCACCACCATATCCCCCCCAACACAAACGGACACAAGGGAAGCCTTAAATAGAGGCAAGCAACCCTCACAAAACCACACTTCCTACACAGACAGTTGCCCGTGGCAACACTGTGGGTCTGTCTGTCTGTCTGTCTGTCTGTCTGAACTGCCATGTCTTCTTCTTCCTGTGCTGCCTAAGTGGGAGGGGGAGTGGGGGGGGGGGGGCTGTGGGGGGAGATGGAGATGGTGGGACGGGAAGGGTGAAGGAGGGGTGTAGACGCAGGGAAAAATATCAGGGGTAAATGGGAAGAGAAAGAGAGGAAGAAAAGGGAAGAAAGGAAGAAAGAAAGGAGTGGGAAGAAAGAAAGAAAGAAAAAAGAAAAGAAGGAAGAAATAAATATATAAAAAAGAGATGGAAGAAATAAAGAAAGGAATAAAGCAAGAAGGAAGAAAGGAAAGAATGAAGAAAGAAAGAAAGAAAGACAAGACAGAAAAAAGAAAAGAAAGGAAAGAAGGAAGAAATAAAAGAAAGAAAGTAGGAAAGAAGTAGAAATGAAAAAGAAAGAAAAAGAGAGAGAAAAAGGAAGAAAGAAGGAAAGAAATAAAGAAAGGAATAAAACAAAAAAAAAGGAAGAAAGAATGAAAGAAAGAAAAGAAAGAAGGGAGAAATAAATGAATAAAACAAGAAGGAAGAAAGGAGAGAGAAAGAAAGAAAGAAAAGAAAGAACAAATAAATGAATAAAGCAAGAAGAAAGAAAGGAGAAAGAAAGAAAGAAGGCAGGAAAGTAAGAAAGAAAGAAAGAAAGAAAGAAGGCATGAAAGTAAGAAAGAAAGAAAGAAAGAAGGCAGGAAAGAAAGAAAGAAAGAAGGCAGGAAAGAAAGAAAGAAAGAAAGAAGGCAGGAAAGAAAGAAAGAAAGAAAGAAAGAAGGCAGGAAAGAAAGAAAGAAAGAAAGAAAGAAAGAAGGCAGGAAAGAAAGAAAGAAAGAAAGAAAGAAAGAAGGCAGGAAAGTAAGAAAGAAAGAAAGAAAGAAAGAAGGCAGGAAAGAAAGAAAGGAGAAAGAAAGAAGGCAGGAAAGTAAGAAAGAAAGAAAGAAAGAAAGAAGGCAGGAAAGAAAGAAAGGAGAAAGAAAGAAAGAAAGAAGGCAGGAAAGAAAGAAAGAAAGAAAGAAAGAAGGCAGGAAAGAAAGAAAGAAAGAAAGAAAGAAGGCAGGAAAGAAAGAAAGAAAAAAGAAAGAAGGCAGGAAAGAAAGAAAGAAAGAAAAAAGAAAGAAGGCAGGAAAGAAAGAAAGAAAGAAGGCAGGAAAGAAAGAAAGAAGGCAGGAAAGAAAGAAAGAAAGAAAGAAAAAAGAAAGAAGGCAGGAAAGAAAGAAAGAAAGAAAGAAAGAAGTAGGAAGAAAGACAGAAAAAAAAATGAAAACCCAACAACAACAACAACAACACGAAAGCTGATGACTCGGATGATTATTTTCGTTCTCCTTCACTTGAAGGGAAGTGCGTGCGTGCGTGCGTGCGTGCGTACACACATGAGTAGGGGTGGGGGGGGGGGGGGGGGGACTGGCGAATGGTGAGTGTGTGTGTGTACATGTGTGAGAGTGAGAGACAGACAAACATGTAGAGAAGAGAGAGGGGAGTGGCAGAAGGGGGTGGGGGTGGGGGGGGGGGGGGGGGGGGGGGTTGAGGATTCCACTCTTTTCTTTTCATGAGGGAAAAACACAAGAACAATAGTTTTGTGCAGAGAGTGAACAGACAGAGAGATGATCAGACAGACACAGAGAGAGAGAGAGAGAGAGAGAGAGAGAGAGAGAGACAGAGACAGAGACAGAGACAGAGACAGACAGAAAGAGAGAGGGGGAAAGGGACAGAGACAGACAGACAGACACACACACACACACACACACACACACACACACACAGAGAGAGAGAAAGGCACAGAGACAGACAGACAGACAGAGAAAAGAACAGAGACACACAGACAGACAGACAGACAGACAGACACACACACACACACACACACACACACACACACAGAGAAAGGCACAGACAGACAGACAGAGAAAAGAACAGAGACAGACAGACAGACACACACACACACACACACACACACAGAGGGGGAGAGAGAAAGAGAGAGAACAGACTTCCTTAAAAAAATAAAATAAAAGAATTGAAATCGCCGAAAATTTGGTAGGAAACATGCTACTCTTTATCGTCTTCCAAGTCAATCTTTGTCTCTGTCTCTGTCTCTCTCTGTCTCTCTCTCTCTCTCTCTTCCCCCCTCTTTCTCCCTCTCTCCACCTCTCTCTCTCTCCCTCCCT
>NC_134903.1:26385739-26395739 GCF_041734735.1 Babylonia areolata
GAGGGGGGGGGGGATGCTCGGGTTGACTGCAGTGTTGACTTTTGCATCCGCTGATCGGAAGAGGGAGGGGGAGAAGACTGAGAAAAAGAGAGAGGGGGGCAGAGAGAGAGAGAGAGAGAGAGGGGGGGGGGGGGGTTGGAAGCAGAAAACGAACGATTGAACGAACTTTTTTTTTCTAACGAGGATAGTGGAATAAGCATGCATATGCTTTTTTACATCCAGCCCTGAGGGCAAAGAGGGATAAAATCAACATATTCACAAGATAAAAAAAAAACAGTTATATAAATACAATCATGACATTCAAATACACCCAAATGCACAGTAAACATTTACAGGTACACAACGAATGTATAAAATAAAATAAAAATATAGTAGTATAGCGCGATGAGAGAGAGAGAGATGACGATGATGAAAGAGAGGGTGTGGACCTGGGTGGCAGAGAGAGAGTAAATGAGAGAGAAAGATGGTGACAGAGAGAGAGAGAGAGAGGAGGGGAGTAAAAGGTAAGGAGCTGATGGAGGGAGGTGGTGGAGGAGGGTGGAAAGTGGATATTAAGAAGTGAGGAGTGGGGTAGTGGGGAGGAGGGGAGAAGATGTTGACTTCTTCATCCGCTGATCGGGAGAGCGTGATGAGCAAGGGAGGGCGAAAGAGAGGGGGGGAGGGGGACAGAGTGGAAAAAAAAAGAGAGAGAGAGAGAGGGTGGGTGGCAGAGAGAGAGACAATGACAGAGTGTGAAAGCGAGGGTGACAGAGAGAGAGGGGGAGGGGGAGGTAAGGGGGTGGGGGTGGGGGGTGGCAGGACACGCTCGGAGTGAAGAGAATCTTGTGATGACTGATTCGCTGCGCTTTTCTGAGCTGTTGTGTACATGAGAGAGTGGGGTACTGGTGGTGTGGTTATGGGAGGGGTGTGTGTGTGGGGGGGGCGGGGAGGTGGAGGGCGGACGTGAAAACGTGCAGCGAGACTTGCGTAATTATTTTTCTTTCCGACGTTCTTGGAGAGGAGTGTGTGTGTGGATGGATTGGCTGATCGCGCGCGCGCGCGTGTGTGCGTGCGTGCATGCGCGTGTGTTCGTGCGTGCAAGCGCGTGTGTGCTCACACGCATGAGTGTGCGATTGGGTGATTTGTTTTTCTTTCTTTCTTCCTTGTTTTCTGGGGTTTTAGTTTTTCCATACACTGACTAACGAAGCTGATGGGGTTTGTTTTTTCTCTCTCTTTTATTTCAATTTCATGTAGAGTTTCTTTTTTCTCTCTACCGTCCGATCAACAATAATGAGATATTTCTTCGCAGAATTATTTTCTGGATTTATGGTTCAGGAAGAGACAGAAAGAGAGAGAGAGAGGCTGAGGGGGAAGAGAGAGAGACAGAGAGAGAGAGACAGAGACAGCGACAGAAACAGAGAGACAGACAGACAGATACAGAGAGAGAGAGAGAGACAGAGACAGCGACAGAGACAGAGAGACATAGACAGAGAGAGAGACAGACACAGACAGAGACACAGACACAGAGAGAGGGACAGACAGTGACAGAGAAAGAGAGAGAGAGACACACAGACAGACAGAGACACAGAGAGACAGAGACAGAGACACAGAAGGGGACAGAGAGAGACGGAGACAGAGACAGAGAAATGCCGGGAGGCAAATACAGAGACACAGAGACAGGGAGAGAGAGGTGGGTGGCGGGGGGTGTTACTTCAAAAGTTAGGAATTTCCACCAATTCAGCAACTTACTGCTTATTTCACCCTCCTTTTTTCGTTGTTTTTTTTTTTTTCCCAATGTCATCATCCATTGATTTATTTTTCCTTTCCTACTGGAAATATTGCCATCCTATTTGTTAGAAAAAAGAAAGAAAGAAAGAATAAAAAGAGAAAAGAAAGGTGGTTATTTCTCTCATCTCAGAGAAATGGAGTTTGCAGCGTGTGAGAGAGGTGATGTATATGGATGAAATGCGTAAAATACATTGTTGAGAAAGATGCGGTGGGGAAGTGAGGAGGCGACAGAGAACTAGAGAGAGAGTTGGACAGACACTGGCAGGCAGACAGACAGAGACAGAGAGAGTTAGACAGACACAGACAGACAGACAGACAGACAGGCAGGCAGGCAGACAAACAGAAACAGAGAGAGTTAAAGAGAAGACACACAATGACAGACACGGTTGAAAAAACACACCAAAAAGCAACCAACAACTAAGAGCCACACAGTGAGAGGTACAAAGAAAAGTTAGACGGAGACAGACAGAGATACAGAGTTAGACAGACAGAGACAGAGAGAGTTTGACAGAAACAGACAGACAGATAGAGAGTGTTTGACACAGACAGACAGACAGAGACAGAGAGAGTTAAAGAGAAGACACAGAGACAGACACAGTTGGAAAGACAGAGAGACAGACAGTGAGAGGTACAAAGAAATGAAAAGAGTTAGACACAGACAGACAGAGACAGAGAGAGTTAGACAGACACAGACAGACAGAGACAGAGAGAGTTAGACAGACACACACACACACACAGACAGACAGACAGAGAGAGTTAGACAGACACAGACAGAAATACAGACAGAGACAGAGAGAGTTAAACAGACACAGACAGATAGACAGACAGACAGAGTTAGACAGACACAGACAGACAGACAGACAGAGAGAGTTAGACAGACACAGACAGACAGAGACAGAGAGAGTCAGACAGACACAGACAGACAGACAGAGTTAGACAGACACAGACAGACAGACAGAGACAGAGAGAGTTAGACAGACACAGACAGAGAGAGTTAGACAGACACAGACAGACAGACAGAGACAGAGAGAGTTAGACAGACACAGACAGACAGACAGACAGAGAGAGTTAGACAGACACAGACAGACAGAGACAGAGAGAGTCAGACAGACACAGACAGACAGAGACAGAGAGAGTTAGACAGACACAGACAGACAGACAGAGACAGAGAGAGTTAAAGAGAAGACACGGACAAACACAGACACAGCGGGAAAGACAGAGAGACAGACAGTGAGAGGAACAAAGAAATGAAAAGAGTTAGACAGAGACAGACAGACAGAGACAGAGAGGGTTAGACACAGGCGGACAGACAGACAGAGACAGAGAGAGTTAAAGAGAAGACACAGACAAAGACAGACACAGCGGGAAAGACAGAGAGACAGACAGTGAGAGGAACAAAGAACAGGAACCCTACAGACAGAGAGAAAGAAACATACAGAAGGGAAATCAGTCGCTTTCCTTCCAGTTCTGCTTCACCGGCATGAGCCAAATAGTGTGTGTGTCTATGTACGTGTGTATCATTTTAAATGTGTGTGTGTGTGTGTGTGTGTGTGTGTGTGTGTGTGTGTGTGTGAGTGAGTGCGCGCGCGTGTGTGTGTGCGTGTGTGTGTGCGTGCGTGTGTGTCTGTCTGTCTGTCTGTCTGTCTGACTGACTGTCTGTCTGTGCGTCTCTCTGTCTTGTCTGTGTCTGTGTCTATGTTTGTGCGTGTGAGTACCAAATCTATCACGATCACTACCCATCACCACGTGTGTGAGTACCAAATCTATCACGATCACTACCTATCACCACGTGTGTGAGTACCAAATCTATCACGATCACTACCCATCACCACGCGTGTGAGTACCAAATCTATCACGATCACTACCCATCACCACGTGTGTGAGTACCAAATCTATCACGATCACTACCCATCACCACGTGTGTGAGTACCAAATCTATCACGATCACTACCCATCACCACGTGTGTGAGTACCAAATCTATCACGATCACTACCCATCACCACATGTGTGAGTACCAAATCTATCACGATCACTACCCATCACCACGTGTGTGAGTACCAAATCTATCACGATCACTACCCATCACCACGTGTGTGAGTACCAAATCTATCACGATCACTACCCATCACCACGTGTGTGAGTACCAAATCTATCACGATCACTACCCATCACCACGTGTGTGAGTACCAAATCTATCACGATCACTACCCATCACCACGTGTGTGAGTACCAAATCTGTCACGATCACTACCCATCACCACGTGTGTGAGTACCAAATCTATCACGATCACTACCCATCACCACGTGTGTGAGTACCAAATCTATCACGATCACTACCCATCACCACGTGTGTGAGTACCAAATCTATCACGATCACTACCCATCACCACGTGTGTGAGTACCAAATCTATCACGATCACTACCCATCACCACGTGTGTGAGTACCAAATCTATCACGATCACTACCCATCACCACGCGTGTGAGTACCAAATCTATCACGATCACTACCCATCACCACGTGTGTGAGTACCAAATCTATCACGATCACTACCCATCACCACGTGTGTGAGTACCAAATCTATCACGATCACTACCCATCACCACGTGTGTGAGTACCAAATCTATCACGATCACTACCTATCACCACGTGTGTGAGTACCAAATCTATCACGATCACTACCCATCACCACGTGTGTGAGTACCAAATCTATCACGATCACTACCCATCACCACGTGTGTGAGTACCAAATCTATCACGATCACTACCCATCACCACGTGTGTGAGTACCAAATCTATCACGGTCACTACCCATCACCACGTGTGTGAGTACCAAATCTATCACGATCACTACCCATCACCACGTGTGTGAGTACCAAATCTATCACGATCACTACCTATCACCACGTGTGTGAGTACCAAATCTATCACGGTCACTACCCATCACCACGTGTGTGAGTACCAAATCTATCACGGTCACTACCCATCACCACGTGTGTGAGTACCAAATCTATCACGGTCACTACCCATCACCACGTGTGTGAGTACCAAATCTATCACGATCACTACCCATCACCACGTGTGTGAGTACCAAATCTATCACGATCACTACCCATCACCACGTGTGTGAGTACCAAATCTATCACGATCACTACCCATCACCAATTCATCACGGTCTGTGTGGGTAGAGTGGAGATATCAGATTAAAAGGGAAAGAGTTACAGACTGGGTACAACCTAAAAATCTACAATTATCCTTGAGCAGTGGGGGTAGAATTGAAAATTTTCAAAGTGTAACGACATAAAATTATAATTTCTGCACTATAGTGCAATGGCTTACACATATGGGTATTTGCAATACTCTCTCTTCTACCGAGCTTTGTATGACGAGGGAAAACTTCGCGACAGCCTGGCTGCCCGCGAGCGAGGATCGCCGCTCGCGCAGTGCTGTAGGCCGAGTGACCAATGTCCAGTCTGTGTCATTGGGCGCGTGACCTACCAGCATGCATCGCAGCCCTGTATGTATATAGAACTCAGAACTCAGAACTCATTTAATTGTCGTAAAACCATCATAGGAATTATGGACACTATAAACTAAACACAACAAGCAAACAAAAAGTAAAAGCAATAAGTTGTGAGCACATGCAGGATATTCCATAAGACATAGCTATGGACTGCGAACTTTAAAGCATTCATATATGTATTTTGCCAGTTCTGGTTGGAAATAATTTTGTGGCAACAGAGAACTCGGCCTTTGGATTATTGTGTTGCCAGTGCCATCTGGCCAATGATTCGAAGACTGGGAATTGACTGTCACAAGTAGGCGAGACCTCAAGTCAGAGTACACACTACACTTGTCCAGAAAATGCAGTTCATCCTCTATAACTCCACATGATTTACATAGCCGGTCTTTCCTAGTTACGTTGTAGTGACGTCCACGCTCAATTTCAAGTTCATGTGCACTTATTCGCAATCGACATAGTGCTCCTCTGTGTTTAGTATTTTTGCAGCTGATCAGGTAAGGTTGTAATGTATAAGTATTTGCAATTTTGCAATAAAAGGAGAGCCTTGAAATGGTCTCGTTCTTTCTGCTGTTCCAACATTGAACATATTTATCCTGTAGTTTATTCAAGACTGAATATTTTAGTCGCTTAATGCTGAGTGTGCCTTGGTTCTCCCACACGTGGGAGAATCCAATTGAAACCAGTATCTTTTTGATAAAATTAAGCCAAGGAACTTTTTCCAATGAATCCATCGATAACATATCATCATATGCTTGCCTCAAATAGCTATCTTCTTTTGATTCTATGATGTGTACCCAAAATGAGATGACCTGACACACTGCGGTCAGAGAAATGGGGTATCTGCCTAACTCTGCCAGGACTGGTAACTTAATTGATCTTTTGTGTACGCCCATTAAGCTCCTACAGAAGTTGACATGTACATTTTCTGATGGGCATTTTGCGGAGAGAAAGGCATCAAATTGGTTGAACAGCATAGAGGGCGTGGAGAAGTTTGTCGCAGTTTGATTGAATGGAAACCACACCTCAGCGCCGTAACTGAGAATTGGGGTGACTAAAATGTCAAACAGTTGCGTCATTACATCAATTTTTACTTCTTTCCCTCGCACACTGCGTTTCAGAGCATGCGCTGCTATATGTCCTTGTTTGGCTAAGTGGTCTTCAGCAAGGTGAAAATTTCCACTCTTATGAAAAATAACTCCCAAGTATTTATATCTATCCGTCGTTTCGATGCAGTTATCGCCACATGAAAAGAGCACTGGTATTTTGGGGTCGTTTTTTGTGAAAATTACGACTTTTGTTTTGTCCCTGTTGATTTTAAGCCCCCATTGCAAACAGTATTCATGTAGTTGGTCTAGTTTGTTTTGTAGTCCGACTTTTGTTGTCGAGAGCATCACAATGTCATCCGCATATAACAGATAAGGGATCTGAGTCTTGGTTGTTTCATTGATGTATGGTGAGGTGTCATCGTGTATATATTCTCTTATGTCATTAATGAAAATATTGAATAGCGTGGGGCTAATAACATTTCCCTGAAGCACTCCTTTTTTAACTGCGATAGAATCTGTGAACCCGTCGTTTGATTTACCACATACAGTTGAATTTTGGTACATCTCTTTTATAATGTATATATATAGAGCCTACATTGTAGGTTTCGGCGCTAAACAACTCCAACCGAACAAATTCTACCTTAAGGGTGTAGACGTCAATAGGTCGTTAAACTCCGGCAAGGAGTTTCGGGGCTTTTTGCAATACTCGTCCAGCTTCAACGACGCCATCATGGGTACCTCTGACGTCGACTCTTCACTGTGTGTGTGTTCGGGGGGGGGGGGAGGGGGGTTAATCGCGCGCGCCTCACTATCTGTTGTAATAGCACCACGATTTCTTCTGTTCATGTCACTCTGACCTGTTCTTTCCAACTCTGTCGGTCTGTCTGTCTGTCTGTCTGTCTGTCTCTCTCACAGTTACCATCCTTCAAAATCGACTGTATGGGCAGTATGCGTGAAAAATAAATTAATGAGAGTTGATAGTGAGAGTCTCTGTCTGTCTGTCTGTCTGTCTGTCTGTCTGTCTCTCTCTCTCTCTCACTCAGTTATCATCCTTCAAAATCGACTGTATGGACAGTGTGTGTGTGTGTGTGTGTGTGTGTGTGTGTGTGTGTTTTGGGGGTGGATGGACGCGTGGATTGGTGTGTGTGTGTGTGTGTGTGTGTGTGTGTGAAGCCTTTACACTTCCTGTTAGGATGGCTTCAAAATGTTATCGATTCTCATCTTCCGTGGTCTAACAGGGGCCCAGGGATTGAATGCACGCAGACTTGAAACAAAACTCCGTGGAACACACAGACAAACAGACACAAAACAAAAACAGACAGACAAAGATAAGGAAAGACAGACAGACAGACAGAGATGTGTGAGGAGGGTGCGGGGGGAGGGGGGAGAGGGGGGACAAGGGGGCGCGGGGAAGAGGGGGGTGACATAGATTTCATCAAAAGTACACAGACATAAAACAGAAAACAGACAGACACAGAAAGACAGACAGAGATAGAGAGAGAGATGTGTGTGTGGGGAGGGGGGAGGGGTTGAAGAGAAAGGGATGGGGAAGCAAGGGGAGTAGGGGGCGGGGGGGGGGGGGGGGGACATAGATTTAATCAGACGTGAAACCTCTAGGAAATACACAGACAAACAGACAGACAAAGACACAGAGAGAAAGACAGACAGTGAGGCAGACCGAGACAGTCAGAGATGTGTGAGGGCGGTTCGGGAGGAGGAGGAGGCGGTGTGGCGGGAAGAGTGAGGGGGGTGAGGTGGGGAGGGGGGCGAGGGGGTAACATAGATTTAATCAGACTTCAACCCTCTGCGGAAAGACAGATTCAAAGAGAGAGAGAGAGAGAGAGAGAGTGTGTGTGTGTGTGTGTGTGTGTGTGTGTGTGTGAGTGACTGCGCGCGCGGGCGTGCATCTGTGCGTGCGTGCATGTATGTGTTTGGCTGGATGGATGCTTGCATGATAAGAAGTGATGAGAAACTCTAGGGAGAGCTCCTCTCTCTCTCTCTCCCTCCCTCTCTCTCTCTCTCTCTTCCTCCCCCTCTCTCTCTCTCCTGTCTCCTGTTTTTCCCTACCCATCTCTGTCTCTCTCTCTTTACCACCAGCTCCCTATTGTAATGCATGTCCTCTAAATCCTTGCAGCAAGGTAATTGTTGAAATCCTTCTCTCTTTTTCTGCTCTTTTTGTCACCCTTTCATCTCTCTCTCTCTCTCTCTCTCTCCGTGACGTGAATTCCTATTATGTATAATGCTTTTCGTGATGACTTCAATTCCACACGCGGAAGTGAAACCTTCGACGCCGAACACGGCATGGAAAAAGGAACGAGCTTTATTTTGACGTTGTCAGGAAATGACGTCTGAAATAATTACGTCACAATGGCGTCATTTCAGAAGAGCATGTCAGTGAAAATATAACACGTCGCGTCGCTGTCACGCAAAGAAAGAAAAAGCAATTCTTGGTCGGACACACGGCACGAAATTCTGCTTTCACGGACTCAAAAGCCCAGTGGATTCCGAATATTCCCGCTATGCGGTCTTTGTTTAGAAGTGAAAATAGTTTCCTTAATTTAACTAGCAGACACTGTTCTAAGATTGGAGGGGGGGGGGGTTGTTTTTTTGTTTCTTTTTGCTCCTTAATTTTGAAATTCGTTTTACAACACTGACTTCCTGTTCGAACAATACTTTTTGCACGATGGATTTCATACACGTCAGTGTGTGTGTGTGTGTGTTCGTTCTTTAGTTTACCGTCTTTTCACTATCAGTGATATGAGACGATAAAAAAAAATGGGGGAAGTGGTGGGGGAGTGGGGGGGAGGAGGAAAACAGAAAAGGTAGAAAAACTACCCCAAAAAATGCATAACTAACATGCAGTTACATTTAACAGTAACAATTCAATAATAATAATAATAATAATCAGAAACGATAAACACAATTTTGAAGTACATTAAATGAATGTAGAAATATGGCTATGAACTAATGTCTGTGCGAGTTCGACCATAAGAACCTCGTCAGAAATAACTTTCCAAAAATCATATACAGAATAGTTATTCTCTTTGAAATACTTGGGCAAGAATGTACGTAACTGCTGACAGTGAAACAAACAATGATGCAAGCTGAACTGCTTACCACAGATGCACGTAACATTTTTAATATACTTGGTCTTCAGTGCATCAAGTTTTATACGGAAGAAAGTACAGGTTATTAGTCTTGTATAGTAAGCTGATGGATTCGGTATCTTTTCTTTAATAATATTCCCGGGGAATAATGTCCCTTTATGTTTTAAAAACTTTTCCTTCCATGTGTGTGTGTGTGTGTGTGTGTGTGTGTGTGTGTGTGTGTGTGTGTGTGTGTGTGTGTGCATATGTTGTTTTTTTTTTAAGAAGAAGAAGAAGAAAAGTCTTTCAATATGTGTCAGAGAAGAGAGTGAGGTTGGGGAAGGCGTACGTGTGTGTTGTTCCAACGTTTCATAAGTCGGTTATTTCCGGCCAGTTTCTAGAAATCTCCAGTATTTTCCATACTCCTTCACAGCTTTCGTATCATATATATCGTTAAACGAAGAGCTAGAGAGTTAGTGCTTTAAAAATGCACATTATCATCATCATCACCACCACCATGCATCACCATTATCATCTTCATCACCACCATCATCATCATCACCATCATCATCATCATC
>NC_134903.1:26408239-26410739 GCF_041734735.1 Babylonia areolata
CCCACCACCCCCAACCCTACACCAAGACGCCCCCCCCCCTCTCCATCCCCACTCCCCCCCCCCCACACACCCCCACCCCCATTATTTTCCGAAATAGAAATAAAGTCACAAACACAAATACGCACAGAATCCCATTGTATGTGCGACCTGGAGGAACTGGTTGGGTGAGGGGGGGGAGAGGATTGAAGGGGGGGAGGGGGGAGGGGTGACTCATACTCTCATCCACTGGGGCAAAATACATTCTTTATTTTTTTTCTCCTTTTATATTATCTTATTCTATTTTATCTTATCCTATTGTATTGTATTGTATTGTATCGTATTGTATTGTTTGTTTTTCTTACTTTCTTTTTGTTTCTATTTTGCGTTAGCGTTTTTCGTCAGTTTTGTTTGGAATAGAATAAAATCTAATATAAAAAAAAAGAAAAAAAAAACCTTAGCGTGTTAAGCTCTCTTTCTGTTCTTATTTCATTTCATGCTACTTTATTTTTCATCCTAGTTTATCTCTTTTGTGTTTTTATTTTGCTTTCGCCTTTTTCAACATTTTGTTTGAAAAAAAAAACCCCAAAGCGTGTTAACCTTTCTTTCTATCTTATTTTACATAATGGTACGTTATTTTCATTTTTCTATCTTATTTTACTTAATGGTACTTTATTTTCATTTTTCTATCTTATTTAACTTAATGGTACTTTACTTTCATTTCTTTTCTTCTTTTTTTTTTTGTTTCTATTTTCCCTTCGCCTTTTTAAACATTTTATTCTAAAAAAAATTTTTTTAAACCACCACTGAGCATGTCAACCTTTCTTTCTATCATAGTTGTGGAGTGATGACCTAGAGGTAACGCGTCCGCCTAGGAAGCGAGAGAATCTGAGTGCGCTGGTTCGAATCACGGCTCGGTCGCCGGTATTTTCTCTCCCTCCACTAGACCTTGAGTGGTGGTCTGGACGCTAGTCATTCGGATGAGACGATAAACCGAGGTCCCGTGTGCAGCATGCACTTAGCGCACGTAAAAGAACCCACGGCATCAAAAGAGTTGTTCCTGGCAAAATTCTGTAGAAAAATCCACTTCGATAGGAAAAACAAATAAAACTGCACGCAGCGACGCGCTCTCCCTGGAGAGAGCAGCCCTATTTTCACACGGAGAAATCTGTTGTGATAAACAAGAGAAATACAAATACAAAAATTTTATGTACACTTTTTTTTTTTTTTTTTTTTTTTTTTTTTTTTAGTGTGGTGAGGGTGAGGTGGGTAGGGGTGGGGGAGGGACCGGGAGTTTGGAAGGTGGGGTTTGGGGGTGGGGGGAGTTTGGAAGGTGGGGCGTGGGGGGGGGGGGTGCGGGGAGTTTGGAAGGTGGGGTGTTGGGTGGGTGGGGAGTTTGGAAGTAGGGGGGGGGGGGTGCGGGGGGTTTGGAAGGTGGGGTGTGTGTGTGTGGGGGGGGAGTTTGGAAGGTGGGGTGTGTGTGTGTGTGGGGGGGGGGAGTTTGGAAGGTGGGGTGTGGAGGAGGGGGGGTTGGAAGGTGGGGTGTGTGTGTGGGGGTGGGAGTTTGGAAGGTGGGGTGTGTGTGTGGGGGGGGGAGTTTGGAAGGTGGGGTGTGTGTGGGGGTGGGAGTTTGGAAGGTGGGGTGTGTGTGTGGGGGGGGGAGTTTGGAAGGTGGGGTGTGTGTTGGAGGGGGGGGGGGAGTTTGGAAGGTGGGGGGGAGTTTGGAAGTAGGGGGGTGCGGGGGGTTTGGAAGGTGGGGTGTGTGTGTGTGGGGGGGGAGTTTGGAAGGTGGTGTGTGTGTGGGGGGGGGGGAGTTTGGAAGGTGGGGTGTGTGTGTGTGTGGGGGAGTTTGGAAGGTGGGGTGTGTGGGGGGGGAGTTTGGAAGGTGGGGTGTGTGGGGGTGGAGTTTTGAAGGTGGGGTGTGTGTGGGGGGGAGTTTTGAAGGTGGGGTGTGGGGGGGATTTGGAAGGTGGGGTGTGTGTGGGGGGGGGGGGGTGTTTGGAAGGTGGGGTGTGTGGGCGGGGGATATGGGGGGAGGCGGAGATGCGGAGAGAAGTGGATTGTGTGGTGTGCTTTGTATTTTTCTATTGGTTTGTTTTGGTCTGCCTTGCCTCCATACATGTGTAAAACTTTTTATGATTTTTTTTTTCTAATTCATTTATTTATCATTTATTTGCTAATTTTGCGTTTTGTTTTTCGGTGTGACAACGTGTGTGTGTGTGTGTGTATGTGTGTGTGTGTGTGTGTGTGTGTGTGTGTGTGAATGAGTGAGTGTGTGTGTGTGAATGCATGTGTGTTTATGCGTGCCAGCGCATGCGTGTAAACGCGTGCAATGTGTGTCATTTTAAACATTTAAACAAAACTAAATAAAAAGAAGGTAAAAAAAAATCACATTTTTTCAAGCCGAAAAGTCATCTGAAACACTACGTCAATATCAGCTCCCAGCTCTTCCCCCAGAAGACGTCCACAATCGCTAGAATATGGATTTCCACGTCTGAGTGAAGGGGGAGAGAGAGGGACAGAG
>NC_134903.1:26415739-26418239 GCF_041734735.1 Babylonia areolata
TTCCTTCCTTCCTACTTTCATTCTTTATTTCCTTCTTTCTTTCCTTTTCTTCTTTCTTTCTTTCTTTCCTTCCTTCCTGCCTTCTTCATTTCTTTCCTTCTTTTCTTCGTTCTTTCTTTCCTTCCTTATTGCGTTCTTTCTTTCTTTCTTTCCTTCCTTCCTTCCTTCCTTCCTATATTTTCTATGTTTTCTTCTTTCTTACCTGTTTGTGTCTGACATTATGTTTAAATTTCTGTCTTTTTTCTGCATTCCTTGTTACCATTACAGTTTTGCATCTCTTTATTTCTTTACACTTTTCTTTCTTTCTTTGTTTCGATTTTTGACTCACTTGTGTAAACAAAGTGAGTCTATGTTTTAACCCTGGTGTTCGGTTGTCTGTGTGTGTGTGTGTGTGTGTTGTCCGTGGTAAACTTTAACATTGACATTTTCTCTGCGAATACTTCGTCAGTTGACACCAAATTAGGCATAAAAATAGGAAAAATTCAGTTCTTTCCAGTCATCTTGTTTAAAACAATATTGCACCTCTGGGATGGGCACAAAAAAACAAAAAAAACAAAAAATGAAGCCTAATTATATGCAAACTGCATTTACTGTTATATTTATATTTTTTGTATTCTCTAAACTTGGCACTTTGATCTGATATTCTGACCCAACAACAAGAGCAGTCATTATTATCATTTTTTGCTCAAACAGGAACTTCTTTTGCTAAGCATGGAAGTTTTATTTATTTTGCAAACGTTTTGGTGTAGTTGGTAAAAAAAGGGAAATTACTCAGTAATGCTAGGGGAGTTAATTTGCTTTAAACTGATCTTTCTCATCTTAAACATTACATAAAAAGCTTGGATTTCTTTTTAAAAAGTGTATCACAAGAGAGTCTTGAGGGCCTTGCCTCTCTTGTTCTTCTCTGTTTCCTTCTTTCTTTATGCTAGAATGTTTACTGTCTTCCTTTGTAACTTATTTATCCCTCGTGTTTTCATCTTTTTTTTTACCTGTCTGTGTTCAACATCATGTTTGAATTCCTGTTTATTTGTTGTTGTTTTTCTTTCATATTTTTCTTCTTTCTTTCTTTCTTTCTGTTTGTTTACTCGTTTACTGTCTTTCTTTCTAACTTCTTTAGCTTTTATGTTTTCGTCTTGTTTACCTGTTTGTGTTCAACTTTATGTTTGAATTCCTGTCTTTTTTCTTTATTCGTTTTCTTTTTTTTCTCTTTTTCTTTCTTTTTGTTTGTTTATTTACTGTCTTTCTTTCTAACTTCTTTATCTTTTACGTTCTTCCTTACCTGTTTGTGTTCAATTTTGTTTAAATTCATGTATTTTTTTGTATTTTTTTCTTCCTTCCTTCGTTGTTACTGTTCACGTTTTCTTCCCCACCTTTTATAAAATTCGTTTTCATTTTCTTTCTTTCTTTATGTTTGTTTGTTTGCTTGTTAACTGTCTTTCTTTCTAACTTCTTTACCTGTTATCTTTTCCTCTTTCTTACCTGTTTGTGTCCAACTTTATGTTTGAAATTCCTGTCATTTTTTTTTCTCTCTACTTTCCTTGTTCGTTTTTTTTTTCGTTCTTTCTTTCTTTCATGTTGTTGATTTGGATACTGCCTTTCTGTCTGTACTGAATGGTTGCGAGGCATGGACACTGACGGCCGAAACTGAAAGGAAGATCCAGGCCTTCGAGAACAAATGCCTGAGGAAGCTCCTTCAAATTCTCTGGATCGAGCACAGGACCAATGAACATGTACGGAGCAGAATTGAGAACCTTGCTGGACCTCAGGAACCTCTCCTTTCAACTGTGAAGAGACGCAAGCTGATATGGTTTGGACACAAACACTCGACACACCAGCTTGTCCAAAACAATCATGCAAGGCACCATCGAGGGCGGGAGAAGAAGAGGAAGACAGCGGAAGAACTGGCATGAGAACATCAAACAATGGACCGGACTCCACACACGTGAGCTGCTGCCGGCGGCTGCCGACAGAGACAGATGGAGAAGGGAGGTTGCGTCTGCGGTCCTCAGGCTTCCCCCAACGACTACTTTGTAGTTATGGGCCTGAGGTGAGACGAGGAGGTTTCTGTCTGTATATTCTATGTTTTATTCTTTCTTACATGTTTGTGTCCAACTTTTGTATCCCTTTTTATTCCGTTTCATTTTTCTGTCTTTTCTTCTTCTTCTTCTTATCATTATTATTATTATTATTTCCCCTTTTGACGGGCGCAATAGCTGAGTGGTTAAAGCGTTGGACTTTCAATCTGCGGGTTCCGGGTTCGAATCACGGCGACGGCGCCTGGTGGGTAAAGGGTGGTGATTTTTACGATCTCCCAGGTCAACATAATTATGTGCAGACCTGCTTGTGCCTGAACCCCCTTCGTGTGTATACGCAAGCAGAGGATCAAATACGCACGTTAAAGATCCTGTAATCCATGTCAACGTTCGGTGGGTTATGGAAACAATAACATACCCAGCATCCACACCCTCGAAAGCGGAGTATGGCTGCCTATATGGCAGGA
>NC_134903.1:26425739-26488239 GCF_041734735.1 Babylonia areolata
TCCTTCCTCCATTTTCTTCTGTGCGGTCGTGGTGTCGTGACCGGCTGAATGATTGGAAAAGAGTGGGATTTACAGAGGTCCGGATGGGCGGCGGAGATAGATGAGGAATAGAAAGGGTGAGGATGTGTGTGTGGGCGGGGGGGGGGGGGGGGGGGGGGGGGGGGGGCGAACATACGGACAAACATTTCTATTCAGGGAAATGGAGAAATAAGCAGAACTGGCTTCTTTTTTTTTTTTTTTTTACTCACTTGTGTAAACAAAGTGAGTCTATGTTTTAACCCGGTGTTCGGTTGTCTGTGTGTGTGTGTGTGTGTGTGTGTGTGTCTGTGTCTGTGTCTGTGTCTGTGTATGCCTGTGTGTCCGTGGTGAACTTTTTTTTTAATACTGACATTTTCTCTGCAAATACTTTGTCAGTTGACACCAAATTAGGCATAAAAATAGGAAAAATTCAGTCAGCCTTCGCACACTATGGGGGTATACCGATCTGCTAAGAAGTCAGTTTTCACACACTATGAAGGTATAGGAACTGTTATAAGTCAGCCTTCGCACACTATGGAGGTATACGATCTGTTCAGGAGTCAGTTTTCACACACTATGGAGGTATAGGAACTGTTATGAGTCAGCCTTCGCACACTATGGAGGTATACGATCTGTTCAGGAGTCAGTTTTCACACACTATGGAGGTATAGGAACTGTTATGAGTCAGCCTTCACACACTATGGAGGTATATGAATTGTTTCAGTCCGTGTTCACATACTACGGAAGTATAGGAATTATTGTGAGTCTGTGTTCACATGCTACAGAGGTACGAGAACTGTCATGAGTCATTTTACAGACACTACGATGGAACAGGAACTGTCATGAGTCATTTTACAGAAACTACGATGTGACAGGAACTGTCATGAGTCATTTTACAGACACTACGATGGAATAGGAACTGTCATGAGTCATTTTACAGACACTACGATGGAACAGGAAGTCATAAGTCATTTTACAGACACTACGATGGAACAGGAACTGTCATGAGTCATTTTATAGACACTACGATGGAATAGGAATTGTCATGAGTCATTTTACAGACACTACGATGGAACAGGAACTGTCATGAGTCATTTTATAGACACTACGATGGAATAGGAATTGTCATGAGTCATTTTACAGACACTACGATGGAACAGGAACTGTCATGAGTCATTTTATAGACACTACGATGGAATAGGAATTGTCATGAGTCATTTTACAGACACTACGATGGAATAGGAACTGTCATGAGTCATTTTATAGACACTACGATGGAACAGGAACTGTCATGAGTCATTTTACAGACACTACGATGGAATAGGAACTGCTATGAGTCATTTTACAGACACTACGATGGAATAGGAGCTGCTATGAGTCATTTTACAGACACTACGATGGAACAGGAACTGCTATGATTCATTTTACAGACACTGCGATAGAACAGGAACTGTCATGAGTCATTTTACAGAAACTACGATGTGACAGGAACTGTCATGAGTCATTTTACAGACACTACGATGGAATAGGAACTGTCATGAGTCATTTTACAGACACTACGATGGAACAGGAACTGCTATGATTCATTTTACAGACACTGCGATAGAACAGGAACTGTCATGAGTCATTTTACAGACACTACAATGTGACAGGAACTGTCATGAGTCATTTTACAGACACTACAATGTGACAGGAACTGTCATGAGTCATTTTACAGACACTACGATGGAACAGGAACTGTCATGAGTCATTTTATAGACACTACGATGGAATAGGAATTGTCATGAGTCATTTTACAGACACTAGTGGTGCATAAGAACTGTTATGAGTCAGTTTGTACACACTACGAAGGCACAGGAAGTGTTACGAAATCTGTGTTCAAACATTACTGAGGTACATGAAATGTTGTAAGTCCGAGTTCACATTACTATGGAGGTATAGGAACTGTTAATGACTGTGTTCACACACTACGGAGGTACAAGAACTGTTCAAGTCCGTCCGCAGACACAACAGAGGTATGCGACCTGTTGTAAGTCTGTGTTCATCACACACAGTGGCGCCGACAGCTATGCCAGCTAAGTCCCTCTCTTTCCCCTGATGACAGACATCATCCTGGGCACTTCTGGTCTCCGTCCCTTCCCTTCGGGCCGTGGATGGTGAGCGACATTAATGCCAGGGAACGAAGGAGAGGACAGGCTGCAGAGAGAGACAGAGAGTGAGAGACAGAGACAGAGAGAGACAGAGAGTGAGAGAGAGGGGGAGAGACAGAGACAGAGAGAGACAGAGAGTGAGAGAGAGGAGGAGAGACAGAGACAGAGTGAGAGAAGGGGGAGAGAGACAGAGAGAGACAGAGAGTGAGAGAGAGGGGGAGAGAGACACACAGAGAGAGAGAGAGACGGAGACAGAGGGAGACAGAGACAGAGAGACAGAGAGTGAGAGAGAGGGGGAGAGAGAGTGAGAGAGAGGGGGAGAGAGAGACAGAGAGTGAGAGAGAGGGGGAGAGACAGAGAGTGAGAGACAGAGAGTGAGAGAGAGGGGGAGAGACAGAGCGTGAGAGACAGAGACAGAGAGAGACAGAGAGTGAGAGACAGAGACAGAGAGAGACAGACAGTGAGAGAGAGGGGGAGAGAGAGTGAGAGAGGGGGAGAGAGAGACACAGAGAGAGAGAGAGAGACGGAGACAGACGGAGACAGAGACAGATAGAGAGACAGAGACAAAGAGAGAGACGGACTGAGACAGAGACAAAGAGAGAGACAGAGGCAGAGACGGGGAGAGAGAGAGAGACAGAAAATGAGAGACAGAAAGAGAGAGAGACAGAGAATGAGAGGGAGAGAGACAGAAACAAAGAGTGTGAGAGAGAGACAGAGAGAAAGAAAGACAGACAGAAAGAAAGACAGACAACGACAGAGACAGACAGAGACAGACAGACGGACAGACAGAGAAAATGACAGAGGGGAAGCGGTAATGAGTGGTTGTAATTTGGGGTGTAATATTTTCTTCCATGTAAAGCGCCATGAGCTCTTCAAGAGTGAAAGGACGCTTTACACATGTACATGTTTTTCTCACAACCAGCAGGAGAAGGGAAAGTGTGTGTGTGTGTGTGTGTGTGTGTGTGTGTGTGTGTGTGTGTGTGTGTGTGTGTGTGTGTGTGTCTGTCTGTCTGTCTGTCTGTCTGTCTGTCTGTGTGCGTGTGTGCGTGCGTGCGTGCGTGCGTGCGTGCGTGTGTGTGTGTGTGTGTGTGTGTGTGTGTGTGTGTGTGTGTGTGTGTGTGTGTGTGTGTGTGTGTGAAGACGGATTCTCTTCTGTCTGCCTGACATCGAATGCCCTCCACATTTCCAAGTCAAATGATGGCACGCGGACAACTTGTGACGGTTTTTGGCAAACCCGATGCAATGGATCTGTTGCTTAATTGGGGAAAGGCAGTTCAGGGCAAAAAAAAAAAATGCTGGGAGGGTTGTTAAGACGGCCGTCATTTGAGGGGACTCTGAAGGTAACAATCTGTGATTTTAAAACAGGACTTTAAGGAATCAGTTTGGCTGGTTCTGGAGTTGGAGCTGGAGTTGGATTTGTGTGTGTGTGTGTGTGTGTGTGTGTGTGTGTGTGTGTGTGTGTGTGTGTGTGTGTGTGTGTGTGTGTGTGTGTGTGTGTGTGTGTGTGAGTGATTAAGATGCTTGTTTATTGCGTCCAATCACATTTCTTTGTAAAAACAAATTGTAGCACTTAGCAGGATCTCAAAGCTTTCTGACAAGCCAGTTGGGGGGTTATGTGTAGAGCGGTCATCAGCATTTAAATTCTTCGTAGTAGTAGCAGCAGCAGCAGCAGTGGTACAGTAATAGCAGTAGTAGTAGTAGCAGCAGCAGCTGTAGTAGTACTTGTAATAGTAGTAGCAGAAGCAGTAGCAGTAGTAGTAGTAGTTGTTGTTGATGATGTAATAGTGGTAGTAGAAATAGTAGCTGCGGAAGCAGAAGCAGCAGTATAGTTATTATTACGTTGTTGTTTTTTTTACATAGATATGGTGTAGCGCACATGGGTCAGCCCGTACATCTTAAGTAACGTCTTTCTGTTAAAAAAAAAAAAAAGAAAAGAAAAGGTAACAGTCACAGCGTGCAAACCCATACCACCATTCATTTTATTCAATTCGGGGGAGAGAGATATGGAAAGTGGTATCAGACCAAACGTTGGCCGCGGTCTTTCAATAACCAGCCAATTCTATGGGGGGGGGGGGGGGGGGGAGAAGGGGGGGGGGGGGTGGCAGGGAAGAGCGGGATGATGGAGAGAAGAGATGGAAAGTGAAGAGCAAACGGAAAAGGAAAGAGTAACAAAACGAATGCAAAGAAGCCTGGGTCCTTGGGTTGTCGGAGTGTGGCAGACAGGACAGCACGGAAGCATTTCTGACATACAGTCAGGCCATGTCTGGTACTTTCATTCACTTTGACTGTCACACATAAGAAAGACATCTCTGTCTGTCTGTCTGTCTGTCTGTCTGTCTCTCTGTGCCTCCTAAAGTGAAACAATTCATTTTTCCTGTGTCATGAAGCCAACAAATAGGACGGAAGCATTTCTGACATACAGTCAGGCCATGTCTGATCCTTTCATTCTCTTTGACTGTCACGGATGAGAAAGACATCTCTCTCTCTCTCTCTCTCTCTCTCTCTCTCTCTCTCTCTCTCTCTCTCTCTCCCCTCCCTTCTCTCTCTCTCTCTCTCTGATTATATCTGATTAAAAAGCTCTCGATATCCTCCCACTGAAAACAAAACTTGTACATAACAAAGGTCTATTTATGTTCAAAATCATGTCTGGACTTGCTCCCCCCTCACAAAAGAATAAATTTGTAATCAACGCTCATCGTCATGTTCATAAAGTTATGGTACCACTTCCAAGGATCGATCTTTTTAAATCTAGTCTGTCTTATTCAGGGGGCTGTTTATGGAATGAAATATTATCCCGCCTCAATGTAAGCAATGTAAAAAGCATCCCTAACTTTAAAAACAAATATCGTGTTCATTTATTGAAAAACATGTGATTATGTGACACATACCAATTATAAAAAAAACATGTACTGATTGTCAATATACACACGCCTCTCTCCTCTCCTGTCAGTCTCTCTCTCTATGTCTGTCTCCACTGTCAGTCTCTCACTATATCTGTCTGTTCAGTCAGCCTCCCATTCCTTCTTTACTCTTCCCCTTGTCCATTCTTCCTTCTGCTCTCCACCACGCCCCTACCCTATTGTCCTTGTTGCTATTTATCTATTGCGTTATTGTATTGTACATTAGTTCTATGCTTATGTTTGCACATGCTTGTGTAATTTTGATGTTGGTGTTGTGAATTGACTCTCGCTTTTGTTATTGTTGTTGTTGTTGTTGTTTTATTTTCTTTCTTTTTTTCTCAATTATTATTCTTGCCCAGAGGGCTGGATGTAAACAAGTACGCTTACTCCTTTATCGTCGTAAAATAATATTTTGTTTCCCCCCTCTCTCTCTATCTCCATATCTCTCTCTCTCTCTCTCTCTCTCTCTCTCTCTCTCTCTCTCTGTCTCACAACTCCCAAAGGGAAACAATTCATTTTTCCTGTGTTGTAAAGCCAAAAAATATGACGATCTTGGATAAGGGTAGTAGTCTGTCTGTCTATCTGTTTGTGTGTGTGTGTGTGTGTGTGTGTGTGTGTGTGTGTGCAGCCTTTAAATTGTTGACATGAAAAGTTTAGACAAACCTTGTTTTATTCATGTACCATCATATTTGTTTCTCTGTTGTTGGTGTTGTTGTTTGGGGGAGGGGGTTGTATGTGTATGTGTATCAAAGTGGAAAAAAAAAAAGATTTATTGAAACAATTGCCCTTCTTTGTCTAAACCAGCCTTACTATTAGCCAGCAAAAAAAATAATCCATTGCTGTACGCTCAGCTGTTTTCCTGTTTAAAGCCTTCAGAGAGCGTCGTTTGTAAATCCACAAGACATCGTTATTTGAGTTTTATAATACCCCAGTTCTTAACACACACACACACACACACACACACACACACACACACACACACACACACACACACAGTTCACAGTTGTGACTCTTACTCTGTCTGTCTGTCTGTCTGTCTCCCTCTCTCTCTCTCTCCCTCGCCCTCCCCAGACCGCCAGAGGTAAAACAGCACCAATCACCAGCCGAACCAGACACACTCTCTCCATCATGGTTCCTAATCCCTGGAACTTCCATTGTCCAGTCTTCCTTGCTTTCTGAACCACGGCTGGGGTGTAGGGAAGGAGGGAGGGGTGAGAGAGACAGACAGACAGAGAGAAAGACAGACACAGAGAGAGAAACAGAGAGACAGACACAGAGAGAGAAAGAGACAGACAGACAGAGAGAAAGAGAGGCACAGAGAGAGACAGAGAGCGAAAGAGAGACAGAGAGGGAGAAAGACACAGAGAGAGAGAGAGACAGAGCGAGACAGAGACAGAGAGAGACAGAGACACAGAGACAGAGAGAGACAGAGACAGAGCGAGGCAGAGACAGAGAGAGACAGAGACAGAGCGAGACAGAGACAGAGAGAGACAGAGACAGAGCGTGACAGAGACACAGAGAGACAGAGACAGAAACAGACACAGCGAGACACAGCGAGACATAGACACAGACAGAGCGAGACAGAGACACAGACAGAGAGAGACAGACCGAGACAGACACAGACAGACACAGAGAGAGACAGAGCGAGACAGAGACACAGACAGAGAGAGACAGAGCGAGACAGAGACAGAGATACAGACAGAGCGAGACAGAGACACAGACATCGAGATTCTGAGACAGGAGAGCTGTGCGCGGCGACAAAAGAATACAATTCCTTGGAATGCGAAACTGTCTTCACTTTGAACATATTTCACGACACTTTGACTTAAATCTGTACATTTTATTGTAAAGCGCAGTGAGCCCCATCTGAGACAGGGGTACTGCGCTATAATAGCCTACATATTATTATTATTATTATTATTAAAGTCGAACAAACGAAGACGAAAAAGCAGCACAAATAACCAATAAGCTGGTTATGGAAGAGGAGGAAAGATGGTGGAGAGAGAGAGACAGAGACAGAGAGAAAGAGAGACAGAGAGAGAAAGGGAGAGACAGACACAGACACACGGAGGGGGGGGATGGGGGGAGGTTCGGGGGGCGGGGGGGGGGGGGCACAGACGGGGCGCGACAGAACGTCAAGAATGAAAACTCGAACAAACACAGACAGCAGTCAAAAGAAGAGAAGGTGGGAGGAGCAGGGGTGAGGTGGGGCGGGGGGGGGGGGGGGGGGGGGTGGTGGTGGTCAAGTCTAGGGGGTAGATGTGAAAGCAAAGACCTTCCGCAGTCTGGTATAAAGTGAGTAGGTCACCAGGTGGAGTCGGCTGGGATGGAAAAATATATAACATTGTCCACACAAAAAAAGTCCACCACTTCTAAGAGTTCTCACCACAGTACAGACAGAAAGAGGGAGAGAGAGAGGTGAGACAGAGACACAGAGAGAGGGGGAGAGAGAGGGTGAGGAGAAAGAGAGAGAGGGAACAGAGGGAGAGATATATAAAGAGCGGGAAGAGACAGAGAAAGAAAGAGAGGACAGAGATAGAGAGAGAAAGAGAGAGAGACTGAGAGGAGAGTGAGAGAAAAAGACAGAGCGAGAGAAAGAGAAGGAGGGAGAAAGAGAGAGTAGAAATAGAGAGAGGAAAGAGAGAGAAGGAAAGGGATAGAGAGAGATAAAGACAGAGAAAGAAAGAGATAGAGAAGAGATAGAGAAGAGATATAGACAGAGAAGAGAGAGAGGGGGGGAGAAAGAAAGAAAGAGAGAGAGAGTAACTTGTACATAAAGGACAGATATTCTACAAATGCTAAGACTTCTCACTCACAGGATGTATGACAATCAGTCGTGTTCGACCAAGACCAACGGAACAGCAGAGAAGGCAAAACCCCGCCCCAATTATCTGAGCTAGAGATTGATTTTAGCGGAGCTTCTTGCCAAAGACTCATCCCCACTCTCTCGGCTAAAAGGGTTTTAGGACAGTCAGCGTTTGGGTGGTTCCCAAAGGCCAAGCAGCCCCCAAGGCTGCAGCACTAAGAGCCAGTACAGTCTTACCTCTTGGTTTGCGATTCATAGTCCATCACAAAAGACTAAGTTGTTAATGAATTCCCATTGCCGTGGGGAAACCAGTGGGACCAGCTCTCACTCTGTTGTTAGCCTAACTATACCTTTTTGTATAAGTTACTCTCTCTTTCTTTCTTTCTTTCTTTCCCCCTCTCTCTCTCTTCTCTCTCTTTCTATATCTCTTCTCTGTATCTTTCTTTCTCTGTCCTTCCTCTCTATCCCTTTCCTTCTCTCTTTCCTCTATTTCTCCTCTCTCTTTCTCCCTCCTTCTCTTTCTCTCGCTCTCTTTTTCTCTCACTCTCCTCTCTCTTTCTATCTTTGTCTCTTCTCGCTCTTTATATATCTCTCCCTCTGTTCCCTCTCTTTCTCCTCACCCTCTGTGTGTGTGTGTGTATGTGTGTGTGTGTGTGTGTGTGTGTGTGTGTGTGTGTCTCTGTCTCACCTCTCTCTCTCCCTCTTTCTGTCTGTACTGTGGTGAGAGCTCTTAGAAGTGGTGGCCTTTTTTTTGGACAATGTCATATATTTTTTCCTTCCCAACCGTCTCCACCTGGTGTCAATCTGTGATATATGCCGAGATGTAAGTTGAGCAGAGAGAAAAACATACCCTGTACAAAGAAGTGTCTACTTCTAAGAGTTCTCACTACAGCACAAAGCGAGGAAAGATCATGTTCAGAGACAGGTCCACGGCTACAAAGAGATCTCATCACACAACAGAAAAAGACAGAGGACAGAAGAAGACTATTTTTTCTCGTAAGTTGTTTGCGTGTGTATGTGTGTTCAATTTTTCTTGCAATGCGCTTTGAGCTCCCTTTAACGGAGGAAAGCGCTCATAAAGTATTCATTATTATCATTATCAAGGAGGAGGAGGTAGAGGAAGACGAGGAGAAGAACAAGAAGAAGAACAAGAGAGGCAAGGCCTTCAAGACTCACTTGTGATTCACTTTTTTTTAAAATCTAATCGTTAAAGTGTGTTCTGTATTTGTTATTATAAAGCTTCGCGTTTAAAAAAAAAAGAAAAAAAAAAAAAAGTCCTAACCAGATTCAAACCCCACGTGTTCGGGTCAGAAGAAACTGCCTTATCCATTACATTATCATGGCTCCTTAACTGACGTTCTAAAATTTAACATTTCAACATACTTTTTTAAAGGGCGATAAATCAATTGCGGTATTCGCAGTGAGAACGCTGTTTAAATCATATTATTCTGGTGTATCTTGGGCATTCAAAAAATCTTTAAGGGCAATAAAAAAAATTCTTTTTAATGGCTATCGCCGCAATCACACTGCAACATTTAGCCGTTTTCACTAGATCTAGATAGATGTACAAGTTAAGTTACACCCGCCGGGAATGTAGTACGACACGGTCGATTCAATTTCTCTTTTATATTCATTCTAGTTTTATAGTTTTAAAGTTGATATGAAAATTTAGTATTTTGTTAAACTAATAACATGTAGAGCCAAGTACAAGTACTTCTAAACGTCGTAAGAAGTGAAAAGGACTTCATTTTGAGAAAAGTCAAGACTGGAAATTTTTTCGTTTCATCGTGATCAGTTCAAGGGTATTAACTCGCATGGTTTACAATTTTAACTGTGAATTCCGACTGATTCTGTGGATATTTTTATGGCAGTTTGGGGCATAATCCAGTAAGTGATAAGGCGTTCACAAATCTTTCTCTGAATAAATATTTAACGGTCTCCTTCTCCAACTTTCCATCACATGTTATCGTGTATTGTCCATTGAATATAGGATTGAACGGGCAGGTCAACAACTTCAAACAAATGGCGTCATTAGCGTTCGCGAAGAATATGAGCACGTGCTTTGAATGTGTATAAATATGTGTACGCAACTGATTTTTGCCCATGACCTTCAGGGCTCAGCCAACAGATCTGTAAAGTCCACTCGTCGTACTGATTTTAGTATTTTCCGAAAAAGACCACTTGGGCGAATGAACATAGTGAAAGCCCTGTACACTGAGAGTAAAACACACAAGCTTTTTATGTATTGAGTATAATTTCAAAATGTAATGTTTAAGATGAGAAAGATCAGTTTACAGCAAATTAAGTCCCCTAGCATTAATTACAGAGTAATTTCCCCTTTTTACCCTCTGCACCAAAACGTTTGCAAAATAAATAAAACTTCCATGCTTAGCAAAAGAAGTTCCTGTTTGAACAAAAAATGATAATAATGACTGCTCTTGTGTCAGAATATCAGATCAAAAATGCCAAGTTTAGAGAATACAAAAAATATAAATATAACAGTAAATGCAGTTTGCATATAATTAGACTTTTTTTGTGCGTGTGTGCCCATCCCAGAGGTGCAATGTTGTTTTAAACAAGATGACTAGAAAGAACTGAATTCTTCCTAGTTTTATGCCTAATTTGGTGTCAACTGACAAAGTATTTGCAGAGAAAATGTCAATGTTAAAGTTTACCACGGACACACACACACACACACACACACACACACACACACACATACACACACACACACACACACACACACACACACACACACACACACAACCGAACACCGGGTTAAAACATAGACTCACTTTGTTTACACAAGTGAGTCAACAAGAAGAAGGAGGCGGACAAGAAGAAGAAGGAGGAGAAGGAGGACAAGAAGAAGGAGGAGGAGGTAGAGGAGGTAGAGGAGGACAAGAAGAGGGAGGAGGAGGAGGAGAAAGAGGAGGACAAGAAGAAGGAGGAGGAGGAAGAGGAGGACGAGGAGGAGGAAGAGGAGGACAAGAAGAAGAAGG
The DNA here is from genome assembly GCF_041734735.1 of Babylonia areolata. Taxonomy (NCBI): domain Eukaryota; kingdom Metazoa; phylum Mollusca; class Gastropoda; order Neogastropoda; family Buccinidae; genus Babylonia; species Babylonia areolata. Next base: position 26,436,616 of record NC_134903.1, read on the forward strand.
AGGAGGAGGAGAAAGAGGAGGACAAGAAGAAGAAGAAGGAGGAGGAGGAGGACAAGAAGAAGAAGAAGAAGGAGGAGGAGGAGGAGAAGAAGAAGAGGAAGAAGAAGAAGAAGAAGAAGAAGAAGAAAGAGCTTCTTCATCTTTCAGATGCCAGTGGCTGAGACAGGAGTCATGTGCATGAATCCTGCAGAGAACATAACACATGGGGAAATTTTCCTGAAACCCTCCAGTAATTTGAAACATTTTGGACAAAAACTTTATTGTGCGCTTGGGATTCCCAATCTTCTTGCCAAAAGGTCTCCAACATGCAACTGAACCTTGAATTGTAGATCTGCATACGGAGTTGTAGCGTGTAATTTTTTTTCTTCTTTTTTTTTCTTTTATTTTCGCTGTTGGCAAATCGATCGATAAACGGAGCATGGCTATGGGGAGTTCAAAACGAGCGGCGTGGGAGCAATGCCACCGAAACGGCGTGGAAATATAGACAGCAATGAATAAGTAAATAAAACGTTGGAAATAAATGAACAGAAAAGTCGGTCCAAAAAGAAAACACTACAAAACAAAACAAAACAAACCAACAAAAAAAAAAAAAAAAAAAAAAAAAACACCCACGAACACATTCTTACCTCCGGTATTTGTATTTGTATTGCTTTTTATCACAACAGATTTCTCTGTGTGAAATTCGGGCTGCTCTCCCCAGGGAAAGCGCGTCGCTATACTACAGCACCACCCATTTTTTTGTATTTTTTTCCTGCGTGCAGTGGTTTTTTTTTTTGGTTTTTTTTCCTATCGGAGTGGATTTTTCTTCAGAATTTTGCCAGAAACAACCCTTTTGTTGCCGTGGGTTCTTTTACGTGCGCTAAGTGCATGCTGCACACGGGACCTCGGTTTATCGTCTCATCGGAATGACTAGCGCCCAGACCACCACTCAAGGTCTAGTGGAGGGGGAGAAAATATCGGCGGCTAAGCCGTGATTCGAACCAGCGCGCTCAGATTTTCTCGCTTCCTAAGCGGACGCGTTACCTCCAGGCCATCGCTCCACATCGCTCCGGAATATGCATGACGTGACGCAAAGTCCACGCCAGCACCATGTAACAACGGCCAGTATACGGTGCAGTGCTGTAAAATACCTTGTTAGCGCTCTGTTGTAAGGGGTGGTGGTGGTCAAGTCTAGGGGGTAGATGTGAAAGCAAAGACCTTCCGCAGTCTGGTATAAAGTGAGTAGGTCACCAGGTGGAGTCGGCTGGGATGGAAAAATATATAACATTGTCCCCCCCAAAAAAAGTCCACCACTTCTGAGAGTTCTCACCACAGTACAGACAGAGAGAGGGAGAGAGAGAGGGTGAGGAGAAAGAGAGAGAGGGAACAGAGGGAGACATATATAAAGAGCGGGAAGAGACAGAGAAAGATAGAAAGAGAGAGGACAGAGAGAGAGAGAGAAAGAGAGAGAGACTGAGAGGAGAGTGAGAGAAAAAGAGAGAGCGAGAGAAAGAGAAGGAGGGAGAAAGAGAGAGTAGAAATAGAGAGAGGAAAGAGAGAGAAGGAAAGGGATAGAGAGAGATGAAAGACAGAGAAAGAAAGAGACAGAGAAGAGATATAGACAGAGAGAGAAGAGAGAGAGGGGGAGAGAAAGAAAGAAAGAGAGTAACTTGTACATAAAGGACAGATATTCTACAAATGCTAAGACTTCTCACTCACAGGATGTATGATCAGTCGTGTTCGACCAAGACCAACGGAACAGTAGAGAAGGCAAAACCCCGCCCCAATTATCTGAGCTAGAGATTGATTTTAGCGGAGCTTCTTGCCAAAGACTCATCCCCACTCTCTCGGCTAAAAGGGTTTTAGGACAGTCAGCGTTTGGGTGGTTCCCAAAGGCCAAGCAGCCCCCAAGGCTGCAGCACTAAGAGCCAGTACAGTCTTACCTCTTGGTTTGCGATTCATAGTCCATCACAAAAGACTAAGTTGTTAATGAATTCCCATTGCCGTGGGGAAACCAGTGGGACCAGCTCTCACTCTGTTGTTAGCCTAACTATACCTTTTTGTACAAGTTACTCTCTCTTTCTTTCTTTCTTTCTTTCCCCCTCTCTCTCTCTTCTCTCTCTTTCTATATCTCTTCTTTGTATCTTTCTTTCTCTGTCCTTCCTCTCTATCCCTTTCCTTCTCTCTTTCCTCTATTTCTCCTCTCTCTTTCTCCCTCCTTCTCTTTCTCTCGCTCTCTCTTTTTCTCTCACTCTCCTCTCTCTTTCTATCTTTGTCTCTTCTCGCTCTTTATATATCTCTCCCTCTGTTCCCTCTCTTTCTCCTCACCCTCTGTGTGTGTGTGTGTGTGTGTGTGTGTGTGTGTGTGTGTCTCTGTCTCACCTCTCTCTCTCCCTCTTTCTGTCTGTACTGTGGTGAGAGCTCTCAGTTAGAAGTGGTGGCCTTTTTTTGGGGGGGGACAATGTCATATATTTTTTCCTTCCCAACCGTCTCCACCTGGTGTCAGTCTGTGATATATGCCGAGATGTAAGTTGAGCAGAGAGAAAAACATACCTTGTACAAAGAAGTGTCTACTTCTAAGAGTTCTCCTCACTACAGCACAAAGCGAGGAAAGATCATGTTCAGAGACAGGTCCACGGCTACAAAGAGATCTCATCACACAACAGAAAAAGACAGAGGACAGAAGAAGACTTTATTTTTTCTCGTAAGTTGTTTGTGTGTGTATGTGTGTTCAATTTTTCTTGCAATGCGCTTTGAGCTCCCTTTAACGGAGGAAAGCGCTTATAAAGTATTCATTATTATCATTATCAAGGAGGAGGAGGTAGAGGAAGACAAGGAGAAGAACAAGAAGAAGAACAAGAGAGGCAAGGCCTTCAAGACTCACTTGTGATTCACTTTTTTTTTAAAATCTAATCGTTAAAGTGTGTTCTGTATTTGTTATTATAAAGCTTCGCGTTTAAAAAAAAAAAGAAAAAAAAAAAAAAAAAAAAGTCCTAACCAGATTCAAACCCCACGTGTTCGGGTCAGAAGAAACTGCCTTATCCATTACATTATCATGGCTCCTTAACTGACGTTCTAAAATTTAACATTTCAACATACTTTTTTAAAGGGCGATAAATCAATTGCGGTATTCGCAGTGAGAACGCTGTTTAAATCATATTATTCTGGTGTATCTTGGGCATTCAAAAAATCTTTAAGGGCAATAAAAAAAATTCTTTTTAATGGCTATCGCCGCAATCACACTGCAACATTTAGCCGTTTTCACTAGATCTAGATAGATGTACAAGTTAAGTTACACCCGCCGGGAATGTAGTACGACACGGTCGATTCAATTTCTCTTTTATATTCATTCTAGTTTTATAGTTTTAAAGTTGATATGAAAATTTAGTATTTTGTTAAACTAATAACATGTAGAGCCAAGTACAAGTACTTCTAAACGTCGTAAGAAGTGAAAAGGACTTCATTTTGAGAAAAGTCAAGACTGGAAATTTTTTCGTTTCATCGTGATCAGTTCAAGGGTATTAACTCGCATGGTTTACAATTTTAACTGTGAATTCCGACTGATTCTGTGGATATTTTTATGGCAGTTTGGGGCATAATCCAGTAAGTGATAAGGCGTTCACAAATCTTTCTCTGAATAAATATTTAACGGTCTCCTTCTCCAACTTTCCATCACATGTTATCGTGTATTGTCCATTGAATATAGGATTGAACGGGCAGGTCAACAACTTCAAACAAATGGCGTCATTAGCGTTCGCGAAGAATATGAGCACGTGCTTTGAATGTGTATAAATATGTGTACGCAACTGATTTTTGCCCATGACCTTCAGGGCTCAGCCAACAGATCTGTAAAGTCCACTCGTCGTACTGATTTTAGTATTTTCCGAAAAAGACCACTTGGGCGAATGAACATAGTGAAAGCCCTGTACACTGAGAGTAAAACACAAAGCTTTTTATGTATTGAGTATCATTTCAAAATGTAATGTTTAAGATGAGAAAGATCAGTTTACAGCAAATTAAGTCCCCTAGCATTAATTACAGAGTAATTTCCCCTTTTTACCCTCTGCACCAAAAAGTTTGCAAAATAAATAAAACTTCCATGCTTAGCAAAAGAAGTTCCTGTTTGAACAAAAAATGATAATAATGACTGCTCTTGTTGTGTCAGAATATCAGATCAAAAATGCCAAGTTTAGAGAATACAAAAAATATAAATATAACAGTAAATGCAGTTTGCATATAATTAGACTTTTTTTGTGCGTGTGTGCCCATCCCAGAGGTGCAATGTTGTTTTAAACAAGATGACTAGAAAGAACTGAATTCTTCCTAGTTTTATGCCTAATTTGGTGTCAACTGACAAAGTATTTGCAGAGAAAATGTCAATGTTAAAGTTTACCACGGACACACACACACACACACACAAACACACACACACACACACACACATACACACACACACACACACACACACACACACACACACACACACACACAACCGAACACCGGGTTAAAACATAGACTCACTTTGTTTACACAAGTGAGTCAACAAGAAGAAGGAGGCGGACAAGAAGAAGAAGGAGGAGAAGGAGGACAAGAAGAAGGAGGAGGAGGTAGAGGAGGTAGAGGAGGACAAGAAGAGGGAGGAGGAGGAGGAGAAAGAGGAGGACAAGAAGAAGGAGGAGGAGGAAGAGGAGGACGAGGAGGAGGAAGAGGAGGACAAGAAGAAGAAGGAGGAGGAGGAGAAAGAGGAGGACAAGAAGAAGAAGAAGAAGGAGGAGGAGGACAAGAAGAAGAAGGAGAAGGCAGAGGAGGAGGAGAAGAAGAAGAGGAATAAGAAGAAGAAGAAGAAGAAGAAGAAGAAGAAGAAAGAGCTTCTTCATCTTTCAGATGCCAGTGGCTGAGACAGGAGTCATGTGCATGAATCCTGCAGAGAACATAACACATGGGGAAATTTTCCTGAAACCCTCCAGTAATTTGAAACATTTTGGACAAAAACTTTATTGTGCGCTTGGGATTCCCAATCTTCTTGCCAAAAGGTCTCCAACATGCAACTGAACCTTGAATTGCAGATCTGCATACGGAGTTGTAGCGTGTGATTTTTTTTTCTTCTTTTTTTTTTCTTTTATTTTCGCTGTTGGCAAATCGATCGATAAACGGAGCATGCCTATGGGGAGTTCAAAACGAGCGGCGTGGGAGCAATGCCACCAAAACGGCGTGGAAATATAGACAGCAATGAATAAGTAAATAAAACGCTGGAAATAAATGAACAGAAAAGTCGGTCCAAAAAGAAAAGACTACAAAACAAAACAAAACAAAACAAACCAACAAAAAAAAACCAAAAAAACAAACACCCACGAACACATTCTTACCTCCGGTATTTGTATTTGTATTTCTTTTTATCACAACAGATTTCTCTGTGTGAAATTCGGGCTGCTCTCCCCAGGGAGAGCGCGTCGCTATACTACAGCACCACCCATTTTTTTGTATTTTTTCCTGCGTGCAGTTTTATTTGGGTTTTTTTCCTATCGAAGTGGATTTTTCTTCAGAATTTTGCCAGAAACAACCCTTTTGTTGCCGTGGGTTCTTTCACGTGCGCTAAGTGCATGCTGCACACGGGACCTCGGTTTATCGTCTCATCGGAATGACTAGCGCCCAGACCACCACTCAAGGTCTAGTGGAGGGGGAGAAAATATCGGCGGCTAAGCCGTGATTCGAACCAGCGCGCTCAGATTTTCTCGCTTCCTATGCGGACGCGTTACCTCCAGGCCATCGCTCCACATCGCTCCGGTATATGCATGACGTGACGCAAAGTCCACGCCAGCACCATGTAACAACGGCCAGTGTACTGTGCAGTGCTGCAAAATACCTTGTAAGCGCCCACCCCATCCTCTCTACACAAATTTCCCACTAACGTCAGGAATGGTTGTATACTGCGTCCGGTCTTTTTTAATGAACCTTTTTCATTTTCATTTTCAACATCAAAAACAGAAATAGTCACATTCGACCAGAAAAAAAACAAAATGGGTAAACATCACTATTTCCTTATATTGAGTATATCATTTGATATCCATACAAATACATATAAACCCACATACATGCACGCATACGTACACGCATACACACATTGTTACAAGCACACAAACATACCGGCACCTGTGTACACGTATTTTCATCCACTGATGTTTGCATGTAATGTATATATTAAACGTCACAGAGTAAAGCATTCATACCTTATTGCATGTTTAAATAATCAATTATGTTATTTTCTTTAGTTTTAGTTATTCTTCTTTATTCAACACATGCCCCTAGAAATTCTATGCAGTGATATGTTTGCATTGTCGTTGTTGGTTGCTGGAGGGACGTTCAGCACCTCTGGGTCTCCCGTGGGTCTGTGACCGTACAGCTCGGAGCAGTATTCAGTCCACCTCTTCAAATTGTCCTGTTCTTCAGTTCGAAACAGAATCAGGCAAGTCATTGGGCCCTACGAAGACCTGTTGACCTTGGTTAAGAGACGCAAGCTCAAATGGCCATGTCATGAGATCATCAGGGCTTTCCAAGGCATTCCTGCAGGGCACAGTGCAAGGGAGGAGAAGGAGAGGTAGACAGAGGAAGAGATGGGAGGACAACATCCCAGAATGGACGGGCCTGAGGTTGAGCGATACAGTCAGGAGGTCAGAAAACCGAGAGGATTGGAGGATACTGGTTGCCAGATCACCTGTGGCGCCCCAACGGTCCACAAGACTACGGGATAGGTGAAAGTGAAGGTGAAGGTGTGTATAATCAGATTTTTTCCTCTCTTCCTAAGTTTTTACTCTCCCAGTCAACATTGCCAATACTAACTAGAAAAAAAGGAAAGAAAGAAAAAGAATACATACATAAGAAGAAAGTGCAGTGATTTTAACATCTTTAAATGTTGATCAAATGCTTGTATGGAAATGTTTACTGCCAACTTGTTCCTTCGTAGGCGCGATGGTCAAGTGGTTACAGTGCTGGACTCTCGCCCCAGTGTCTTGAGTTCGATCCCCACCACACCTGGTGGGGGTCAAAGGTCGAGATTTTTCCCATCCCCCACATCAACATAATTTATGGGCAGGCCTGCTAGTGTCTCAACTCCTTTCGTGGGTTTACGCCAGCAGAAGATCAAACATTCGTGATCCTGTAATCCATGTCAGCGCTCGGTGGGTTAAGAAATTGCACTGGCTCTCAGTGCTGCAGCCTTGGGGGCTAGCTGGCTTTTGGGAACCATCCCATCGCCGACTGTCCTAAAACCCTCTTGGCCGAGAGAGTGGGGATGTACTTTGGGCAAGACACTCTCCACTATAATCAAATTCTAGCCCAGACAGGCGGGACAGCAGTTGCCTCCTCTGCTGTTCTGATGGTCATAGTCGAACACGACTGACTGTCAAATGGAATTAAGAACATACCTAGCATGCACAGCCCCGATAACGGTGTATAGCTGCCTACATGGCGGGGTAAATATACAAAGGGATCATATACGTAAAATGTCACATGCCTGTGTGAGTGAGTGAGTGAGTGAGTGAGTGAGTGTGTGTGTGTGTGTGTGTGTGTGTGTGTGTGTGTGTGTGTGTGTGTGTGTGTGTGTGTGTGTGTGTGTGTGTGTGTGTGTGGATATCGAAACACTGAATTAAATTATGAGTCAGCCAACAATGGCCTTAAGAGAAGGAGATAAGTCAAATAAGATTAATAAAGAGATAGATAAATAAATAAATGGATAAATAAATGACACATAAATGAATAGATAAATAACACCGAGAAAAAGAGATATATGAATAATAAATACATAATTAAACGATTGGATATTGAATAAATAAAGAAACAAATACACATTTTTTACATAGATAAAAACCACACACACACACACACACACACACACACACACACACACACACACACACACACACACCGATGACGAAAATACAAAAGACTCGCAGACGCAATGAAACATGACAGCTGTGTTTCCCCAGGGTGAGAACCCTTTTCTGATTGGTCTGACGGAGGGCCAATGAGATCACACGTAGGTAGAGCAATAATTGAATCAGTGACAGACGGAAAGTAAAAGTCCACTACTGGTACAGAGACAGGTATTGGGAGGAGGGGAACATGTATGTAGAGAGAGAGAGAGAGAGAGAGAGAGAGAGAGAGAGATTCAAAAACATGATTACTTTAGGATAAAGATTTTAGGCATTCAGAGGGGGAGAGAGAGAGAGAGAGAGAGAAGAGAGAGAGAGAGAGAGAGAAACACAGACAGTGAAAGAGAGAGGCAGACAGAGACAGCGAGACAGAGACAGAGAGAGAGACAGAGAGAGATTCAAAAACTTGATTACTTAAGGATAAAGATTTTAGGCATTCCGAGAGAGAGAGTCAAAAACTTAATTACTCAAGGATACAGATATTAGGCATTCCGAGAGACAGACAGACAGACAGACAGAGAGAGAGAGAGAGAGAGAGAGAGAGAGAGAGAGAGAGATACACACAGGAAGTTGAGAAAAGAGAGAATTCGAACTCGAGTAACTGATCAGGTTAAAAGAATACATTAGCTATAAACTTCTTTCCGCTATGCCCCCATGAAAAACACGGAGCAGGAGGAAAATGAGGAAGAGGAGCATGATGATGATGATGATGAGAATGATGATGATGATGATGATGATAATGATGATGATGATGATTATGATGATACAAAAACACGGAGGGGGTGGGAGGAGGAGGAGGAAAAGAAGTAAAAGGAGGGAGAGGAGCATTAAGAAGAAGAAGAAGACGATGATGATGATGATGACGATGATGATGATGACGACGATGTGTTGATGATGACGATGATGGTGATGATGATGACGATGATGATGATGATGATGGTGATGACGATGATGATGATGGTGATGATGATGGTGATGACGACGACGATGTGTTGATGATGACGATGATGGTGATGATGATGACGATGATGATGATGATGGTGATGACGATGATGATGATGGTGATGATGATGGTGATGACGATGATGATGATGGTGATGACGATGATGATGATGATGACGATGATGATGATGATGATGATGGTGATGACGATGATGGTGATTGATGATGATGATGATTATGATACAAGGGGGTGGGAGGAGAAGGAGGAGGAAAAGAAGTAAAAGGAGGGAGAGGAGCATTAAGAAGAAGACGATGGTGATGATGATGACGATGATGATGATGATCATACGAGTGGGAAGGGATAGGAGGAGGAGAAGAAAAGACGGGGAGGAGGATGAAGTAGAAGAAGAAAAAGAAGAGAGACAGACAGACAGACAAGCAGACAGAAACCAAGCACTAAACCAACATCACAATACCCCCGACAGAAACAACACTCATAAACAATACCGAACAATCACATTGCACCCTGCCCGCAACACCCATACGCCCCACTACCTCCTATCCCCTCCCCCTCCCCCCCGCCCCCCAACCACACTACAACCCCCTCTCCATCACTCCCAATCCCCAAGATCCAGCGACAGCCAACCTGATTATCTCCCCCTCACGCTGTGCTGTCCTATCGCACATTGGGAGGACGCAGACAAGACACACAGTGACTGCCACAGCACGTGAAACACGGTACCCAGACACACAATGTATGATAGTCCGTCGTGTCCCCACTATGACCATCAGAACAGCAGAGGAGGTAACTGCTGTCCCGACTATCTGGGCTGGAATTGGATCATAGTGGAGAGTGTCTTGCCCCAAGTTACATCCTCACCCTCTCGGCCAAGAGGGTTGTCTGGCGTTGGGGATTGTTCCCAAAGGCCAACTAGTCCCCAAGGCTGCAGCACTGAGAGCAACTTTGCCTCCTAGTTCGAAAGTCATGGTCCTTCACAAAAGACTAAGCTGTAAATGATTTCCCATTGCAATAGAAACCATTGATAATACAGCTCTCACTCTGCTGTTGGCCCAGCTGTAAACTTATGTCATTCTGTGATATAAGCTGAGTGTTTTGGGACACACAACAGGCTTCAATATCAACCTGGCTTTGCTTCCCTTGTCAGTGCCATGAACGCTGTATATTCTTGGGACTGGGAAATGTCTGTCCACTGGTCAGTCGGTCGGTCTCTCTGTTCAACTTCTCCTCTCTGTCTTTTTCTCTCTTTCTGTGTTTATGTCAGAGCACGTGCACCTCAAATATTTACAGGCCAGAGGTCAAACATTAACAGTCTGTGAAGCCTTCGAGTACTCTCTGTCCTTTTTGACTCACTTGTGTAAACAAAGTGAGTCTATGTTTTAACCCGGTGTTCGGTTGCCTGTGTGTGTGTGTGTGTGTGTGTGTGTGTCTGTGTGTCCGTGGTAATCTTTAACATTGACATTTTTTCTGCAAATACTTTGTACCTTAACACCAAATTTGGCATAAAAATAGGAAAAAATCAGTTCTTTCCATTCATCTTGTTTAAAACAATATTGCACCTCAGGGATGGGCACAAACAAATAAAAAAATGAAGCCTAATTATATGCAAACTGCATTTACTGTTATATTTATATTTTTGTAATCTCTAAACTTGGCACTTTGATTTGATATTCTGACACAACAACAAGAGCAGTCTTTTTTTTTTTTTTGTTCAAACAGGAACTTCTTTTGCTAAGCATGGAAGTTTTATTTATCTTGCAAACGTTTTGGTGCAGATAGTAAAAAAAAGGGAAATTACTCTGTAATTAATGCTAGGGGACTTAATTTGCTTTAAACTGATCTTCCTCATCTTAAACATTACATTTTGAAATTATACTCAATACATAAAAAGCTTGGATTTTTTTTTTTTTTTAAAGTGTATCACAAGTGAGTCTTGAAGGCCTTGCCTCTCTTGTTCTTTTTGTCTTCGCCCATCTCTCTCCCTCTCTCTCCCTCTCTCTCTCCCTCCCTTGTTCTCCTTTCTTCCTGAGTCCACCTTTGTCTTCTGTTCTCTGTCGAGGATAATGTTGTTTTTTCTGTTTGTGTGCATGCGTGACTCCATGTGCATGTCTGTCTGTCTGTCTGTGTGTCGGTGCATCTCTTTCTCTGTCCCCTTCTCTCTCCTTCCAACTCTCTCTCTCTCCCTCTCTCTCTCCCTCTCTTGTTCTCCTTTCTTCTGCCTGAGTCCACCTTTGTGTGACTCATGTGCATGTCTGTCTGCCTGCCTGTCTGTGTGTGTGTGTGTCGGTGCATCTTTCTCTGTCCCCTTCTCTCTCCTTCCAACTCTCTCTCTCTCTGTCTCTGTCTCTCTCTCTCTCTCTCTCTCTCTCTCTCTCGCCTCCTCTCTCTTTTACTTTCCTCTCTTCCAGATAGGAGGAAAAGACATACATAAACAAACACACACGCTCGCACGAATGCGCATGCACACTTTCGCGCGTGTGTACTCAATTTGCGCCTCACACACACACACACACACACACACACACACCACACACACACACACACCACACACACACACACACACACACACACACACACACACACACACACACACGCTAAAAACAAAAAGAAGAAGAAGAAGCAGTGAACAACTGGTCCATTTCTTGTCAAATTAGCCGAGAACGCAACTGACAAGATTCGGACAGAGGCGTCTGCAAAAGTTTCCCTCTGCTTCCTCCTCCTCCTCCTCCTTCTTCTCCCTTTTCTTCTTCTCCTTCTCCTTCTCCTGCTCCTCCTCTTTCTTCTTCTTCTTCTTCTTCTCCTCCCCCTCCTCCTCCTTCTCCTTTTTCTTCTTCTTCTTCTCCTCCTTCTCCTGCTCCCTTTCTTTCCTCTTCTTCTTCTTCTTCTCTTTCTTCTTTTTCTTCTTCTTCTCCTCCTCCTCCTCCTCCTCCTTCTTCTTCTTCTTCTTCTTCTTCTTCTTCTTCTTCTTCTCCTCCTCCTCCTCCTTCTCCTCCTCCTCCTTCTCCTCCTCCTCCTCCTTCTTCTTCTCTCCTCCTCCTCCTTCTTCTCTTCTTCTTCTTCTTCTTCTTCTTCTTCTCCTCCCCCTCCTCCTCCTTCTCCTTTTTCTTCTTCTTCTCCTCCTCCTTCTCCTGCTCCCTTTCTTTCCTCTTCTTCTTCTTCTTTTTCTTCTCCTCCTCCTCCTCCTCCTCCTTCTTCTTCTTCTTCTTCTTCTTCTTCTTCTCCTCCTCCCCCTCCTCCTCCTTCTCCTTTTTCTTCTTCTTCTTCTCCTCCTTCTCCTGCTCCCTTTCTTTCCTCTTCTTCTTCTTCTTTTTCTTCTCCTCCTCCTCCTCCTCCTTCTTCTTCTTCTTCTTCTTCTTCTTCTTCTTCTTCTTCTTCTTCTTCTTCTTCTTCTTCTTATCCTCCTTCTCCTTCTCCTGCTCCTCCTCCTCCTCCTCCTTCTTCTTCTTCTTCTCCTCCTTCTCCTGCTCCCTTTCTTTCCTCCTCTTCTTCTGCTTCTTCTTCTTCTTCTTCTCCTCCTCCTCCTTCTCCTCCTCTTTCTTCTTCTTCTTCTTCTTCTTCTTCTTCTTCTTCTTCTTCTTCTTCTTCTTCTTCTTCTTCTTCTTCTTCTTTCTCCCTCAGCTCTGCGAAACATTACTGGGGCACCACACATAACAAAGTATTCACCACATTCTCCGTGGTCTGTTGGCTGTGTGTCCAAAAAGGTTTTCTTCTCGGGGAAACAAAAAAAAGAGAGAGAGGGGGGAGAAAAAAAGAAAGAAATGCAGACACACAGACACAAATGCAACACAAGAAAAACTCATAATAACATGCACAACTGCACATCACCAAGTAAATGTATCGGCTAATGTGACCGAATGAATTATCACAGAAGTGCTCCCAAGCTTGAAAGCACGTACGCAGAGAAAGAAAAAGAGAGAGAGCGGGGAGGGGCAGAGAGAGAGAGTGTGAGATATAGACAGAGGGAGAGAGGGATAAAGAGAGAGGGGGGCAGAGAGAGAGAGTGTGTGAGATATAGACAGAGGGAGAGAGGGAGAAAGAGAGAGCGGGGGAGGGCAGAGAGAGAGAGTGTGAGATATAGACAAAAGGAGAGAGGGAGAGAGAGAGGGAGGGGGGCAGAGAGAGAGAGTGTGAGATATAGACAGAGGGAGAGAGGGAGAAAGAGAAGGGGACAGAGAGAGAGTGTGAGATATAGAGAGAGGGAGAAAGAGAGAGCGGGGGGGGGGGGAAGCCAGACAGAGAGAGAGTGAGAGATATAGACAGAGGGAGAGAGGGAGACAGAGAGAGGGGGGAGGGCAGAAAGAGAGAGTGTGAGATATAGACAGAGGGAGAGAGGGAGAGAGAGAGGGGGGAGGGCAGAAGACAGAGAGAGAGTGAGAGATATAGACAGAGGGAGAGAGGGAGACAGAGAGAGGGGGGAGGGCAGAAAGAGAGAGTGTGAGATATAGACAGAGGGAGAGAGGGAGAAAGAGAGAGGGGGGAGGGCAGAAAGAGAGAGTGTGAGATATAGACAGAGGGAGAGAGGGAGAAAGAGAGAGGGGGGAGGGCAGAAAGAGAGAGTGTGAGATATAGACAGAGGGAGAGAGGGAGAAAGAGAGAGGGGGGAGGGCAGAAAGAGAGAGTGTGAGATATAGACAGAGGGAGAGAGGGAGAAAGAGAGAGGGGGGGAGGGCAGAAAGAGAGAGTGTGAGATATAGACAGAGGGAGAGAGGGAGAAAGAGAGAGCGGGGGCGGGGGGGGGGGGGGCAGAGAGAGAGTGTGAGATACAGACAGAGGGAGAGAGGGAGAAAGAGATAGCGGGAGGCAGAGAGAGAGTGTGTGAGATATAGACAGAGGGAGAGAGGGAGAAAGAGATAGCGGGAGGCAGAGAGAGAGAGAGTGTGAGATATAGACAGAGGGAGAGAGGAAGAAAGAGAGAGCGGGGGGCAGAGAGAGAGAGAGTGTGAGATATAGACAGAGGGAGAGAGGGAGAAAGAGAGAGAGGGGGAGGGCAGAGAGAGAGTGTGAGATATAGACAAAAGGAGAGAGGGAGAGAGAGAGGGATGAGGGCAGAGAGAGAGAGTGTGAGATATAGAGAGGGAGAGAGGGATAAAGAGAGAGTGGGGGGCAGAGAGAGTGTGTGAGAAAAAGACAGAGGGAGAGAGGGAGAAAGAGAGAGCGGGGGGCAGAGAGAGAGTGTGTGAGATATTGACAGAGGGAGAAAGAGAGAGAGAGGGAACTAAGAACGTAAAACGTTTTTGTTTTTTTGTTTTTTATTCAAGGATTAAGGACAGAGACAGACAGACAGAGACAGACAGTGAGAGACAGAGAGACAGAGACAGGGAGACGGAGAGAGACAAAGACGGAGACAGAGTGAGAGAAAGAAAGAGAGAGACACAGACAGACAGAGAGACAGAGAGAGCCCCGGGGAGACAAAGGGAGATAACGATAACGATTTTTTTATTCAGATAAAGACCAAAGCCCCTTACTGAAGGGGGTGACATTAAAGAAAGATAAATAAGATTTTACTTGACACACTATGTATCTGCAACACAAACCAACCAAAAAAAAAACAACTAACACAGATGTTCAACAACATTCACGTCGTAACAGTTCTCAATTTCTTCAATGCCTCATATATATATAAATGGCCAAGTTACACAGAGTAGGCCCATGTCTTGACAAAAAAAGGTCAGACGGAAACACAGAGAGAGCGACACAGAAAGACAGAAACAGAGACAGACAGACAGAGAGTTGGTGTTCTAGAAAACGAAACTAAATCTATTTCGCGAGGGAAGCAGACGGACTTGGAAGGAAAGTTGCACAATGGTTCAGACGCATGTCTTCCGATACAGTGTGGAGGTAATGTCCTATTTCAGTGTCCTTAAATATTGTATCTCTCGGTTACATTTTCATGGTTTGGGACCAAAAACAGAAAAAGCAAGATGGTGGCACGTTAGTTTAGTGACTGAATCCGCATCAAAATTGTTTTTAAAAAATAAATTAATAAAATAAAATTAAATGTAAAAAAAACACCAACAAAAAAACGTACAAAGTACACAATAAAGAGTCGAAATCCACTGAAAATAGGTTGCACAACATCTGCTAATGGTAATATCGCGTCATGAATGCTAAATGCCAATAAAATAGGTTCCTGAATTTCAAGTGTGGAATTTCTCTGTCTTCCACAAACCGACACAGACAGATGAGAACAGAGTGATAGCAGGCAGGCAGACAGACATACGGAACAGACACAGGAAGGTTTTAAATCAAGCGGGTCAGACAGAAAGAAGGCAGACAGGTGCGGAAACGACACGTGCGTGGCAGTCTTGTGGCTTCTTCGTGTCACACAAACACGCATGCACGCACGAATGCACGCACGCACGCACGTACGCACGCGCGCACACACACACACACACACACACACACACACACACACACACATAGAGGCACAAAGACACACTTAAACTGAAACACAATCACACACACACACAGTGACACACACAATGACACACACATACACAGGCACAAAGACACACTTAAACTGAAACACAATGACACACACACACACAATGACACACACATACAGTGACACACACAATGACACACATACACAGGCACAAAGACACACTTAAAATGAAACACAATCACACACACACACACACACACACACATAATTACACACACATACAGTGACACACACAATGACACACATACATTGGCACAAAGACACACTTAAAATGAAACACAATCACACACACGCAATGACACACACATACAGTGACACACACATACAATGACACACACACACACACACATACATATATACAATGGTACATACGACACACACACACACACTGGAAACCCCAAATTCTTTAATAACATTTCCCTGGTATAGGTCGAGAAATATCAGACACGGTCGGGCGTCAGTACAGTAATCCACGTGGGGTCGGAAAGGAATTCTGAACAGTAAATCCCGGGATAATAATCCACATGGGACTAGAAGGAATTCTGAACAGTAAATCCCGGGATAATAATCCACATGGGACTAGAAGGAATTCTGAACAGTAAATCCCGGGATAATAATCCACATGGGACTAGAAGGAACTCTTGACAGCAAATCCCAGGAAAAAATAACCCACAGGGCACTAAAAGAAACTCTTGTCAGCAAATCCCTGGATAAAATAACCCACAGGGGACTAAAAGGAACTCTTGTCAGCAAATCCCTGGATAAAATAACCCACAGGGGACTAAAAGGAACTCTTGTCAGCAAATCCCTGGATAAAATAACCCACAGGGGACTAAAAGGAACTCTTGTCAGCAAATCCCTGGATAAAATAACCCACAGGGGACTAAAAGGAACTCTTGTCAGCAAATCCCTTGATAACCCACAGGGGACTAAAAGGAACTCTTTACCGTCAATCCCAAGATGAAAAACGGGTCCCCTCGTGACAAGTCTGGACGGCTCACACGATGATTCATGACAGAGTGAATAATAAATCCATGCCAAGATGTCTTTCGTTTTCCATAACGAAGGGAACGATGCGTCAAAAAACCAGTCTGGGTAAAACTTTCTTCTTCTTCTGCATTCGTGGGCTGCAACTCCCACGTTCACTCGCATGTACACGAGTGGGCTTTTACGTGCATGACCGTTTTTACCCCGCCATGTAGGCAGTCATACTCCGCTTTCCAGGGTGTTTCCATAACCCACCGAACGCTGACATGGATTACAGGATCTTTAACGTGCGTATTTGATCTTCTGCATGCATTTACACACGAAGGGGGTTCAGGCACTAGCAGGTCTGCACATATGTTGACATGGGAGATCGTAAAAATCTCCATCCTTCACCCACCAGGCGCCGTCACCGTGATTCGAACCCAGGTCCCTCAGATTGACAGTCCAACGCTTTAACCACTCGGCTATTGCGCCCGTCGGCAAAACTTTCGAGCACAAAAAAAAAACTTAGTAACTAGTTGGCTAGAGGAGGCGCTGGGTGTGGGTGAAAGAAGTGGGGACAAGAGTTTTACAGTTTCTCATTAATGCTCGTGCTAGCCTGAGGGAAGGTTAGCATGCACAGCACAGCAAATGAAAGCTGTTTCACAGCGTTGAGTGCTCATCTGCTTTGCTGTCTGCATCTGGCTACGAGTGGCTTCTGTGAAGCACTCTCTCTCTTTCAAGCGGTGAGTGACTTCCCATAGTTTGGTATGGACCCCTCGATTGTTAGGAAGACTTCTGTCCTCAATACCCAACATAAGCAGAAAAGTGAAGAGAATGAAAGAAAAATAGAGAGATACGGAAAGAGAGAATGAAAGATTGGCATATGGAAGAAAGGAAGAAAGAGAGCAAGAATGAAAAAAAAGAAGAAAAGAAAGAAAACTAAAGCAAGAAGAGAAAGAACAACTTCCCAGATTTATCATTCTTAATAACGAGAATCTCTCTCTCTCTCTCTCTCTCTCTCTCTCTCGTCACGAGAGCGGCTTTGTATCGGAATTTAAAGATATATTTATAGCATGTTACAAAAAAACTGGCACGGAGAAATAGAAAGCATTGATAGGTGTAAACGGTTCTATTCATTTAAATGCATTTTTCAAACGGAGAAGTATATTAAGATTGTGTAACAAACAGATGGCATAAAATCTGCTTTGCGAAGCTCAGATTGAGAGCACTCGGACTGAATGTCAACAGAAGATGATTTGATTCAGATGTAGCAACTTCTGATTGAGAGCACTTGGACTGAATGTCAACAGAAGATGATTTGATTCAGATGTAGCAACTTCTTGCCCAATGTGTGGCGAAAGCCCAGAAGATGAAAACCATTTCATATTTAACTGCAAAAGATACGATGAACTGAGAAAATACTGTACCCTTTTCAATACAGCTCGAGCGCAGAGAAAAGATTTGTTCGGCATACTGACGACAAAAAATGAAGATATGATTATTTCACTTGCAAAATATGTATCCGAGGCAATAAATAAGCGGAAAACGTCCATCATCGGTCAAAATACTATTAATCAATTTTTAACACAACAGTAATGGATCATGTCCTTTAACCCAGCAGCAATGGATCGGTTCCTTTAGCGACGGGCGCAATCACCGAGTGGCTAAAGCGTTGGACTTTCAATCTGAGGGTTCCGGGTTCGAATCTCGGTAACGGCGCCTGATGAGTAAAGGGTGGAGGTTTTTCCGATCGCCCAGGTCAACATATGTGCAAACCTTGTGCCTGAGCCCCCTTCATGTGTACACTCAAACAAAAGATCACATACGCACGTTAAAGATCCTGTAATCCATGTCAGTGTTCGGTGGGTTATGGAAACAAGAACATACCCAGCATGCACACCCCAGAAAACGGAGTATGGCTGCCTACATGGCGGGGTAAAAACGGTCACACACGTAAAAGCCCACTCGTGTACATACAAGTGAACGTGGGAGTTGCAGCCCACGAACGAAGAAGAAGCTCTTTTGGCACAAAAACAATAAATAAGATCCTTTAGCACATCAACAATGCATCGTGTCTTAAACACAGACCAGTCAATCCGGCGAGGCTGGGGTGATCTGACAACGAAGAGCAGCAGAGCGAACAATGGAGATTTGCTTTTTCATACAACTGTTGGCAATAACCTCTTGGCTGAAGTCTTCCATGGACACCTTGTGGGCGGTTTTGTATGAGTGTGTGTGTGTGTGTGTGTGTGTGTGTATGTGTGTGTGTGTGTGTGTGTGTGTGTGTGTGTGTGTGTGTGTGTGTATGTGTGTGTGTGTGTGTGTGTGTGTGTGTGTGTGTGTTGGTGTGTGTGTGTCTTGGTGTGTGTGTGTGTGTGTGTGTGTGTGTGTGTGTGTGTGTGTGGTTATTTCTGTTTGGTGTTTATTATTCGTAAGAGCCTTTCTCGATTTCCACATGATTTTACAAGCCTCCAAAAAAACAAACAGGGTGAGAGGGGGTCGAGTGTACGGTTCGTTTTGTGAAATGTCTGGGTCATTTAACACCACTAAACCGCAGATCCTCTTTTCTTCTTTGAGATGGGCTGTATGCTTGTTTGAATGTTGTAATTTGGATGATCTTCCTCTTCCTCTTCCGCTCCCTCTTCTTTGGATGATCTTCCTCTTCCTCTCCCTCTTCTTTGGATGATCTTCCTCTTCCTCTCCCTCTTCTTTGGATGATCTTCCTCTTCCTCTCCCTCTTCTTTGGATGATCTTCCTCTTCCGCTCCCTCTTCTTTGGATGATCTTCCTCTTCCGCTCCCTCTTCTTTGGATGATCTTCCTCTTCCTCTTCTTTGGATGATCTTCCTCTTCCTCTCCCTCTTCTTTGGATGATCTTCCTCTTCCTCTCCCTCTTCTTTGGATGATCTTCCTCTTCCTCTCCCTCTTCTTTGGATATCTTCCTCTCCCTCTTCTTTGGATGATCTTCCTCTCCCTCTTCTTTGGATGATCTTCCTCTTCCTCTCCCTCTTCTTTGGATATCTTCCTCTTCCTCTCCCTCTTCTTTGGATATCTTCCTCTTCCTCTTCTTTGGATGATCTTCCTCTTCCTCTTCTTTGGATGATCTTACTCTTCCTCTCCCTCTTCTTTGGATATCTTCCTCTTCCTCTCCCTCTTCTTTGGATATCTTCCTCTTCCTCTTCTTTGGATGATCTTCCTCTTCCTCTTCTTTGGATGATCTTCCTCTCCCTCTCCCTCTTCTTTGGATGATCTTCCTCTCCCTCTCCCTCTTCTTTGGGTGATCTTCCTCTTCCTCTCCCTCTTCTTTGGATGATCTTCCTCTTCCTCTCCCTCTTCTTTGGATGATCTTCCTCTTCCTCTTCTTTGGATGATCTTCCTCTTCCGCTCCCTCTTCTTTGGGTGATCTTCCTCTTCCTCTCCCTCTTCTTTGGATGATCTTCCTCTTCCGCTCCCTCTTCTTTGGATGATCTTCCTCTTCCTCTTCTTTGGATGATCTTCCTCTCCCTCTTCTTTGGATGATCTTCCTCTTCTGCTCCCTCTTCTTTGGATGATCTTCCTCTTCCTCTTCCGCTCCCTCGTCTTTGGATGATCTTCCTCTTCAGCTCCCTCTTCTTTGGATGATCTTCCTCTTCTTTGGATGATCTTCCTCTTCTTTGGGTGATCTTCCTCTTCCGCTCCCTCTTCTTTGGATGATCTTCCTCTTCCGCTCCCACTTCTTTGGATGATCTTCCTCTTCCGCCCCCTCTTTCTCTTCTTCTTCTGTGTGTGCAGCTTTCGTCTCTCGCATTCAATCTAATGTAAGTATCTGCAAGTGGGGCCTTTTCAAATGCATGGTCGTTGTTACCCACCTTCGTTTTCTTTTCCCCCTGCTTTCCTGCGGTTTTATTCTGTGTCCATTTCAAAGAAGGAGGGAGGGGGAGGGGAGATGGAGGACGAGAGGGAAGGGGGAGGTGGAGGGAGGTGAGAGGGGTGTGGGGGTGCGGGTGCGGGGGCGGGGGAGGTAAATTTCAGAAGTGTGTAACGGTTCTCCCATTTGTCAACCAGTCAAGCTGAAATTTCGGCGGGTTGGCCAGTTTCGAGGTGTGTTTTTTTTTTTTTTCTTTATTTGGAAGCAGTGACCCAGAAGTAAAGTCTCTCTCTCTCTCTCTCTCTCTCTCTCTCTCTCTCTCTCTCGTTTTGGCTTTTGTTTTCATCAATATTATTACTATTGATGCATGTTGTTATTTGTATTATGAACCCCCATGTCATTAGGGCTGTAAAGCTAATGACATTAAAGTGTTCAGTGTTCAGTGTTCTCTCTCTCTCTCTCTCTCTCTCTCTCTCTCTCTCTGTCTCTGCGCGCGCGCGTGTGTGTGTGTGTGTGTGTGTGTGTGTGTGTGTGAGTGTGTCAATGAAAGTGAGTGAGTGTGTGTGAGTGTGTGTGTGTGTGTGAATGCAAGTGTGTGTGTGTGTGTGTGTGTGTGTGTGTGTGTGAATGCAAGTGTGTGTGTGTGTGTGTGTGTGTGTGTGTGTGTGTGTGTGTGTGTGTGTGTGTGTGTGAATGCAAGTGTGTGTGTGTGTGTGTGAGTGAGTGAGTGAGTGAGTGAGTGAGTGAGTGAGTGAGTGTGTGTGTGTGTGTGTGTGTGTGTGTGTGTGTGTGTGTGTGTGTGTATGTGTGTGTGTGTGAATGCAAGTGTGTGTGTGTGTGTGAATGCAAGTGTGTGTGTGTGTGTGTGTGTGTGTGTGTGTGTGTGTGTGTGTGTGTGTGTGTGTGTGTTGTGCGTGCGTGCCAGACCCACAAGTCATGATGAATGGACTGCCTGGTCAAACACGTAGAAACGGGACCAGCGGTTGATTTATGTGTAAGTTCGGGTCGACATTAGCACAGATCAATACAGAGACAGGAGGGGGGGGGGGGGGAGAAGGGGTAACAAAGACAATGAGGGAGAGGGAAGGAGACAGGGGGAGGGGTGTAGACGCTGAGGCAGATTTGGAGACAAGAAACGGAGGGAGAGAGAGAAGGAACAGAGAGGAGGAATATAGGAAGTGCAAGACGGAGGGAGAGAGAGGAATGGAGAGGGGGGATGAAGGAAAGAGGGAGGGGGAGGAATAGAGAGGGGGGATGAAGGAAAGAGGGAGAGAGAGGAATGGAGAGGGGGGATGAAGGAAAGAGAGAGGGAGAGGAATGGAGAGGGGGGATGAAGGAAAGAGGGAGGGAGAGGAATGGAGAGGGGGGATGAAGGAAAGAGGGAGAGAGAGGGAGGGAGAGGGGGGATGAAGGAAAGAGGGAGGGAGAGGAATGGAGAGGGGGGATGAAGGAAAGAGGGAGAGAGAGGGAGGGAGAGGGGGGATGAAGGAAAGAGGGAGGGAGAGGAATGGAGAGGGGGGATGAAGGAAAGAGGGAGGGAGGGAGAGGAATGGAGAGGGGGGATGAAGGAAAGAAAGAGGGAGAGAGAGGAATGGAGAGGGGGGATGAAGGAAAGAGAGAGGGAGAGGGGGGATGAAGGAAAGAGGGAGGGAGAGGAATGGAGAGGGGGGGTGAAGGAAAGAGGGAGAGAGAGAGATGGAGAGGGGGGATGAAGGAAAGAGGGAGAGGGAGGGAGGGAGAGGGGGGATGAAGGAAAGAGGGAGGGAGAGGAATGGAGAGGGGTGATGAAGGAAAGAGGGGGGGGAGAGGAATGGAGAGGGGGGGTGAAGGAAAGAGGGAGGGAGAGAGAGGGAGGGAGAGGGAGGATGAAGGAAAGAGGGAGAGAGAGGGATGGAGAGGTGGATGAAGGAAAGAGGGAGGGAGAGAGAGGAATAGAGAGGGGGGATGAAGGAAAGAGGGAGAGGGATGGAGAGGGGGGATGAAGGAAAGAGGGAGGGAGAGGAATAGAGAGGGGGGATGAAGGAAAGAGGGAGGGAGAGAGAGGAATAGAGAGGGGGGATGAAGGAAATAGGGAGGGAGAGTAATGGAGAGGGGGGATGAAGGAATGAGGGAGAGAGAGGAATGGAGAGGGGGGATGAAGGAAAGAGGGAGAGAGAGGAATGGAGAGGGGGGATGAAGGAAAGAGGGAGAGAGAGGAATGGAGAAGGGGGATGAAGGAAAGAGGGAGAGAGAGGAATGGAGAGGGGGGATGAAGGAAAGAGGGAGAGAGAGGAATGGAGAGGGGGGATGAAGGAAAGAGGGAGGGGGAGGAATGGAGAGGGGGGATGAAGGAAAGAGGGAGAGAGAGGAATGGAGAGGGGGATGAAGGAAAGAGGGAGAGAGAGGAATGGAGAGGGGGGATGAAGGAAAGAGGGAGAGAGAGGAATGGAGAGGGGGGATAAAGGAAAGAGGGAGAGAGAGGAATGGAGAGGGGGGATGAAGGAAAGAGGGAGGGAGAGGAATGGAGAGGGGGGATGAAGGAAAGAGGGAGGGAGAGGAATGGAGAGGGGGGTGAAGGAAAGAGGGAGGGAGGGAGGGAGAGGGGGGATGAAGGAAAGAGGGAGAGAGAGGGAGAGGGGGGATGAAGGAAAGAGGGAGAGAGAGGGAGAGGGGGGATGAAGGAAAGAGGGAGAGAGAGGGAGGGAGAGGGGGGATGAAGGAAATAGGGAGGGAGAGGAATAGAGAGGGGGGATGAAGGAAAGACAGAGGGAGGGAGAGGGAGGGAGAGGGGGATGAAGGAAAGAGGGAGGGAGAGAGAGGAATGGAGAGGGGGGATGAAGGAAAGAGAGAGGGAGGGAAAGGGGGGATGGAGGAAAGAGGAGAGAGAGAGGGAAGACCGAGGACATGTGAGATCGAGGAATGTGAACAGGACAGCGGGGAAAAGGGGGGGTGAGGGGAGAGGAGAATGGGGGTGGGGGGAGTGAAAGTACATCAGCACCATAAACCGGGAATTTGAAAAAACATGTGGATTCGTTGTGTGTGGAAAGAGTGAGACAGAGGAAGAGAGGGGGGCGGAGGGTGAGGGGTGGGGATGGGGCGGAGCAGTGTACACACCACACCCCACACACAAAACACACTCCCTCTCCACACACACCCCAAAACCCCCACAAAACCCCACACCACTCTCCTCATTCTCACCCCACACACGAAACACACTCCCTCTTTCACTCACAGGGCCACACACACACACCCACACAACACAAACACACACTCCTCCATACCAACACACAAACACACCCACTCTCTCACCCTCCTCTCACCCACACACACACACCATCACTTTTAAATTTTTTAAAAAAAAAAACAAGGGGAAGGGGGCCCCCCAAAAGGGGGGGCTTGGGGGGGGGGGGGGGGGGAAGGGGGGGGGTAAAGGGAAAAAGGGGGGGGGGGGGGGGGGGGGCCCCCCCGGGGGGGGGGGGGGGGGGGGCCGGGGGGGGGGGGTTTTTTTTTGGGGGGGGGGGGGGGGGGGGGGGGGGGGGGGTTTTTTTTTTTTCCCCCCGGGGGGTTTGGGGCCCCCCGGGGGGGGAAAGGGGGGGGGTTTTTGGGGGGGGGGGGGGGGGGGGGGGGGGAAACCGGGGGGGGGGGGGGAAAAACCCCCCCCCCCCGGGGGGGGAAATTTTTCCCCCCCCGGGGGGGGGGGGGGAAAGGGGGGGGGGGGGAAAAACCCCCAACCCCCCCCCCCCCCCCCTTTTTTTTTTTTTTTGGGGGGGGGAAAAAAAAGGGGGTTTTTTGGGGGGGGGGGGGGGCCAAAAAAACCCACCCAAAAACCACACCCCCCCCCCTCACACACCCCACCCCCCCCCCACCCACACCCCCCCTCCCCCTCTCCCCCCCACCCACCCCCCCCCCCCCCCCCCCCCCCCCCCCCCCCCCCCCCCCCCAAACCCCCCCCCCCCAAAAAAACCCACACCCCCCCACACCCCCCCCCCCCCTCTTCCCCACCCCCCCCCCCCCCCCCCCCCCCCCCCCCCCCCCACCCCCAACCCACCCCCCCCACCCCCCCAAACACCCCCAAACCCCCCCCCCCCCCCCCCCCCCCACACACCCCCCAAAAACCCAAAACCCCCCCAAAAAAACCCAAAAAAAAAAAGGGCCGGTAAAAAAAAAACCCCCCCCGGGGAAAAAAAAGGGCTTAAACGGGGGGGGGGGGGGGAGAATAAGTACAGTAGAGCAGCAGACATTTGTGGGGGGGGAGGGGTGCGGAAATGGGGGGATGAGGCAAGGAGGCGGGGTGGGGGGTCGGGGGGGGGCAGCAGGAGGGGCGGGGGGTGGGGGGGGGCATTAAGGGCGTCAGTGTTGTTGGGATCAATAAGTGGTGAATGTCTCTGAATGTCTGCGCTGGTAGTTTCTAACGTGAACTCGCTTTCTAGTTTTTGTTTGGTTGTGGGTTTGTTTATTTGTTGTTGTTTTTTTTCGGGCGCGTGTTTGTTTGTTTGTTTGGTTTGGTTGTGTGTGTGTGTGTGTGTGTGTGTGTGTGTGTGTGTGTGTGTGTGTGTGTGTGTGTGTGTGTGTGTGTGTGTGTGTGCTATGCTTGCGTGCGTGTGTGGTGTGCGTGTCTATGTGCTTTTGTATCATGTATATGTGTGCGTACGTCTGAGCGTGAGCGGCTGTGTGTGTGCGTGTGTGTGTGTGTGTGTGTGTCTGTGTGTATCTCTGTGTGTCTGTGCGTGCGTGCGTGCGTGCGTGTGTGTGTGTGTGTGTGTGTGTGTGTCTGTGTGTCTGTGCATGTCTGCGCGCACACGCACACAACCCACCCCACCACCACCCGACGCAAAAACACATCAATTCATGCAACCACACACACACACACACACACACACACACACACACACACACACACACACACACACACACCCTTACGATCCAGCTACATCAAAAACTGACCCTAAACACCACTCAACCCACTCACGGGATCATAAACCCAATAAGCCCACCCACTTTCTCCTCTGTCCGAAGAGGACAGATCCTAAACCATCATCAGTCCTCTTTAAAGGTGGCCGCTACAGCCACGGCTCGCAGACTTCTATCGATGTTTATGACCTGCAGACTTGTTTGGGATTGGGATTTTTTGGTGGTTGTTGCTGTTGTTGTTGTTGCCTGCGTACCCGTTCACCCTGTGTGGTTTCTAAGGCTGTCTTCGGCAATTTGGCGTCGTTACATGGGGGACATGAAGGAAATGCGAAGAAGGAAACAGAATCAAAGAAGAGGAAGTAGCATTAGGAAGAGCGAGAAGGCGATGCAGACGCAAAAAAAAAAAAAAAAAAGGAGAGAAGAATTGGATGAAGAAGAACAGTAATTTGGTGGGGAAGAAGAACAACAAGAACAAGAAGAGGATAAACAAAAAAAGAAGAACAATTTGGTGAAGAAGAAGAAGCAGAAGGAGGAGGAGGAGGAGGAGGGGGAGGAGGAGGAGCGGAAGGAGAAGAAGAAAAAAGAAGAGGGAGAAGAAGAAGGAGAAGATTGATTGATTGATTGAATCTTTAATGGGTAAAGAATTAGGCACAGTAAAGGCCTTTTTACAATTCTGCCCATTTAACGACATAAAAAATAAAGAACGAACGACACAAAACATAAAAATAAAGAAATAAACTGAAATAAAATAAAATAATAAGAACGACGAATAAGAATAGGAACTTGAATAGTCTATTAAAGGTAACAAAGCGATGTACATGTACATAGGTACTTACACACACACACACACACACACACACACACACACACACACACAAAATTATAAAACAAGCAACAAAGACATACGTACACATTCACGCCCACACACTCAAACACACACAAACACACACACGCACTTACTGTTCACACATACACATACATTCAATTTTTCATTCATCATGGCATGGCAGCTAGTGGACTGAGTACAAGCAAGCATTTGCAAAAGACCGCGAGTAGGTTAATCAAATGAATCGAATAGAAATATTCTTATCTTAGTTTTAAAGAGAGATATGGCTGGAATTTGACGACATGTCTTTGGAAGCATGTTCCATTCGATGCTTCCATTAAATGAGAGACTCATCTTAAATAAATCAATTTTAGGCTTTGGGACAATAGCTCTATCTGAATTACGTTGGAACTGGAAACAAAATAACGATTTTAAATATTGTGGGCATGCGTTATGAACAATTTTATGCATAAGAATCAATGTGTTATATCTAATAAGTATATGAACAGGTAATATTTGAAGTTCTTTGTACATATTGTGCACAGATCCACCTGTGGTATTGACATGGTTAATCATCTTAATGGCACGTTTTTGTAAAGAGCAAAGTGGCTTTAATGTAGAAGGAGGACATTTACCCCAAATAATCGAGCAATAGCTGAGGCGAGACTGGATATAGGCAAAGTAAAACACACGTCTAGAATGATTATCAAGAAAGTGTTTGATCTGTGATAATTGGAATACACTAGATGATACTTGTTTTATGAGGCAATGAATATGTTCCTGCCACGAAAGATTTTGATCAATAGTAATGCCTAATAGTATATGCTTAGTAACTTGTTTGATAGTATTGTCTTTATATTTTATGTTAAGTTGTGCGTCTTTTATGTTCTGTCTTTTCTGACGAGGACAAATTAACATGCATTCTGTCTTTTCAGGGTGCACGACCATATCATTAGCATCACACCAGTTTTCGACAGATTTCATGTTGGCATTCAGGTGATAACTAATTTCGTCAACATTGTGACTAGCATATTGTATTGATGTATCATCAGCAAATAAATCACAGATTGCATGTTGAATTGATAAAGGTAGATCGTTGATATACAAGGAAAATAAGAGAGGGCCTAGAATTGACCCCTGCGGTACTCCTCTTGGAACATGCCTTTTGGAAGAAATAAAGCCACGTGAATAGACAGCCTGAATACGGTTTTCTAGGTAAGATCTGAGAAACAATAAGCAGTTATCGGCAATACCATAACATTTCAATTTGTGAAGCAATATTTCGTGATTGATTAAGTCAAACGCTTTTGTAAAATCAAGGAATATCACTCCAACCACCTTGCTTTTATTAATATCACGCAGCCATGCATCAGTTATTCTACATAAAGCGGTTTCACAAGAATGGTGCTGTCTAAATCCTGATTGATTGGTATGTAGAAGCTGATATTTTTCAATAAAGAATGTAAGACAAAGGTGTACATGACGTTCTAGAACTTTTGAGACAGAAGACAACAATGAGATTGGTCTGTAATTATTGACATCATGAACATCACCTTTTTTATGCAGGGGAATAACCTTTGCATATTTAAACTCTTTTGGAAAATGATTTTTGGATAGACAAAGATTGAAGAGATAAGTAAGAGAATCGGCAATATAAGGTGCAGATAGTTTTAATATTTTTGGACTAATGCCATCGAAGCCACACGAGTTTTTATTTTTTAGCGATACTAAATAAGATAAGACTTCATGAATAGACATTAATGGAACAGAAAACTTTGTTTTTATATCTTTATTATGACAGAAGTTTTCTAAGATGCTGAAATCAAAAGAAGTGTGTGCACTGTCATTTGCGATTAATTTGTTTCCAATGTCAGCAAAGTGATTGTTCAGTGTATCAACAGGAATGAGACATTCCGCATTTGAATTGTTTGGTTTGGTGAGTTGGTGTATAGCCTTCCATATGGAGGCTGTGTTGCTTTTGTCTTCGATTAGCTTACGAAAGAAAATCCGTTTAGACTTTCTGATCATGTATTTGACAATATTACGTTTCTTCTGGTATTCTTCGAATGGACCGATTATCTTTTGATGGTCTCTGTCATCCATTGCTTGAAAGATATCTTGCGTAAGCCAACTCGGAAGAATTTCCGACTTGACTCGTCTCTGAATTAAAGGGATATGTTTATCAACAACATGCAGTAACGTTGCAGTCCAAAAGGAAAGGGCTTCGTCTGGATTAGTAAAGCTATAAATGTTAGTGAAAGGTGCAGAAATGAGGTCTGATTGAAAGGCGTCCAGATTAAAATGTTTAAATGACCGAAATGTGACAACAGTATGACCTGTTTTGGGTATTTTGAAACCCTTTTTTCCCCATGTAATGCAGACGGCATTGTGGTCACTTACGCCAACATTCGGCACACAAATTTCTCGAACTGATGTTAGATTGGATGTATAAATATGATCTAAGAGCGTTCTAGTTTTTTGTGTAACTCTGGTGGGGGAATCAATACACTGATGGAGATTGTAAGACGTATAGATGTTGTTCCATCGGCTATGACGCTGAAAAAGATCTAAATTAAAGTCACCCAAAATTAATACTTCTTTTTTTGAAAGCCAGGCGCTGTCCATCATTTCACAAAAATCGTCATACCACTTGGAAAAACTCTTAGGATGTCTGTACAAAAATGCTATAAGGAGCGAATCTGTTGATTTATTTTGGGATTGAACTTCAAGCCACAGTGATTCAACATCTGGATGATGTAGGTCATTACGAATTCTGTACGGAACGTTATTTTGAATATAAATGACGATACCACTTTCTTTAGATTTTTGAGGATTTTTCCGAACAATATTGTAGCCAGGAATAGAAATAGATTTGTCATTAATGTGAATGTTCGTCCATGATTCAGAAAAGCCAAAGATATGGAATGGTTTATCATTATTATATATCATCTTCGATACGTCTGTCATTTTATTGACCAAATGACATATGTTTAAGTGACCTACTCGCAGTCCTTCACAAACAGGCCAGTTCGAGACATTAGCAGGACTTGACATTAGTGCATAATAAAAATACTACCTAGATTTTCGAAATGCAGTTCTAGTAAGGGAAAGTGCTGAATAATTCAAGCTGAGAGAGAGAGAGAGAGACAGAGAGAGAGAGAGAGAGAGAGAGCTTGTATGTCTGCGTTGATTTGACGCCAAGGCAAGTCTCTGGGAACGTCAACGATGCAAACTGAAACATCCATGGCGATGACAGCTTGCAGGGGAGGTGGAGGTGGGGAGGTGGGGTGAGTTAAGTTCCCACAACGTCGTGTACGATCTGGGCTGATCGTCAGTCATCTAATTATTTATGATACAAGAGATTGTATCAAGGGGTGAGGTCTGAGAGCTGGGAATTGGTCTGTTTGTAAAGAAGGGTTGAAGAGTGGTACAGATTTAACGGGGAAAGGGTGTGTGGTATGTTGGTAAGCATTGTGGAATGATGGTTGTTCTGGTGACAAAGAATAGCAGTTTCCAAATACTTTGTTTGAATAATGACACAAGTTGTTGGAATAGTGGTCAAATTGACTATCAGCAGCAGCTGGCTGGAAGTCGTACTGGTCTTGATGACAGACAGCAGGATTGGGTGGAGGGTCGAAGTGCTGTGCATGTGAGGCCATGGGGAACAGGTCCTGATTAGCGTCTGGTGGAAAGTCGTGGCGCCGTGGCTGCGTGATGGGAAACTGGGCCTGATGAATGGCTGGTGGGAAGTTGTGGCGCCGTGGCTGTATGATGGGGAACTGGTCCTGATGCATTCTAGTAGCACCGGGTGGAAGGCTGAAGCGTTGTGGCTGTGTAGGCATGTAGTGCTGGTCCTGTAATGGATGAACAGGGAACTTGCGGGGTTGGGTCGGCTGACCGTTAGAAAAAACGGGCCTCAAACGATGATATGGACCACCCTGATGAATGTGTTTCCCACGGAACCGGCGTTCTTGATTAAGTGTTAATTGACTGACAGGATGCCTAGATGTATGTTGACGGTGGTGTGTATGACAACCAGTCAGCCCTTTGGGTTTCTGAGAAGTGTTAGGATTTTTTTCAGTTTCTGAAAGACGCTTTTCAGTGAGCTGTAGATTGTGGGCCAACTGAGCAGTTCCTTTTTTACTCAGATGGATATTATCTGAATAAAGGGTACCATCTGAAGGTGATCTGAAGGATGGCATATGGTTTATGACTGGTACTCCAAGACGATGGCATACACTTGACAGGGTTCTGTTTGATGGGAAAATAGCGTTGTTGAAGTTGTGATTTCCCTTTGCCGGAACAATGGAGCTCATGTGAATGGATGCCCTGGGGAAAACACGGTGAATACTTGATATGAGGTTGTTCCATGTGTCTTCTCCGATGCGACTACTTGTACAGTCGTTAACACCGACATGGACAGTGACCAATTCAATACCTTTGTTTTCACCCAAAGAGTCAAGCCATTGTTTCAGATCAGTGCTTGTCATTCCAGGTACACAAATCTTAAAAAGATAGGTACCGGGCGTTGTGATCCTCCTAGGGTTTATATATCTGATGACAGAGTCACCAATTAGAACCCTGGTGGCTCTTTCTGGGATTGTTAGTTTAGATAAAGTGTTCAGAGCAGATCGCTGTGAGCCTTTAGATGTGATAGTGGAAGAAGATTGAGACTGTGGATCACCATCGTCGTGGTGTTTGGTACGGTTTGAAGTGCGACGAGTTTTGAAGGTCTGGAAGTCGGTGTCACAGGGCACGTTGTCACTGTCGACATGCTCGAGATGAAGAAAACGATTCGAAGTGGTAACATTTGCAACATGTTCAGTGATTGAAGCTGATCCATTTGTCTGTGTGGATGATGTTACGAGTGTCTTAGATGTGAGACTGTCTAGTTTTGATTGTAGAGAGTGTATGTGAGTTTTCATAGCATCATTATCACTCAACACAGTGTCGAGTGTTTTTTCCAGCTGGGCAATTTTCCGAAGCACACTTCTGAGATGAATGTTATCAACGTCTTCTGAACAATGATCAACCAAAATATTCGAAGAAAAATTAGAAGGCTTTGAACTTGTTAGCTCTGGGAAGGATGTATCAGAAGACTGCTCACTGCTCTGGCTCTGGCTCTGTGGTGGACTTTTCTCAACGAGCTCAGAACTACTGGCGTCCTTTGTATCAGAAGAAGAAACAGATACATTGTCCTGTGAAGTCTGTGTGTCTGAAGTTGAATTGATGACGGGGACGAATGGGCGTGGTGGTGACGACAAAAAAGATAAATGAAGTGAAGCTGATGTGTCATGTGGATGAACCATCTCTCCATTGTTCACAGGCCCACCAGAAGCAGGTAAATTGCTCACGCTGGCAGAATGTGGACATATCAGAGTGAGCGCGGAGGAGTGGTCGTTCTGGGCTCCTGTAGACCTTTCTGGTGATGAGTTAGACCTTTCTGGTGATGAGTCAATCTCTTCACTGCCGCCAATCATCAGCAGTGGTTGGTGTGACTGAGGAACTTCAGCACCAATATTCAGCTCATGGAGTTGAGCAGGGAGAGGGATGCCCTGGATAGCTGTCTCGGATGCCTCTCTACCTGCATGTTTGTCATAAAGATCCTCCACTAATGTCTTGAGGATTCTGAACTCTTCATTGACCCAGGGTGTGCAGCTTTTACCCTGGATCAAGACTTTGTTAGTAGAGTAGTAAATGGTAATTTTCAGTCTCTGGTCATTGTGAAAAAAAATGGTCACTTTAGTAAGTGCCAGACCGTCACTGTACGGAAGGGCTATTGGGCCAGCCGAAGACCTTTCTTTTTCAAGGTCACACGGAAGATCATTTTTGCCACCCTTATCCTGATCTTGCCAGGTAACATGAAATCCAGGCACACTTGGAACTTGAATATAATATCGGAGAAGAAGTGTTCTCCTCCAGAGTGCTAGACATCCCCGTTTTGTTGTGAAAGTCACTTGCCTAAAAGGATCAAGTGTATGTTTAATTGTATGAAGAGATGGAATTGAGACACTACGTTTGTTATGTTTTGTCATTTTAGTCATTTTAAAAAGTTAAAATGGTTTAGATAAAGAAAATATAATGACAGGCATGGTGCTTGCGTCAAAATCGAAGAAAACATGAAATGACGTTAACAGTTCGGTGTCTCACAATGGAACAATGTGGTACAATGTACTACACGCTTGGGCCGGGCGTTTCCAAATTCCTAGAAGAAGGAGAAGAAGAAGAAAACAACTACAACAGCAACAAGGAGAAGAAAGACGGGCTGGAAAAGAAGAAGCACGAACAAGAAGAACCAGAACAAGAAGAACAAGAAGAACCAGAAGAAGAGCAAGAACAAGAACAGCAGCGTGACCCTAACGCGCTTAATGAGGCCTTGAAGAACAACGACGACGACGACTAGAAGAACAAGAACAAGAAGAACAATATGAACAAGAACAAGATGAACAAGAAGAAGAACAAGATGAACAAGAAGAGCAAGAACAAGATGGACAAGAACAAGAACAAGATGAACAAGAAGAGCAAGAACAAGATGGACAAGAACAAGAACAAGATGAACAAGAACAAGAACAATAAGAACAAGATGAACAAGAAGAACAAGATGAACAAGAAGAAGAACAAGATGAACAAGAAGGAGAACAAGATGAACAAGAAAAGCAAGAACAAGATGAACCAGAAGAAGAACAAGATAACCAAGAAAAAGAACAAGAACAACAAGAAAACCACACGATGTAGATCCAAAACTGTGGACTACCGATGCCGGAACTTGGACAGACAAGAGCCCGAGTGTCGCTGTGTATGGGGAACCCGGACCGAGCAGTGTGGGTTGTAAAGCTGCTGCTTGCTGATGACGGGGTGGAACAGAATCTTTAACTCTCTTCATACGAACGGCGAAAGAGACGACGTCAACAGCGTTTCACCCCAATTACCATCATCAAAATATTGCAAGTGGAAGGCTCTTATACTGAAGAGGTGAATGTTGACAAAGAATACCACAATTCTGACGACGGAAGCTAAAGGTTGGGTCATTCAGACACCCACTGGACATCCGAGGGGTCTGTGTAGAGGAGAAGAGAGGACTGGCCGTACTGAGTGAGTTAAAATACATGAAAACAAGAGAGGCAAGGCCTTCAAGACTCACTTGTGATAAATTAAGTCCCCTAGCATTAATTACAGAGTAATTTCCCTTGTTTACTATCTGCACCAAAACGTTTGCAAAATAAATAAAACTTCCATGCTTAGCAAAAGAAGTTCCTGTTTGAACAAAAAATGATAATGACTGCTCTTGTTGTTGTGTCAGAATAAGAGGTCAAAGTGCCAAGTTTAGAGAATACAAAAAATATAGATATAACAGTAAATGCAGATTGCATATAATTAGGCTTCTTTTTTATTTTTTTGTGCCCATCCCAGAGGTGCAATATTGTTTTAAACAAGATGACTGGAAAGAACTGAATTTTTCCTATTTTTATGCCTAATTTGGTGTCAACTAACAAAGTATTTGCAGAGAAAATGTCAATGTTAAAGTTTACCACGGACACACAGACACACACACACACACACACACACACACACACACAGACAACCGAACACCGGGTTAAAACATAGACTTACTTTGTTTGCACTAGTGAGTCAATAAAACCTTGTTCCAACTTTCACGCTAGCTACCGTGTGTTTCCCTTCTCGACATTATCTCTCGGCGGGAGCGTTGAAACGTTACATCCATACATCTTTTACGTATACCATACAAACAGTAACGCAGACAGGCCAGGAAAAGCAGTGCCAATAAGTCCCCGACAGCCGCCACCATCCCCTGTCCACACTGCGTCAGAACCTTCCGGGCGCGGATTGGCCTGACCAGTCATCTGCGCACCCACAGAGCCCAACCCACCCACCCCCAGGATGACTAGATGGTCCTCGTCGATCCCGACGGACGAACCACACACAAACAGTAACATTGATGTCAAAAGAACAAAGAAAGAAAAAAACAATCCGTCTGTTGCGCTCGGAATGAGCGGCGTGGGAGTAAAGTCACTGTTCGCTGACGATGGGGCAGCAAAAAAAAAAAACA
This sequence comes from Babylonia areolata, assembly GCF_041734735.1. NCBI lineage: Eukaryota > Metazoa > Mollusca > Gastropoda > Neogastropoda > Buccinidae > Babylonia > Babylonia areolata. Next base: position 26,470,527 of record NC_134903.1, read on the forward strand.
AGAATAAATTAATTCATTCATAAATAAATAAATCAAAAATAAAACCTTGGTCCAGCTTCCAAACTAGCCACAGCAAGGTCTCCCTTCTTGACACTCTCTCTCTCTCGCTGCCATCCCGCCCTTCAGTGTTACCTCCCCCTGTCCTCTTCTCGGCGCAATTTCGCTGGTCTCCCTTGGTCAAGAGTTTGGGGGAGTGCGTTTCAAGAGATTTTCGCAGCGTCCTCAGCTGTTCTTTCTCTGTCAAAATTGATTTTTTGTTTCTTTGTTTGTTTGTTTTTTTATTTCTGGGCTTTCATCAGTGAGTGTTGGAGTGGGGAAAATGTGGGCAGGGGGGGGGGGGTTATGGGGGGAGTTAGTGTGTGTTTGTGTGTGTGCGAGAGAAAGAGAGAGAGAGAGAGAGAGTGTGTGTGTGTGTGTGTGTGTGTGTGTGTGTGTGTATACATACATATATATATGTGTGTGTGTGTGTGTGTGTGTGTCTGTGTCTCTGTATGTGTGTGTGTGTGTGTGTCTGTGCCTGTGTGTGTGCTTGCGTGCTTATCATGTGTAAGTGTGCGTGCGTGCCTGTGTATGAGCGTATTTGTGTATATATTATTATTATTATTATTATAACAATAGTTTATCTTGTTGTTTTTGTTTTCCTACTGCCGCACCAGTAATAGTAGTAGTAGTAGAAGAACGTGGGCAAGACACTCCACACAATCAAATTCTAGCCCAATTAATCGGGACAGCAGTGGCCTCCACTGCTGTTCTGATGGTCATAGTCGGACACGAGAGTCTGTCACACAGTAACTGTAGCAGCAGTTACATTCAACAGCAGTCGTTGCAGCAAAAGTAACAGCAGCAGCAGTGATGGTGATGGTGATGGTGATGGCAGCAGCGCTAGCAGAAACCGAGGTATCTCCGTGAGAAATATCCTTCAGCTTCAGTTAAAGATTCCCCCCACCAAAGCCACTGCTCTAAAAAAAATTGTGGTTAGCGCATGCCTTCTTTGAGCCCTTTTGCTAACTGAAACCGGCGGAAGTGTTCAATCAGCCATTTTGCTACTCGTGTCAGTATAGCGCGAAGCTGTAACTTCGTATATGTAGCCGAGCGCTTAGCTGGCTACGATGACTGCTTCAAGGCAAGCTTTCACTTGCTCGCGGCGTTTGTAAAGCTGACATTCCTGTGTGTGCCTCCACAGCAAGTTTGCGCTACGTGCCAGTGCACTGTTTTCCTGTAATAACTTTGGTAAATCAACCATTGGCAGATTTCAACCAAGACACAACATTTGGCATGTCGTGGAGGCAAGCACAACACGATTTCATCGAAGATACACGGTTACAGTTCAGAAACTACCACCAGTTAGCAGACGACTTCTCCACGGACTGACAGCCGGATACGAGTGTCAATATGGCGTCCAGTTGACTTCAGCTTTCCTGGCCAATGAGCTATCCATCTATTTTTAGACCAGTGCACCAAACCCCCCTTCCCCATGCTAACATACAAGTTTGTCTGAGTGCATACCAAGAGCACACAGCCATTCAACATGCAATAGAGAAAGTCAATATCGGACGGAAAGCTCCCTTCCTTTCCTGTGCTCGGAATTAAAGCCTCATTCACAACTTTTCCGACTCTCCAATAACTTTTTTCTAAAGAGAAGATAAGAATTACATATCCTTCTTGTCTTCTGGTCTGTTCTGAGCACCAATCAATCTTTTCCCAACTCATCACGAGAGCCAGTCAGCTCTCGTTTGATTACTCGCGCGCGGACCAATGAATGCCGGATTATGTTTTCTCACAAGACCGTGTCCCAGTGAAGGCTGAACTTGTGAAGGGTAAGGGTGGTAGGTGGGTGTATGCGTGTGTGTGTGTGGGGGGGGGGCTAACTTGTTTATTGTACCTCAGGACGTAGGTTTTCACTCGCTGTAACAAAGATGATGTGGGGGTGGGGTAGGGGGGTGGGGGATGACTCTGTGTGTGTGTGGGGGGGGGGGGGTGTATGTGTATGTGTGTGGGTGTGTGTGTCTGTGAGTGTGTGTGTGTGTGTGTGTGTGTGTGTGTGTGTGTGTGTGGGTGGGTGGGTGGGTGGGTGGGTGTGTGTGTCTGTGAGTGTGTGGGTGTGTTTGTCTGAGTGTGTGGGTGTGTGGGTGTGTGTGTCTGTGAGTGTGTGTGTGGGGGGGGGGTGTCTGTGTGTGTGTGTGTGTGTGTGTGTGTGTGTGTGTGTGTGTGTGTGTGTGTGTGTGTGTGTGAGTGTGTGTGTGTTCGTTCGTTCTTTACTTTAGCGTCTTTTCACTATCAGTAATATTAGACGATTAAAAAAAAAAAGGGGGGGGGGGGGGGTGCGCGGGAGGGGGGGGGGAGGAAAACAGAAAAGGTAGAAAACTAACTGACCGTGTGTGTGTGTGTGTGCTAGGGGAACACATGTGATGTGCAACAAGGGCAAAGGTCAATGGCGGGTCGCTGACCCCTCTTCTTCTTCTTCTTCTGCGTTCGTGGGCTGCAACTCCCACGTTCACTCGTATGCACATGAGTGGGATTTTACGTGTATGACCGTTTTTACCCCGCCATGTAGGCAGCAATACTCCGCTTTCGGGGGTGTGCATGCTGGGTATGTTCCTGTTTCCATAATCCACCGAACGCTGACATGGATTACAGGATCTTTAACGTGCGTATTTGATCTTCTGCTTGCGTATACACACGAAGGGGGTTCAGGCACTAGCAGGTCTGCACATATGTTGACCTGGGAGATCGTAAAAATCTCCACCCTTTACCCACCAGGCGCCGTCACCGTGATTCGAACCCGGGACCCTCAGATTGACAGTCCAACGCTTTAACCACTCGGCTATTGCGCCCGTCATTGACCCCTCAATCTGACTGAGGAAACTCTTTCACAAGGGACCATCTCTGTAATCCTGGTGGAATTACATTGGAGAACTCTGTGTGTGTGTGTGTGTGTGTGTGTGTGTGTGTGTGTGTGTGTGTGTGTGTGTGTGTGTGTGTGTGTGTGTGTGTGTGTGTGTGTGTGTGTGTGCACGGGCGAGCCAATGCATAAGTACATATTCCAAATACCTTATCATTCACCATGCAGTTTAATAATGAAGAAGGCTGCACAATAACTATCAGAATGCGAACAGAACGCTTGAAAATTTAATGTGACCTAGTTTACGCTGTCAACCGGAATAGAAAGAGAAACATCAATAATGTATGCATATATCCACATATAGAGATATAGATATATAGATAGATATACATGTGTGTGTGCGTGTGTCTGTGTCTGTCTGCCTGTCTGTCTATCTGCCTGCATCTGTGAGTGTGTGTGTCTGTGTGAGCTTATCTATCGGTTTTTTGTCTGTGACACACACACACACACACACACACACACACACACACACACACACACACACACACACACACACACAGGGAGAGAGAGAGAAAAAAAAACCCAGACAGACTGATATAGAGACAAACACCATTTCAGATGTATCGGCGTCGGTTGCATCCGCGGCGGGCTCGATCATTCTCCTGTGTTGTTCAGAACAGAAGAGAAATGCCATCGTTCACCCCTGGGACTTCCGATGATCAAAAACATAGCTGATATACGGAGGGGAGAGGGAGGGAGAACCGGGGAGCAATCAATAACGTCAGTATGAATGATGAAGGCCACGTGACGACTAATAACAGCCACCGTCGTAAGTCAGCACCCCCCCCCCCCACCCCCTGATACACCATAACCCTCCCACCCCCGTCCCCCTCTCCATTTTTTTCTCACTGTCTGCGTAGCGTCAGCCTTGTCACATGATAACTGTGCCCTCGTGTAGCTCTCGTTGTAACTGACTTACTGCTGTCTGCTCTGATGTGCATCTGTCTGTCTGGACTGGTAGCCTGGTGATCGCTCACTACACTCTATATACTATACTGTCTGTGTCTGGTTGTTTTATTCTCTGTGTGTGTGTGTGTGTGTGTGTGTGTGTGTGCCTCTCTCTTTCCCCATCTACTCCCACCCCCGCCCCCCCCTCTCCATTTTTCTCACTGTCTGCGTAGCGTCAGCCTTGTCACATGATAACTGTGCCCTCGTGTAGCTCTCGTTGTAACTGACTTACTGCTGTCTGCTCTGATGTGCATCTGTCTGTCTGGACTGGTAGCCTGGCGATCGCTCACTACACTCTGTCTATACTGTCTGTGTCTGGTTGTTTTATTCTGTGTGTGTGTGTGTGTGTGTGTGTGTGTGTGTGTGTGTGTGTGTGTGTGTGTGTGTGCCTCTCTCTTTCCCCATCTACTCCCACCCCCGCCCCCCTCTCCATTTTTTTCTCACTGTCTGCGTAGCGTCAGCCTTGTCACATGATAACTGTGCCCTCGTGTAGCTCTCGTTGTAACTGACTTACTGCTGTCTGCTCTGACGTGCATCAGTCTGTCTGGACTGGTAGCCTGGTGATCGCTCACTACACTCTGTCTATACTGTCTGTGTCTGGTTGTTTTAATCTGTGTGTGTGTGTGTGTGTGTGTGTGTGTGTGTGTGTGTGTGTGTGTGTGTGTGACCTCTGTCTCTCTCTGTTTCTGTCTCTGTCTGTCTCCCCCCCCCCTCTCTCTCTCTGTCCCTTTCTAAATGTGTGTCTGTATCTCTGTCTGTTTGTGTGTTATCCCCCCCCTCTCTCTCTCTCTCTCTGTCCCTTTCTATATCTGTGTCTGTATCTCTGTCTGTCTGTGTGTTATCCCCCGCTCTCTCTCTCTGTCCCTTTCTATATGTGTGTCTGTATCTCTGTCTGTTTGTGTGTTATCCCCCCCCCCTCTCTCTCTGTCCCTTTCTATATGTGTGTCTGTATCTCTGTCTGTTTGTGTGTTATCCCCCCCTCTCTCTCTGTCCCTTTCTATATGTGTGTCTGTATCTCTGTTTGTGTGTTATCCCCCCCCCCTCTCTCTCTCTGTGTCCCTTTCTATATGTGTGTCTGTATCTCTGTCTGTTTGTGTGTTATCCCCCCCTCTCTCTCTGTGTGTCCCTTTCTATATGTGTGTCTGTATCTCTGTTTGTGTGTTATCCCCCCCCTCTCTCTCTGTGTGTCCCTTTCTATATGTGTGTCTGTATCTCTGTCTGTTTGTGTGTTATCCCCCCCCCTCTCTCTCTCTGTCCCTTTCTATATGTGTGTCTGTATCTCTGTCTGTTTGTGTGTTATCCCCCCCTCTCTCTCTCTCTCTGTCCCTTTCTATATGTGTGTCTGTATCTCTGTCTGTGTGTTATCCCCCCCCCCTCTCTCTCTCTGTCCCTTTCTATATGTGTGTCTGTATCTCTGTCTGTTTGTGTGTTATCCCCCCCCCTCTCTCTCTCTGTCCCTTTCTATATGTGTGTCTGTATCTCTGTCTGTCTGTGTGTTATCCCCCCTCTCTCTCTCTGTCCCTTTCTATATGTGTGTCTGTATCTCTGTCTGTTTGTGTGTTATCCCCCCCCTCTCTCTCTGTCCCTTTCTATATGTGTGTCTGTATCTCTGTCTGTCTGTGTGTTATCCCCCCCTCTCTCTCTCTCTCTGTCCCTTTCTATATGTGTGTCTGTATCTCTGTCTGTTTGTGTGTTATCCCCCCCTCTCTCTCTCTCTCTCTCTGTCCCTTTCTATATGTGTGTCTGTATCTCTGTCTGTTTGTGTGTTATCCCCCCCCCTCTCTCTCTGTCCCTTTCTATATGTGTGTCTGTATCTCTGTCTGTCTGTGTGTTATCCCCCCCCCTCTCTCTGTGTGTCCCTTTCTATATCTGTGTCTGTATCTCTGTCTGTGTGTTATCCCCCTCCTCTCTCTCTCTCTGTCCCTTTCTATATGTGTGTCTGTATCTCTGTTTGTGTGTTATCCCCCCCCCTTCTCTCTCTCTCTGTCCCTTTCTATATGTGTGTCTGTATCTCTGTCTGTTTGTGTGTTATCCCCCCCCTCTCTCTCTCTCTCTCTGTGTCCCTTTCTATATCTGTGTCTGTATCTCTGTCTGTGTGTTATCCCCCCCCCCTTCTCTCTCTCTCTGTCCCTTTCTATATGTGTGTCTGTATCTCTGTTTGTGTGTTATCCCCCCCTCTCTCTGTGTCCCTTTCTATATCTGTGTCTGTATCTCTGTCTGTGTGTTATCCCCCTCCTCTCTCTCTCTCTCTCTGCCCCTTTCTCTGTGTGTCTGTATCTCTGTTTGTGTGTTATCCCCTCTCTCTCTCTCTCTCTCTCACTGTCTCTCTCTTTTCCCATCTACTTCATTCCTGCCTCACCTCTCTCTCTCTCTGCCCCTTTCTCTGTGTGTCTGTATCTCTGTCTGTCTGTCTGTGTGTTTATATGTCTGTGTGTGAGAGAGGGATGGAGGGGAGGGAGGGATGGAGGGCGAGAGAGAGAGAGAGAGAGAGAGAGAGAGAGAGAGAGAGAGAGAGAGAGACCCGTCCTCATTCAACCGTATCGATGTCCACCAAAAGTTTCCGTGCACACAAACGCAGTAACAAAACACTGAAATGTAAAAGCATTTCCCGTTTTCAATATAATCATGCACAAGATCGACTATCTTTCCATGCGAAAGCATTGTGTAATCCCGTAAATTACCATTCCATCTCATGCCCCTGTCACATTACATTCTCTGACTTTTTCTCTGCTTAGTTATGCAGACTCTGCGTCCAGCTCGTGAAACTGGGCTGGGTTGTGTAAGCAAGCTTTGCAGCGCTAACTTTGCTCAGCGTTTAATAACGTTCCTAAGTCTAACAGAAAACATGCATAAGCTTATGAAATTTTTTTTGCCGGAACCCAGGTCCTATCCAACGACCGCCACAAATGAAGACGTTGGTGGTAGTGTGTTCAGCAAGCGCAGCGCATCCCCCCCCCCCACACCCCCCACCCACACCCTTCCCTTCCCCCCTCCCCCTACCCCACTACCCACCACCCACTCAACCAAGTCAGGTAACGAACCAGTCACAGTGACGGGAAAGGTTATGGAAATTTAGCACTGTTAAAGATTGCTAATGGAATACAGCCCTGGGGAGGGTTGCACGAACTTCTTCTTCTTCTTCTGCGTTCGTGGGCTGCAACTCCCACGTTCACTCGTATGCAAACGATGGGCTTTTTACGTGTATGACCGTTTTTACCCCGCCATGTAGGCAGCCATACTCCGTTTTCGGGGGTGTGCATGCTGGGTATGTTCTTGTTTCCATAACCCACCCGAACGCTGACATGGATTACAGGATCTTTAACGTGCGTATTTGATCTTCTGCTTGCATATACACACGATGGGGGTTCAGGCACTAGCAGGTCTGCACATATGTTGAACTGGGAGATCGGAAAAATCTCCACCCTTTACCCACCAGGTGCCATCATCGTGATTCGAACCCGGGACCCTCAGATTGACAGTCCAATGCTTTAACCACTCGGCTATTGCGCCCGTCTAGGGTTGCACGAACGAACTAAGCTTCGTTAAGTTGGCTTATCGTTAGGAGTGTTCCCAACAACACGGCAAATTCCATATTCTAAGGAACTTTCTTAACTCTAAGCAAACTTAGCCCTGCAAAGATCGCCTCATAAAACCCGGCCCATGTCTTTGGAAGATCCCCCAGAGCACACAGAGGAATCCACGGACACGGTGATGACGTCACAACTATCACCAGTAGCTAACAAGATCCACACATCACACAGAGAAACTAGACACCATGATGACGTCACAACTATCACCAGTAGCTAACAAGATCCACACAGCACACAGAGGAACTAGACACCATGATGACGTCACAACTATCACCCGTAGCTAACAAGATCCACACAGCACACAGAGAAACTAGACACCATGATGACGTCACAACTATCACCAGTAGCTAACAAGATCCACACAGCACACAGAGGAATCCACACACACAATGATGACGTCACAACTATCACCAGTAGCTAACAAGATCCACACAGCACACAGAGGAATCCACAGACACGGTGATGACGTCACAACTATCACCAGTAGCTAACAAGATCCACACATCACACAGAGAAACTAGACACCATGATGACGTCACAACTATCACCAGTTCCTAACAAGATCCACACAGCACACAGAGGAATCCACAGACACGGTGATGACGTCACAACTATCACCGGTAGCTAACAAGATCCGCAGCACACAGGACTCAGAGACACCATGATGACGTCACAACTATCACCCGTAGCTAACGAAGTCATATCCTGTCCAGACGCTTCGGACTGGGGGATGCGCTTCGTACAATTACTGACACTATTTCCTTATTTCGTCTGTGTGTGTGTGTGTGTGTGTGTGTGTGTGTGTCCCTCCCTCTCTCTCTCTCTCTCTCTCTCTCTCTGCGCATGTGTGTGTGTGTGTGTGTGTGTGTGTGTCCCTTTCCCCCCCTCTCTCTGCATCTCTCTTTCTCTCTCTGCATCTCTCTTTCTCTCTTTCTTTCTTTCTCCAGGTACGATGGATGGAAAACCAACCTTCCAAATCCTACCTTTGTTATATAAGTTAGAGATCAAAGAAAACAACACGTATACAATGCACACACACACACACACACACACACACACACACACACACACACACACACACACACACACACACACATATCTAAACTATATGATACTTTGATAACGCCAATATCGATTTATGGGGCGGAGGTATGGTTACCTTACCAAGTCAAACCGGATGATTCTTTCGATTTAGCACATCTTTTTGACGACTGCTTATCGAATAAGTTTCCACATGAAAAATTACACATTAAATTATGTAAGCAATTACTTGGAGTACACAAAAAAGCTATGGTGCTTCCTGTGTTAGGTGAACTGGGCAGATTCCCAATAAGTTTAAAGATAATGTGCCAAATTATTACATATTGGATTCACATTATTCGATTACCAGAAACTTCCCTCATCAACAAAATATATAAGTCCATGTACCAACAAGAAAATACAACTTCCCCATGGTTGATTTTTGTTTAAAAGATACTCGAAATTATAGGCCTTGATCACATTTGGAAAAATCAATTCACATTCAACGTACATAGACTGAAATACGTCGTGTATAAAAAATTAGAAAATGAATATATCAAATACTGGAAAGAGAAAAGAGAAAAAACATTAAAGCTAAAATTTTACAATACGATTGTAGCAGAGTACAAAACTGAAACCTACCTTTTAAATATATCAGATACAAAACACAGACAAGCTTTAACGAAACTCAGAATAAGCGCGCATGACCTAAAGATTGAGAAAGGTAGATATTTAAATATTCCACAAGAAGACAGATTGTGCAACAAGTGTAACGTCCTGGAAGACGAAATCCATCTTCTTGATCATTGTATTAAATATAAAACCTTAAGGCAACAATTTTTAAAGGATATTCAAAATTCGAATAACACAGGACATATTCCCAGTCAGGTGATGCTAACAGATGATGAATATATACAAACAAGATTAGGAAAATTTGTGTATGAATGCTGCTGCAATTTACCGCATTAACTGATTGATAAATTGTGTGTTTTTCATTCGTTCATTCATTTACCATTGCAATTGTGTCTTATAAACCTTACGGTTTCATGACAATAAAATCTATTCTATTCTATTCTATTCACACACACTCAGATTTGCACACATCCTAGGTCATGAAAATAAGGGCTCCGAGGTTTGTGGGCAAAGTCAATGGCGCTTTTTTATAAAAAACTCTTTCTCTCCATCAGTGCCCTTTGTTACAGACCTCTGCAGAGCAAGCCACTGCTCCGTAAATCACAGCAAAGCCCCCACGCCTTGTCATCGTAACACCGGTTTACATCTCACATCAAAGGCCTTGGGGTTGATCAGGTCTCAACGGAGGCTGGATGGAGATGGATTGGGGGGGGGGGGGGGGAATGGTGGAGGGGGATGGGGGTATGATGGTGGGTGAGGGGGGGGGGTCTGGGGGGAGGGGGGAAGGTGGAGGGGGATGGGGGTATGATGGTGGGTGAGGGGGGGGGGGGGGTCTGGGGGAAGGGTGGAGGGGGATGGGGGTATGATGGTGGGTGAGGGGGGGTGTGGGGGAGGGGGAAGGGTGGAGGGGGATGGGGGTATGATGGTGGGTGAGGGGGGGGTCTGGGGGAAGGGTGGAGGGGGATGGGGGTATGATGGTGGGTGAGGGGGGGATCTGGGGGAGGGGGAAGGTTGGATGGGGATGGGGGTATGATGGTGGGTGAGGGGGGATCTGGGGGAGGGGGGATCTGGGGGGAGGGGGGAAGGGTGGAGGGGGATGGGGGTATGATGGGGGGTGAGGGAGGGATCTGGGGGAGGGGGAAGGGTGGAGGGAGATGGGGGTATGATGGGGGGTGAGGGGGTGTCTGGGGGGAGGGGAAGGGTGGAGGGGGATGGGGGTATGATGGGGGGTGAGGGGGGGGATCTGGGGGGAGGGGGGAAGGGTGGAGGGGGATGGGGGTATGATGGGGGGTGAGGGGGTGTCTGGGGGGAGGGGGAAGGGTGGAGGGGGATGGGGGTATGATGGGGGGTGAGGGGGGGGATCTGGGGGAGGGGGGAAGGGTGGAGGGGTATGGGGGTATGATGGTGGGTGAGGGGGGGGATCTGGGGGAAGGGGGGAAGGGTGGAGGGGATGGGGGTATGATGGTGGGTCAGGGGGGGGGTCCTGGGGGGAGGGGGGAAGGGTGGAGGGGGATGGGGGTATGATGGTGGGTGAGGGGGGGGGCTCCTGGGGGGTGGGGGGAAAGGGGTGGAGGGGGATGGGTGGTTTAGGGGGGCGGGGGGGGGGCTCTTTGGGGAAAAGGAGAGGAAGGGATGGAGGGGGAAGGGGTCTGTGACCATGACACGGCCTCCTGATCCATTTCCATCTCCTTCTCTTCTCTCTGGAACACTGCCATCTCTCTGTCTCACAGACAGCCCTCCGTGTTGCACCATCTCTCTGTCTCACAGACAGCCCTCCGTCTTGCACCATCTCTCTGTCTCACAGACAGCCCTCCGTGTTGCACTATCTCTCTGTCTCACAGACAGCCCTCCGTGTTGCACTATCTCTCTGTCTCACAGACAGCCCTCCGTGTTGCACTATCTCTCTGTCTCACAGACAGCCCTCCGTGTTGCACTATCTCGATGTCTCACAGACAGCCCTCCGTGTTGCACTATCTCGATGTCTCACAGACAGCCCTCCGTGTTGCACTATCTCGATGTCTGCGACTCAAAGGTAAATGTCAGCATCAGTTCCTGAAAGACGTCAGTTCATGGAGGAGGAAGATGTAGGGTGAGGGAGAAAGACACAGGACTACTGGCCGACAGACTGGTGGATAGATACACTGGCAGAAATAGACTGATGGTATCGGTGAGGTTGTCTTCTTTCCTTATGTTTTTTTATTAATCGGATAACAGACATTTGAAGGGACTAGTGATGGACATATAATGCATCAAACAAGAACAAAAATCAATAAGCATTAACTATCAAATCACAGAAACCTGATGGTAAAAGTATAATACTAAGAGACTGCAAGTGAAACATGCGTACACACACAGACGTGTTCACAAGTCCGCACAACCACACACATACACATACACACGCACACGCGCACGCACGCACACACGCACGCACGTACACACATAGACACACACACACACACAAACACGCACACACACACACACACATACACAAACACACACACACACAAACACACACACACACACACACACACACACACACACACACACACACAAACACACACACACACACACACACACACACACACACACACCAATCGTGACGAACAAAAACAGTAACCAATTCATATCCGCAGTTTCCAGATCAAACCATTAGTGCAAAAACACCGTGCTTCCTGATTCGCGTTTGTGGGCAAAGTCAATGGCGCTCTTTTGACAATCAGTGCCCTTTCTTACAGACCTCTGCAAAACAAGACATTGCTCCGTAAATCACAGCAAAGTCCCCATGCCTTGTCATCGTAACACCGGTTTACATCTCACATCAAAGGCCGTGAACGGAGGTTGGATGGAGAGGGATTGGGGGGTGGGGTGGGAGGGAGGGGATGGAGGGGGATGGGTGGTTTGAGGGTGGTGGAGGGCCTGGGGTAAGGAGAGAAAGGGATGAAGGGGGGGAGGGGTCTGTGACCATGACACGGCCGCCTGATCCATTTCCATCTTCTCTTCTCTCTGGAACACTGCCATCTCTCTGTCTCACAGACAGCCCTCCTGTGTAAGCCAAATGTAAGCCAACTTCCTGATTCGCGTTTGTGGGCAAAGTCAATGTCGCTTTAGACAATCTCTCAATCGTTCCCTTTTCATCCCTCTCTGGTAGGATAAAAAAAGCCATTGCTCTGTAAATCATAGCTACGTCCTCATCGCCTTGTCATCGTGATATCAGTTTATATCTCACATTAGAGGCCTTGGGTTTGATAGGGTGTGCATAGAGACAGTTCGGGAGTTGGAGGGTGCGTGTGTGTGTGTGGAGAGACAGAGGCAGGGGGGGGGGGGGCGAAGGGGAAGGATGGGATTGAACGAAGGGCTTCTGTGAACCTGATATGCTTCCATGTTCTGATTCCATCGCTGGACTACAGCCACCTCACTGTCTCACAAAAAACGTCTGTGTTGGACTATCTGAAACTTTTAAAAGATGTAAGTAAACATGTCTTTGATTTCGTTACCCCTAAAAACCTTTAAATCCGCGTGTCTCACACACGCACACACACACATACGCACACACACACACACTCACTCACAGACACACACACACACACACACACTGACTCACAGACACACACACACACACACACACATACAGAGACAAACACACACACACACACGCACGCACGCACACGCACACACACACACACACACATTCACAGAGACACAAACACACACACACACACACACACACACATACAGAGACAAACACACACGCACGCACGCACGCACGCACACACACACACACACACACACACACACACACACAAACAGAGAGACAAACACACACACACACACACACACACAGAGATATATATATATATATATAATTCACACTCTTTACAGACGTCATCTCTCTCAGTCCTCTCTCCCATCTCCCCAAACAGAACAGGTGAACAACAGCTGGTGTTTGAGCCGTGCTTTTTTTTTTTTTTTCCTTCCGGAATCTGTTCAACATGACACAGCTGTCAGTGGAGCACGTGCATCAAGGCGTAGTCTGATCCAGCTCAGCTCAGTGGTGGGAAGGGGTGGGATGAATGGAAGGGAGAGGGTGGCGCGTTGGTTTTGTGTGATCACTGGCTTTCATGAAGTTTTCTTTTTGTTGTTTGATGAAATCAATTCAGCCCCCTCCCCCCACCCTTTCACAAAAAAAAACAATCCAAACAAAACAAAAATAGCTGGAACCCCGAAATATCCACAGACCCTTCCAAAAAAACAACAACGAAACAACAACGACCAGCATGGAAACACTGAAGCACTCTTCTCCTCCACACCCCTCCCCCCACACACGGACCTTGTAGCCTCAATCCCACTGAGACATATATTTTATACTCTTTATCTGTACAGGATAATGCGACCCCCCACCCCCACCCCCTACTCCGTTCCCCCCCCCACTCCCCACCCCCACCCCCCCGCCACTACTATTACTCTATAGCCATCGCACCCACTGATCTATTTAGATCAGTGCATCCCACCCGTAACCACACCCCCCCCCCCCCCCCCAGCCCCACCACCATCACCACTGTCACATCCCCCACCTTTATTCCTTCGCCCCTCCCCGCTCCCTTTCCAATTTCCTTCCTCCTCACAACCGACAGTCCATCAGTGAAGATGGTGATGTTGGAGGAAGGGGGTGGGTGGGGGAGGGGGCTGACGGTGTGTGTGGGGGGAGGGTATTGGGAAGAGGGAGGGAGGGTGTCTGAGAAGAGAGAATGAGGGAGGAGTGGAGGAAGAGAGAGAGAGAGAGATGGGGAGGTGGGTGGGGGAGGGGGCTGACGGTGTGTGTGGGGGGGGAGGGTATTGGGAAGAGGGAGGGGAGGTGTCTGAGAAGAGAGAATGAGGGAGGAGTGGAGGAAGAGAGAGAGAGAGAGAGATGGGGAGGTGGGTGGGGGAGGGGGCTGACGGTGTGTGTGGGGGGGGAGGGTATTGGGAAGAGGGAGGGGAGGTGTCTGAGAAGAGAGAATGAGGGAGGAGTGGAGGAAGAGAGAGAGAGAGAGAGATGGGGAGGTGGGTGGGGGAGGGGGCTGACGGTGTGTGGGGGGGGAGGGTATTGGGAAGAGGGAGGGGGGGTGTCTGAGAAGAGAGAATGAGGGAGGAGTGGAGGAAGAGAGAGAGAGAGAGAGATGGGGAGGTGGGTGGGGGAGGGGGCTGACGGTGTGTGTGGGGGGGGAGGGTATTGGGAAGAGGGAGGGGGGGTGTCTGAGAAGAGAGAATGAGGGAGGAGTGGAGGAAGAGAGAGAGAGAGATGGGGAGGTGGGGGGGAGGGTGGGGTGGACAATTCCCATAATGTTTCTCCTCAAGACGGAAGGAGAAGTGTTCACAACAAGGCGTGGACGTTCACCCTGCCACACACAGAGGGGTGAAGGGGAAGAAAATGTTGATAATAATTTTCGCCAGAGAGAGAGAAGAGGGAGGGAGAGGGGGGAGAGAGCCTGAGAGTGAGAGAGAGATACTGACTGACTAACTGAATTAATGAATGAATGAATGAATCTTTATTTTCCAAGAATGAAGAGAGAGTGAGACAGACAGACAGACAGAGAGAGAGAGACAGAGAGAGACGGAGAGAGAGAGACGGAGACAGAGAGACAGAGACAGACAGAGAGAGAGAGAACACACTGAACACTGAATAATTTGAAAGACAGGCCAACAGCCCCAATCATGCCGATTGCAGACAAAGTACATTTCTGATTAAAATTCGACTACAAATTATACTATTAGATGAGAGAAAGAGAGAGACAGTCAGAGAGACAGAGACAGACGGAGAGACAGACAGAGCTGAAGAGACAGGGACAGTGTTCAGTTCAGTTACTCAAGGAGGCGTCACTGTGTTCGGACAAATCCATATACGCTACACAGACGCCTGGGACCAGCACTGTAGCCCAACATGCTTAGTCTGGCATTGACGGGAAAACGAAAAGAAATTAAGCAAAATAAGAGACAAAAGTGAATAAATAGAAAAGTTTTTAAAAAACCAATTTCAAAAATTCCCTCGAAACGGATTCAAACCACCCAACCTAAGGACTGCTTTTGCAACTATTCCCTACAGTCTTCCGCTCTACCAAAACAGCTATCACTGGAGAGAGAGAGAGAGAGGATGGCGAGGAACGAGGGTATGTGGGGGAGAGGGGCTGAAGGGGGGAGGGGACCAATTGCCAGCCATCAGCTCCCTTGATACTGATCGATCTGGTAGAAAGCATGTCGGTTCGTGTTACAGACTGCTGTCCCCATCGGTCTTAAGGGCGCGAGAGCTCAGGAGGGGAAAGGGGAGACGTGGATTAAGGAAGAAAAAGAAGGGAAAGAGGGAGAAAAAAGGGAATAAGAGAAGAAAGGGAAATGAAAAAAGAAAATACGATGTAGAGGGAAGGAGGAGGAGGAGGGAAGGAGAGAAGAAAGGAAGGGAAAAAAAAAAACAATGGAGAGAGAGAGGGAGAAGGAGAGAGAGAGAGAACGAACGAAAATGTTTTAATGAACTTTGGCCATGGACCACAATTCAAAACCAGGGGACTGGGGGTGGCCATGAGAAGAGAGAGAAAGAGAGTGGGAGAGACAGACAGGCAATACGTACATTTTTACATTTTCAGGTTTAATTTCTTAAATGTAATGATGTACATACGTTTTTACTTGAAATGTTTGATGAATATTGCTTTATCATGTGATGTTGTAGCCTGTGTGTTTCAATTGTTTGTCATTCGTGTGTGTGTGTGTGTGTGTGTGTGTGTGTGTGTGTGTGTGTGTGTGTGTGTGTGAACATTTGTTTCATCTTTCTAGTTTTGATCTGTGTGTGTAATGCGGGGTGGGTTTTTTTTTGGTTTTTTTTTTTTTTTTTTTTTTAAATACCTGTTGCATTTCTTGATTTAATCAACTGACATGACCTATTTTAATTTTTCTCTCTCGCCTATATTTCAAATTATATGCATATGTTTGTGTGGGGATGTTTGAGTGAATGTTTTTAGTGCTATTGTAAAGCGCATAGAGCTTCAAGAATATGCGCTATAGCAAGAAGTCTGAATAAATAAATAAATAAATAAATATACGAGGTAAGGGGAAGAAGGAGGTCTAGGGAAGATGTAGAGAAAAGAAAAATAAAGGAGAGAGAGAGAGAAAAAAAAACAGAAAAGAAAAGAAAACATATACGAGGTAGGGGAAAGAAGAAGGAGAGCTGACGTGGAGAAAGGGAGACAGAGAGAGAGGGGGAAAGAGAGAGAGAGAGAGAGAGAGAGAGAGAGAGAGAGAGAGAGAGAGAGAGAGAGAAAGAAAACAAATATACGTTGTAAGAGGAAGACGAAAGAAGGGCTAAGGAGGAGGAAAAACGTGGAGAGAAAGGAGGAAAAAGAAAGGAGAGAGAGAACAAAAAAGAAATATATATATATTTATATTTGTATTTCTTTTTATCACAACAGATTTCTCTGTGTGAAATTCGAGCTGCTCTCCCCAGGGAGAGCGCGTCGCTATACTACAGCGACACACATTTTTTTTTGTATTTTTTCCTGTGTGCAGTTTTATTTGTTTTTCCGATCGAAGTGGATTTTTCTACAGAATTTGGCCAGGAACAACCCTTTTGTTGCCGTGAGTTCTTTTACGTGCGCTAAGTGCATGCTGCACACGGGACCTCGGTTTATCGTCTCATCCGAATGACTAGCGTCCAGACCACCACTCAAGGTCTAGTGGAGGGGAGAAAATATCGGCGGCTGAGCCGTGATTGGAACCAGCGCGCTCAGATTCTCTCTCGCTTCCTAGGCGGACGCGTTACCTCTAGGCCATCACTCCACTTTACGAGGTGGAGGGCAGAAGAAGGAGTACCGAGGAGAAATAAAGGAGAGGAGAAAGGAACAAAAAGAAAGAAGAAACAGAAAGAGATAGATAAAATAAATAATTAAATAAATAAATAAATAAATAAACATGAGGTACGGGAAAGGACAAGGAAACACTAAAAAGGAGAACAGAACAAACAAGAGGCAAGGCCTTCAAGACTCACTTGTGGCAAATTAAGTCCCCTGGCATTAATTACAGAGTAATTTCCCTTTTTCTACTATCTGCACCAAAACGGTTGCAAAATAAATAAAACCTCCATGCTTAGCAAAAGAAGTTCCTGTTTGAACAAAAAATGGTATTAATGACTGCTCTTGTTGTTGTGTCAGAATATCAGATCAAAGTGCCAAGTTTAGAGAATTCAAAAAATATAAATATAACAGTAAATGCAGTTTGCATATAATTAGGCTTCATTTTTCATTTTTTTTGTGCCCATCCCATAGGTGCAATATTGTTTTAAACAAGATGACTGGAAAGAACTGAATTTTTCCTATTTTTATACCTAATTTGGTGTCAACTGACAAAGTATTTGCAGAGAAAATGTCAATGTTAAAGTTTACCACGGACACACACACACACACAGACACACACACACACACAACAGAACTTTGTTTACACAAGTAAGTCAATGAAAGAAAAAGGAAAGAACACTGGAAAAAAGAATAGAAAAAAAAACCCAATTAGGTACGGGTTAGGAAGAGAGAAGAAGAAGAAGAAGACACAAAAGAAGGAACGGAACAAAAAATGAAGGAGGGAAAATAAAAAAAGAAACATACAG
>NC_134903.1:26495739-26503239 GCF_041734735.1 Babylonia areolata
ACAGAGACACTGAGGGAGACAGACAGACACTGAGGGAGACAGACAGACAGACAGAGACACTGAGGGAGACAGACAGAGACACTGAGGGAGACAGACAGACACTGAGGGAGACAGACAGACAGACAGAGACACTGAGGGAGACAGACAGAGACACTGAGGGAGACAGACAGACAGAGACACTGAGGGAGACAGACAGAGACACTGAGGGAGACAGACAGAGACACTGAGGGAGACAGACAGAGACGCTGAGGGAGACAGACAGAGACACTGAGGGAGACAGACAGACAGAGACACTGAGGGAGACAGACAGAGACACTGAGGGAGACAGACAGAGACACTGAGGGAGACAGACAGACAGACAGAGACACTGAGGGAGACAGACAGACAGAGACACTGAGGGAGACAGACATACAGACAGAGACACTGAGGAGACAGACAGACAGACAGAGACACTGAGGGAGACAGACAGACAGAGACACTGAGGGAGACAGACAGACAGACAGAGACACTGAGGGAGACAGACAGACAGAGACACTGAGGGAGACAGACAGAGACACTGAGGGAGACAGACAGACAGACAGAGACACTGAGGGAGACAGACAGAGACACTGAGGGAGACAGACAGACAGACAGAGACACTGAGGGAGACAGACAGACAGAGACACTGAGGGAGACAGACAGACAGACAGAGACACTGAGGGAGACAGACAGAGACACTGAGGGAGACAGACAGAGACACTGAGGGAGACAGACAGACAGAGACACTGAGGGAGACAGACAGAGACACTGAGGGAGACAGACAGACAGAGACACTGAGGGAGACAGACAGACAGAGACACTGAGGGAGACAGACAGACAGAGACACTGAGGGAGACAGACAGAGACACTGAGGGAGACAGACAGACAGAGACACTGAGGGAGACAGACAGAGACACTGAGGGAGACAGACAGACAGAGACACTGAGGGAGACAGACAGACAGAGACACTGAGGGAGACAGACAGACAGACAGAGACACTGAGGGAGACAGACAGACAGAGACACTGAGGGAGACAGACAGACAGACAGAGACACTGAGGGAGACAGACAGACAGACAGAGACACTGAGGGAGACAGACAGAGACACTGAGGGAGACAGACAGACAGAGACACTGAGGGAGACAGACAGACAGAGACACTGAGGGAGACAGACAGAGACACTGAGGGAGACAGACAGAGACACTGAGGGAGACAGACAGACAGAGACACTGAGACAGACAGACAGAGACACTGAGGGAGACAGACAGACAGACAGAGACACTGAGGGAGACAGACAGACAGAGACACTGAGGGAGACAGACAGAGACACTGAGGGAGACAGACAGAGACACTGAGGGAGACAGACAGACAGAGACACTGAGGGAGACAGACAGAGACAAAGACATACAGACAGAGACACTGAGGGAGACAGACAGACAGAGACACTGAGGGAGACAGACAGAGACAAAGACATACAGACAGAGACACTGAGGGAGACAGACAGACAGAGACAAAGACAGACAGACACTGAGGGAGACAGACAGACAGAGACAAAGACAGACAGACAGAGACACTGAGAGAGACAGACAGAGACAAAGACAGACAGACAGAGACACTGAGGGAGACAGACAGACAGAGACAAAGACATACAGACAGAGACACTGAGGGAGACAGACAGACAGAGACACTGAGGGAGACAGACAGAGACAAAGACATACAGACAGAGACACTGAGGGAGACAGACAGAGACAAAGACATACAGACAGGGACACTGAGGGAGACAGACAAAGAGACAAAGACATACAGACAGGGACACTGAGGGAGACAGACAGAGACAAAAAGACTGAGACAAATAGAGAGACAAGAGACGAAGAGATAAGTATCATTATCAGTTTCAGTTTCAGTAGCTCAAGGAGGCGTCGCTGCGTTCGGTCAAATCCATATACGCTACACCACATCTGCCAAGCAGATGCCTGACCAGCAGCGTAACCCAACGCGCTTAGTCAGGCCTTGAGAATAAAAATTAAAATCTATAAAAAAAAAAATTTTAACGAGAAGAGATAAAAGCTAACCAAGCTCACAACATCCCTCTGAGAGAGAGAGAGAGAGAGAGAGAGAGAGAGAGAGAGCCAGACAGACAGACAGACAGACAGACAGAGACATATAATAATGTTCTTTAGAATCATCAATCACATTTGTCCTCAATTATTGCCCCCTCTCGTGTCAACAGTAAACCCATACCACAGGCGAAGACCATTTGAACGAATCGTCCCTCCACACGACACTGACATTTTACAACAGATCTTTTTTCCCTTCAGCCACAGCTACTTGGAACACCCTTCCTCTTTCTGTTCAACAGACCCAGTCTCTCAGTCAACTGAAACGCTACCTTTCTTCTATAGACACTACAGTCCCAACATATTATCTGGGTGAAAGGAAAGAACAAATTATCCACCGTCGTCTGAGATTTGGTATGAGCGAATTAAACTCTGATCTGTATAACAGACATATAAGGAATGATCCATCCTGTGCTTGCAGTTTTCCTCGAGAGACAGCTGAGCATTTTCTATTGCACTACCTGAACCACAACATACATAGAACAAACACTTCTTTTTTTTTTTATCAGATGTCAAAACATCGTAGCATGCACGTGATCCCTTAGATACTGAGTAGATTAGTTTTTAATGCCCATGGTATATCCTGTGTACTTTGGTTTATCAGCATACTAAGTTCTACCTGTTGACAATATTTTTAAATTCCTTTCAAACAACCATTGTAAGCCAAGAAATGGACATTTATTTCATATCTTCTGGTGAAGTCATTTTGGATAAGAAATCTTCCATTGTTACCTAGAAAATGTGAAACACAATAAACCCCTTTATCAATCCAACTTTTATAATTTATCGTACTGTTTCCAATCTTGAACTCGTCATAAAAGAAAACTGGTTCTGACTGAAGATCTATTACTGATTTGGGCTTCCACTGACAAACACTATTCATAATCTCCCACAAGAACGTATCACAGTAGCAAAAGAAGCGAAAATGAGTAAGAAAGAAAGAAAATAAAAGCACATCATTGTAGCAAAAGAAGCGAAAACGAGTAAGAAAGAAAGAAAATAAAAGCACAATCGAAATACATCCGTATTTCCCGAATATCCCACCATTCACAACCATTCCACCCAAAGCAAAATAAAAGAAAATAGCAGGGAAAAAAAACGAGAAAAAAAACACTAAAACCCGTAAAGACGTGCAGACACAACAGAGAGAAGGAAGAGGATGGCGGGGGTGGGGGTGGGGGTGATGGTGTGTGGGCGGGGGGGTTAGGGAGTGGAGAGGGGGGAGAGGGTATGATGGCCCTTTGCAGTCATTAGCCTCCCCCTTCTATTGATCTGGAAAGAAAATACGTCAGTTCAAGTTACCAACGGCTGCCTTCCTCTCTCTTTGAAGTGTGCAAGCTTGAAAAAGAACGATGAGAAAGAGGTGTGTGTGTGGGGGGGGGGGAAGAGAGAAAGAGAAGAAGGGGAGGAGGAGAGCAAGGCGAAAAGGAGGCGTAGAAAATGAGCATAGGAGAAGCAGGAGAAGAAAACTCTTGAGAGGTGCGAGATGAGAAAGAAGAAGAGGAGGATAATGATTCCAAGAAAAAAGGACAAAGACCGAAACAGGAGACTGTACAGTGAACCCACACAGTGAGATGGACGGACACTGATAATGGCCAGCTGATAGACGGTAACACACACACACACACTAAACTCAGCACGTGATTCTCGTTGAACTGAACTGTGTGCAGCTACCATTGTTGAGAGAGAGAGAGAGAGAGAAACCTTCAAATGTTGAACTGTGCACGTAAATCTCGTGTAGTTTACCACTGCCACTGGACTAAGAGCTGTATATATAACCATGTCGCCACAATCTCTGGAACTTTACAAACTGAAAGCCTTGCACGATGTAAGAGACATTACAGATCACCAAACACAATTATCTAGATAAACAGATAAGGTAAGGGGTGGGTGAGTGGGGGTGGGCGTGCATGCGAGAACCTTCGTGTTGGTGAGGAAAAATCATGGATCAGGTGAGATGGTGGGCCGAGTTGAGACAGGTAGAAGGTATTTTCTATAACTGAGCAGATCTCGAAGGTCGCGCCAAGATTCCTTCACATATATATGAATTTAAAATCATAAAAGGCTTTCTGACCTAATGATATCGTATAAATAAAACCTATAATCTCACCGAATTTTAATACCATAAAAACTATAACCCCGTGTATCAGGACGTGAAAGAATGGTCCCTATAAAGGGAGGTACATCACTTGTAATGGATTTACCTGAATATTAAGGGAAGGTGAATCACTTGTGACCGATTTACCTGAAGATTAAGGGAAGGTGAATCACTTGTGACCGATTTACCAAATGATTAAGGGAAGGTGAATCACTTGTGACCGATTTACCAAAAGATTAAGGGGAGGTGAATCACTTGTGACCGATTTACCTGAAGATTAAGGGAAGGTGAATCACTTGTGACCGATTTACCAACAGATTAAGGGGAGGTGAATCATTTGTGACCGATTTACCTGAAGATTAAGGGGAGGTGAATCACTTGTGACCGATTTACCTGAAGATTAAGGAGAGGTGAATCACTTGTGACCGATTTACCTGAAGATTAAGGGAAGGTGAATCACTATGACCGATTTACCTGAAGATTAAGGGGAGGTGAATCACTTGTGACCGATTTACCTGAAGATTAAGGAGAGGTGAATCACTTGTGACCGATTTACCTGAAGATTAAGGGAAGGTGAATCACTATGACCGATTTACCTGAAGATTAAGGGGAGGTGAATCACTTGTGACCAATTTACCAACAGATTAAGGGGAGGTAAATCACTTGTAATGGATTTACCTGAATATTAAGGGGAGGTGAATCACTTGTGACCGATTTACCTGAAGATTAAGGGGAGGTGAATCACTTGTGACCGATTTACCTGAAGATTAAGGGAAGGTGAATCACTTGTGACCGATTTACCTGAAGATTAAGGGAAGGTGAATCACGTGTGACCGATTTACCTGAAGATTAAGGGGAGGTGAATCACTTGTGACTGATTTACCTGAAGATTAAGGGAAGGTGAATCACTATGACCGATTTACCTGAAGATTAAGGGGAGGTGAATCACTTGCGACCGATTTACCTGAAGATTAAGGGGAGGTGAATCACTTGCGACCGATTTACCTGAAGATTAAGGGGAGGTGAATCACTTGTGACTGATTTACCTGAAGATTAAGGGAAGGTGAATCACTATGACCGATTTACCTGAAGATTAAGGGGAGGTGAATCACTTGCGACCGATTTACCTGAAGATTAAGGGGAGGTGAATCACTTGTGACCGATTTACCTGAAGATTAAGGGAAGGTGAATCACTTGCGACCGATTTACCTGAAGATTAAGGGGAGGTGAATCACTTGTGACCAATTTACCAACAGATTAAGGGAAGGTGAATCACTTGTGACCGATTTACCAACAGATTAAGGGAAAGTGAATCACTTGCGACCGATTTACCTGAAGATTTAGGGAAGGTGAATCATTTGCGACCGATTTACCTGAAGATTAAGGGAAGGTGAATCACTTGTGACCGATTTACCTGAAGATTAAGGGAAGGTGAATCACTTGTGACTGATTTACCTGAAGATGCTGCCAACCTGGCGACATAAACTCTGCGTCGACACCTCGCTCGCGAATGAAACGAAAAGGTTCAAATTAGGCCATAGATTCTGAAGACCGTTTCTCGGGTACTGATTAAACTGAAGAAGGAACAGAAAACAGAGAACACACAAAATCAGTGAGGTCGTTTGCTGGGCACGAGAACGTGAGAGAGACAATTCAGTTGATTGATTCGTCCAAGGAAATCCGCGCGTTTTAGTTCTTGTGCATGTAAAGCTGTCGGGAGTTTCCAGAAACGAGCTGCAAGTAAAATCAACTGCCGCCAGTCATTCATTTACGAATTTTGCAGTTCATGTGTTGTTTCGATTAACAATGACACACAGGCGCGCGCGCGCGCGCAAACACACACACACACACACACGCACGCACGCACGCACGCACGCACACACACACACACACACACACACAAACACACACACGATACCTCCATCTCCCCCCCCCCCCCTCTTCCTCTCTCCCTCCCTCTTCCCCATCGATCGATCGATCTCTCTCTCTCTCCGTGTAGATATGCATCATTAATCTTGTTTGGAGTAACAACGTGCGTATTTCTTTCTGGATACGAAAACATAACCACGAGTTTCTGTTTATTTATGAATACTGATTTTTGTACAACACCCTCAATGAAAATCATACATTAATCTATGGGTAAATCTACGAATAAAAATGCAGTATAAAACTTCGTCTAATAACGTCAACGATGAAAGAGATTTTAAACCGAACCATCGGACTGAAAGAATCTGACACACACAGCTCATGAATCCTGCATGACGAAATAAGACCAACCATCGAGACACAAGCCGAGAGAAATTTTCCGAGGCGAATCAGTCTCTGGTTACATGCAAGGTTTCACACAAGTGGGTGTCTGCTTCGTCGATTTTGAAAGCGCGCAGATCTCCGAGAAATTCATTTCCAATTCACCCCCCCCCCCCCCCCCCCTCCCCTTTCCGAATTCCTTTCATTCACGCCATGGACTTGATAATCGCGTTAGAACGAAATTGAATGTCCGGGGTAGGGAAAATGTGACCAGGAAGCGGACATATGTATCATTATGCAAGTCCCAGCATGCGTAGACCCAAGTGTAAGAATGTAATTTACATAATCATGGATGAAAATGTGAGTGTGGTGTCGGCCTATGGTTAAATCTATATTGATATGTTCTGTTTTGAAAATTAAATAAGGATTTAAGTATTAATAATGATAGTTTAAAATATAAGATTATCATATAAACATATAAGATTATCATATATATATATTATTTGTATTTGTATTTCTGGACGCTAGTCATTCGGATGAGACGATAAACCGAGGTCCCGTGTGCAGCATGCACTTAGCGCACGTAAAAGAACCCACAGCAACAAAAGGGTTGTTCCTGGCAAAATTATGTAGAAAAATCCACTGCGATAAGAAAAACAAATAAAACTGCACGCTGGAAAATATACCAAAAAAAATGGCGACGCGCTCTCCCTGGGGAGAGCAGCCCGAATTTCACACAGAGAAATATGCTGTGATAAAAAGAAATACAAATACAAATATTTTTGCTGGGAAGATAACACTTCATTTGATTAACTTGTTTTGTTTTCTTACTTCAGATGGGTGTGCAGCGTGTTCTTAAACCTGGGGGAGGGGGGGGGGGGGGGGTTGGTTGGTTTTCGTTTATCCTTATTTCGTTTGATGTAATTGGACTGTTGTAATCAATTCAATTCAAATCAATTCAAAATACTTCATCTGCTTCAACCAAAAACAGAAAATTTTCACTTAAAATAAAATGCCCGTC
>NC_134903.1:26505739-26510739 GCF_041734735.1 Babylonia areolata
TCTTTCTGTCTCTCCCTCCCTCCCTCTCTCTCTTCTGTCTCTATCTCTATCTCCGTCTCTCTCTTTCTGTCTCTCCCTCCCTCTCTCTCTTCTCCCTGTCTCTGTCTCCCTCTCTTTCTTTCTGTCTCCCCCTCCCTCCCTCTCTTTCTTCTCTCCCTGTCTCTGTCTCCGTCTCTCTCTCTTTCTTTCTTTCTTTCGGTCTCTCCCTCCCTCTCTTTCCTCTCTCTCTCTCTTTCTTTCTTTTGCTCTCTCTCTCCCTCTCTCTCTCTCTCTCTCTCTCTCTTCTTTCTGTTTCTCCTTCCCTACCTCTCTTTCTTCTCTCCCTGTCTCTGTCAAGTCTTTCCTTCTGTCCTCTCTCTTTCTTTACTTCCAGAACCCTCTCTCTCCTATCACCTGTCTATCCCCGTCTCTCGTCACGCTCCATGTCGCTCACCCCCCCCCCCCCCCCCAGCCCTCCCCCCTCTCTCTCTCTCTCTCTCTCTCTCTCTGCCGCTCTCTCTACATATGTTGGGTTTTTTTTCACCCTCTGTCTCTACCCCTGTCTGTCTATCCCTGTTACTATCCCTTTCCCTCCATTACCCCCACCCCCACCCCCTCTCCCTCACTTTGTGTCCCTCCCTCTCTCTCAACCCCCCCTCTCTCCTTCACTTTGTATCCCTCCCTCTCTCTCACATCCTCTCATCAACCTCTCTCTCTCTCTCTCTCTCTCTCTCTCTCTCTCTGCCGCTCTCCTACATATGTTGGGTTTTTTTCTTCACCCTCTGTGCCTACCCCTGTCTGTCTATCCCTGTTACTATCCCTTTCCCTCCATTACCCCCTCTCCCTCACTTTGTATCCCTCCCTCTCTCTCACATCCTCTCACTCAACCTCTCTCTCTCTCTCTCTCTCTCTCTCTCTCTCTCTGCCGCTCTCTCTACATATGTTGGGGTTTTTTTTCACCCTCTGTCTCTACCCCTGTCTGTCTATCCCTGTTACTGTCTCTTTCCCTCCATTACCCCCTCTCTCCCCCTCTCCCTCACTTTCTATCCCTTCCTCTCTCTCACATCCCCCCTCTCTCTCTCTCTCTCTCTCTCACACACACACACACACACACATCCTCTCATCAACCCCTCTCTCTCTCTCTCTCTCCCTGCCGCTCTCTCTACATTTGTTGGGTTTTTTTTGTCACCCTCTGTCTCTACCCCTGTCTGTCTATCCCTGTTACTATACCTTTCCCTCTATTACCCCCCCCCCCCTCCGCGCGCCGCCCCCCCCCCCTCCCAACTCCCTCTCTCACACATCCTCTATTCAACCCCCACCTCGTCTACTGTCTCCCCTGGCCCTGGGATTTTTTTTTTTTTTTTTTTTTTTTGCTGGCTGCTTCCTTGTTAGGCAATTTGTATCGCTCTTTTTCTTTCTTTCTTTCTTTCTTTCTTTCATTCTGTCTGTCTGTCTGTCTGTCTGTCTCTCTTTAATTTCTTTTTTTGCTGGATGCTTCCTTGTTAGGCAATTTGTATGGCTCTCTCTCTCTCTCTCTCTCTCTCTAATTTCTTTTTTGATGGCTGCTTCCTTGTTAGGCAATTTGAATCGCTCTTTTTCTTTCTTTCTTTCTTTCTGTCTTTCTCTCTCTCTCTCTTTAATTTCTTTTTCTTTTCTTTTTTTTCTTTCCCCTCACTTGAACGAAACCGTCATCAAACTCACGCGCGTGCACAGACAGACAAAGACAGAGAGAGACACAGAGAGACAGAGAGAGAGAGAGAGGGAGAGAACGAACGAACGAACAAACGAACCTTTTTATTGAGAGAAAAAAGGAATAAGCACTTGTTTTCATCCTGACCTCACGAAAAGGGGAAAACATAACAAATACTCAATACAAAAGCATGACACTGCATGATTAATTAATTTCAATTCTGTCCCACGAAAAAGACGAACAACATAAGTACATGCACAATTAATACTTAGAACAGAAGCAAGAGAAGAAAGAAAAAGGCAGGCACAAGGGGAGACAGTCAG
The DNA here is from genome assembly GCF_041734735.1 of Babylonia areolata. Lineage (NCBI taxonomy): Eukaryota > Metazoa > Mollusca > Gastropoda > Neogastropoda > Buccinidae > Babylonia > Babylonia areolata. The sequence goes on from NC_134903.1 coordinate 26,507,732, forward strand.
ACAGACAGACACAAAGACAGACATGAACGACAGAGAGAGAGGGGAGAGAGAGAGAGGGAGGGGGGTCGGGTGGGGGGGGGGGGCAGAGTGAGAAACAGACAGACAGAAAGACAGACATGAACGACACAGAGAGGGGGGGGAGAGAGAGAGAGGTAGGAGGGGTCGGGTGGGGGGGGGGGGCAGAGTGAGAAACAGACAGACAGAAAGACAGACATGAACGACACAGAGAGGGGGGGGAGAGAGAGAGAGGTAGGAGGGGTCGGGTGGGGGGGGGGGGCAGAGTGAGAAACAGACAGACAGAAAGACAGATATGAACGACACAGAGAGGGGGGGAGAGAGAGAGAGGTAGGAGGGGTCTCTGGTTGGGGGGCGGGGGGGGAGTGAGAAACAGACAGACAGAAAGACAGACATGAACGACAGAGAGAGAGGGGGAGAGAGAGAGGGAGGGGGGGTCGGGTGGGGGGGGAGAGGAGAGAGAGTGAGAAACAGACAGACACAGAGACAGACATGCAGACACACAGAGTGTGAGAGTGGGAAAGGTTAAGACATTGTATATGAACATTCTTTCATGAGTTCTGAGTGGTACATTTTCTTTTAATACATAAAGACTAGTTTGGACATTGAGAATGGCTGATATATTATTCCACAATAAACCGCCTGAGTGTGACAGACTAGATTCAAACAGATCAATTCTTGGACGGGGTAACATAAACTTATGGACGTGGCCATAATTTCGTTTATTTGAAATTTACTGACAACTGAGGGTGGAGCACAACCATAAACATAAAAACTGCTTTGTTGTATTTTAATCTCCATTCCAATGGGAGAATATCCAATAAAAGATAATCGTCTGGTGTTAATGTTGCACGTCTGTGAAGACTAGACAGTGGCCTTAACTCACTCAGTACGGCCAGTCCACTCTTCTCCTGTACCCAGACCCCTCGGATGTCCAGTGGGTGTCTGAATGACCCAACCTTTAGCTTCCGTCGTCAGAATTGTGGTATTCTTTGTCAACATTCACCTCTTCAGTGTAAGAGCCTTCCGCTTGCAATATTTTGATGATGGTAATTGGGGTGAAACGCTGTTAACGTCGTCTCTTTCGCCGTTCGTATGGAGAGAGTTAATACGTTTTTACTTGCAGAATCCCATAGAGTGGATGCATAATTTATATGAGACTCAACGTGTGCATGAAAGAACTTTTTTTTTCAAAAGTGAACATTTAAGAAATGCTTCATTTTGTTCAGTTGGTACACCTTTTCTTTCTACATTTTTACATAACATAGAAATGGGATCAGACCATGATAGAAAACTGTCCACCACAGCTCCAAGAATTTTATGATTGTCAACTTCTTTGATAACGGTATTTATGTAAAGAGGTAAAAGTTCGTCGAAAATGTTTTGACGCTTCTGTCGAGTGGTGATCATCATATAATTGGTTTTCTGTGGATGAAGACACATAGTTTAGTTCTGACCACATAACTAATTTATTGATATTCTCTTTCAATAGAGAGAAAGACACACACACACAGACACACAGAGACACACAGACACAGACACAGACACACACACACACAAACACAAAGACACAGAGGGGAGAGAGAGAGACAAAGACAAACACGGACAAAGACAGAGACATAGAGACAGGGTGAGACAAAGACAGAAACAAACACAGAGAGACAAAGACAGAGAGGCAAACACAGAGAATAGAGATACATGAGGAGGGAGATATTTCGACACTGAACACGTAGACACTTCGCTGTCGTTTGTGTAACAGCCAATGTGACAGGGGGTGGAGCTTTCGGCGGGGGGGTTGGGGGGAGGGGGGGGAGTGAGGGGCTTTTTCTCAAGTCCTCAGAAACAAACTTCACAGCAAAGACAAGACATGTATCATCATATTTTCATTGCGAAAAAACAAACAAAAAACAAACGCCAAGTGAAAACAACATAATTCAGATTTTACCATACAAAAACAACCTCATTATATTTCCATTTCCAAATTCTTAATTAGTTTCATAAACTTCTGAAACTGGTGGAAATGAGGTCAGTGTAGAATATGATGACAATGTGGTTTATGTAAACTGTGGATATCACGATACCAATATATCTCAAACACAGTATCATACATTATTATTATTATTATTATCATTGTAATTATCATCATCATCATCATCACTGTTATCATCATCATCATCATCATCAATATTATCATTATCATTATTATTAGAGAATGATGGCCTAGAGGTAACGCGTCCGCCTAGGAAGCGAGAGAATCTGAGCATGCTGGTTCGAATCACGGCTCAGCCGCCGATATTTTCTCCCCCTCCACTAGACCTTGAGTGGAGGTCTGGACGCTAGTCATTCGGATGAGACGATAAACCGAGGTCCCGTGTGCACCATGCACTTGGCGCACGTAAAAGAACCCACAGCAACAAAAGGGTTGTTCCTGGCAAAATTATTTAGAAAAATCCACTTCGATAGGAAAAACAAATAAAACTGCACGCAGGAAAACACACAAAAAATGGGTGGCGCTGTAGTGTAGCGACGCGCTCTCCCTTGGGAGAGCAGCCCGAATTTCACACAAAGAAATCTGTTGTGATAAAAAGAAATACAAATACAAAACAAATACAAATTATTATTATTATTAGCATCACCATCATCATTATCATCATCATCATCAGCATCATCATCATTATTATCATCATCATCATATGGCATCTATCTTCAGTCAGATACCAAACTCTGAGGGGTCTGAATGGGTGAGGACCGGAGGGAGGGGGTGGGGAGTGTAGAGGGCAGGAGGTGAGGGGGGGGAGATAAACAAATAATTACATATTTACGTCTCCTTACTTTCCGTTTATTTCAACCTGATTTTCCACATCTACAAGTCAGTGTTCGTTGTAACTCGGTGTTAATATGTCTCAAACACAGTATCATAAATAATCATCATTATTCAAACACAGTATCATACACTAGTACTGTTATCCTCCTCCTCCTCCTCCTCCTCCTCC
>NC_134903.1:26520739-26525739 GCF_041734735.1 Babylonia areolata
GGGGGTCAACGATTCGATCGGTAAACCCCCGTGTGGCCAGGAGTAAACGAGGACACTGTAAAAGAGCCGAGGGATCGCGGGGGGGAGAGACAGAGGGAGAGAGAGAGATTGACGGGGGGGAGGGGAGGAGAAAGGGAGAGAGACAGAGGGAGAGACAGAGGGAGAGAAAGAGGGGGAGAGGGGAGAGAGGAGAGATAAAGGAAAAGAGAGAGAGGAGACAGAGAGACATTGAGAGGGGAGGAATGGAGAGAGAGGGAGAGACAGAGGGAGAGAAAGCGGGTGAGAAAGGAGAGATAAAGGAAAAGAGAGAGAGAGAGGAGACAGAGAGACATTGAGAGGGGAGGGACGGGAGAGGGAGAGACAGAGGGAGAGAAAGGAGAGATAAAGGAAAAGAGAGAGAGAGGAGACAGAGAGACATTGAGGGGGAGGAAGGGAGAGGGAGAGACAGAGGGAGAGAAAGAGGGGGAGAGAGGAGAGATAAAGGAAAAGAGAGAGAGGAGACAGAGAGACATTGAGAGGGGAGGAATGGAGAGATAGGGAGAGACAGAGGGAGAGAAAGAGGGGGAGAAAGGAGAGATAAAGGAAAAGAGAGAGAGAGGAGACAGAGAGACATTGAGAGGGGAGGGACGGGAGAGGGACAGAGAGAGGGGGGATAGATACAGAACGGGACAGAGGAGGGGGAGAGAGAGATTGACGTGTGGGGGGGGGGAGGAAAGGAGAGAGACAGAGGGAGAGAAAGAGAGGAGAGAGAGGAGAGATAAAGGAAAAGGGGGAGGGGGAGAGATGGACATTGAGGGTGCTGGGGTGGAATGGAGAGAAAGGAGAGATATTGAAAGGGACACACAGAGAGACAGAGACACACAGAGAGAGAGACAGAGACACAGAGAGAGAGAAAGAGAGAGAGAGAAAGAGAGAGGAGACAGAGAGACATTGAGAGGGAAGGACGGGAGAGGGACAGAGAGAGGGGACAGATACAGAACGAGACAGAGAAAGAGGGAGAGAGAGAGAGGAGAGAGAGAGAGGAGAGAGACGTTAAGGGGGAAGGGGGAAGGGATAGATACAGAACGGGACAGAGAAAGAGGGAGAGAGAGGAGAGAGAATAGAAGAGACAGAGAGAGAGAGAGAGAGACGTTAAGGGGGAAGGGGGAAGGGATAGATACAGAACGAGACAGAGAAAGAGGGAGAGAGAGGAGAGAGAATAGAAGAGACAGAGAGAGAGAGAGGAGAGAGACGTTAAGGGGGAAGGGGGAAGGGATAGATACAGAACGGGACAGAGAAAGAGGGAGAGAGAGGAGAGAGAATAGAAGAGACAGAGAGAGAGAGGAGAGAGACGTTAAGGGGGAAGGGGGAAGGGATAGATACAGAACGAGACAGAGAAAGAGGGAGAGAGAGGAGAGAGAATAGAAGAGACAGAGAGAGAGAGGAGAGAGACGTTAAGGGGGAAGGGGGAAGGGATAGATACAGAACGGGACAGAGAAAGAGGGAGAGAGAGAGAGACGTTAAGGGGGAAGGGGGAAGGGATAGATACAGAACGGGACAGAGAAAGAAGGAGAGAGAGAGAGGAGAGAGAATGGAAGAGAGAGAGAGAGGAGACCGAGAGACATTAGTGGGGAAGGAAAGGAGAGAGAGAGGGGGGGGGGGGCTAGATACAGAAAGGGCCAGAGAGGGAGGGAGAGACAGAGACGTTGAGGTGGAAAGGAAAGGAGATATATATATATATATATATGAGAGAGAGGAGAGATACAGAAAGAGACAAGAGAGGGATGGAGAGAGGGATGGAGACAGAGAGACGGAGGGAGAGGTGTGTCGATCTGCGGAGGGGGGGGGGAGGGGGGGGTCAGAGGAGAGTGGGAGAGGGGGAGGGGGACGTCCTTTCCACATCCCCTGTTCTACCCACCTGTCCTGGTCCTTCACTCACTCCCTCCTCTCTTCCTCCATCCCTCTACCTCTCTCTCTCAATCTGTCTCTGTCTGTCTCTATCTCACTGTCTGTCTGTCCCACTCTCTCTCTCTCACCCTCTGTCTCTCACTCATCCCTCCCTCTTTCTCTCTCTCTCCCTCTCTCTCCCCCTCTTTCTCTCTCTCTCCCCCCCTCTCTCAACGCAATACTTATGTAACGTAATTTTTCTTTGAAGTAATATGCGACTTAATGTCAATTCCATGTGTACCCCCTTCTAAGGGGCTATGGCCTATATGAATAAAACATCTACATCTACATCCCCCCCTCTCTCTTTCTCTCTCCCCCTCTCTCTCTCTCTTTCTCTCTCTCCCCCTCTCTCTCTTTCTCTCTCTCCCCCTCTCTCTCCCTCTCTCCCCCTCTCTCTCTCTCCCTCTCTCTCTTTCTCTCTTTCTCTCTCTCCCCCCTCTCTTTCTCTCTCTCTCCCCCTCTCTCTCTCTCTTTCTCTCCCCCCACTTTCTCTCCCCCCCCCTCTCTCTGTCTTTCTCCCTCCCCCCCCCCCCTCCACCTCTCTCTCTAGTCCAGGAAAGCCCGCGACCCTCCTTAATGTCTCAGGGGTGACTGACAACCTGACAATTATCATCTGACGTCTTTTCCTGTGCCGGCGCTTCCTGGGGCGGTGATGGGGGGCGGGGGGGGGGGGCTAGGGGGGGGGACTATCTTGACCAACCCTTTCGACCCCCACTTTGACCGTCTCCTCACATCCTAACACGCTCTCCCTTTTCTTCCCCTCTGTGTGTGTGTGTGTGTGTGTGTGTGTGTGTGGTGCGTCGAAGCGAACGGAGAATTAAGAAGCAGACATCTGGATTGGCAATGATATATGAAGTCTACATATATTTAGAAAAAATATACATGTCCATATATACACTGGCTTATAATATCTGGTTCCGTTTATTTGTCTGTTTCTATGGATTGCTAATAAAGGAAACGAGACAGACTTACACAATTATGCAAATCTAAAGTGAGAGGGCAAATACCAATATAACAGCACCACTCCCCTCCTCCACCCTCCGTGTTCTCTCCCTGCCCCCGCGACACACACACCCACACCCACAACAACAACAACAACAACACACACACACACACACACACACACACACACACACACACACAACACACACACACACACACTCTCTCTCTCTCTCTTACACACACACACACACACACACACGCTCACGCACACGCACACACACACACACACAACACGCACGCACGCACGCACGCACACTCACCACCACCAACACCACCACCACCACCCCCTCCCCACCCACCCCCAACCAGGGTTGGTTCCCAAAGGCCAGCCTGCCCCAAGGCTGCAGCTCTAAGAGGCAGTGCAAATGTGCCTCCAAGTTTGAAAGTCATAGTCATTAACAAAAGACTAAGCTGTAAATGATTTCAATGGAGAATTCATTGATAATACAGCTTTCACTTTGATTTCTTCTTTTTTTTCAGGTCAACCGTCATTTTTGACGAGGGTGGTGCAAAACCCAAACCTCAGAGAGCATTATAAAATTAGAAATAAAATGCAACTGACATTTACGATAGTGTTTTATACAGGTACGTACATGATCCGTCGCGCTTTTGACGCTTGAACAAAGTTCCATCTTGCAGCACATACGAAGAACACATCCGTCTCCAATCTGCTCGTACTCCTCGGTCCTTGCATCCTTCGGGAAATATGCCGTCAGACAGGAATATAGATACGTCAGCCAACCTCTCTTTGGACACTTCGGCAGAGCTATCCTTTGGACGACCCATCGTGCAGAAATGAACCAAGTTGCAACAGTCCGAAACAACTCTTTTTTCAAGTCCATGGAACAACACGGGCACTGAGTTCGGCTCACTGCCTTCGTGCACTCTGAACAAAATGAACACAATTCACGCTGGACACCCGCAGTGTTGTTGTTTTTTCCCGCCAGTCTTATTTGCCGCCGTAGTGGCAGTGTTATTTTCCTGGCGCCAGTGTAATTTTCCTAGGAAAATAACACTCCCCTTCCGAGATTGCAGTGTTTCTTTCCTAGGAAAAAATACACTCCCAGTGTTTTTTGACTCACTTGTGTAAACAAAGTGAGTCTATGTTTTAACCCGTTGTTCGGTTGTCTGTGTGTGTGTATGTGTGTCTGTGTGTCCGTGGTAAACTTTAACATTGACATTTTCTCTGCAACTACTTTGTCAGTTGACACCAAATTTGGCATAAAAATAGGAAAAATCCAGTTCTTTCCAGTCATTTTGTTTAAAACAATATTGCGCTTCTGGGATTGGCACAAAAAAAAAAAAAGAATGAAGCCTAATTATATGCAAACTGCATTTACTGTTATATTTATATTTTTTGTATTCTCTAAACTTGGCACTTTGATCCGATATTCTGACCCAACAGCTAGAGCAGTCATTATTATCATTTTTTGTTCAAACAAGAACTTCTTTTGCTAAGCATGGAATTTTTATTTATTTTGCAAACGTTTTGGTTCAGATAGTAAAAAGGGGAAATTACTCTGTAATGCTAGTGGAGTTAATTTGCTTTAAACTGATCTTTCTCATCTTAAACATTACATTTTGAAACAAGAGAGGCAAGGCCTTCGAGACTCACTTTTTTAAAAATCATATGAATGTGTGCGTGTGTATGCACGCGTGCATGTGTATGTATGTATGTATGTATGTGTGTATGTATGTATGTATGTATCAGTCTCTCTCTCTCTCCACACACACACGCACGCACGCACACACACACACACACACACACACACACACACACACACACACACACACACACACAAGCTTTTTATGTACTGAGTATAATTTCAAAATGTAATGTTTAAGATGAGAAAGATCAGTTTAAAGCAAACTAAGTTCCCCAGCAGAGTAAATTCCCTTGTTCTGCTAACTTCACCAAAACGTTTGCAATAAATAAAACTTCCATGCTTAGCAAAAGAAGTTCCTGTTTCAACAAAAAATGATAATAATGACAGATCCTTTGTTGGGTCGAATATCAGATCAAAGTGCCAAGTTTAGAGAATAAAAAAAAATATAAATATAACAGTAAATGC
>NC_134903.1:26533239-26538239 GCF_041734735.1 Babylonia areolata
AAAAAAGAGAAATACAAGGTAATATCGATATACATCCATATTTATGCACCTGTTACGTTACCTGAGTGTGCTAAGTGTGTAAATCTATAACTAAGATTGTACGTTGCCGTTTCCAGTTCATTATGGCTTTGATCCCAATGACACAGGTGTGTTGGAAGAGTAAGGGAAAGAACGTATTTATGCTTCATTATCTGACTCTGCACTCCATCTATGTTAGTCTGCCGTCTCCCCAGTAACAAAAACTCAGTGTGTGTGTGTGTGTGTGTGTGGAGGCGTGCGTGTGTGTGTGTGTGTGCGCGCGCGCGTGTGTGTGTGTGTGGAGGCGTGTGTGTGGAGGCGTGCGTACGTGCGTGCGTGTATGTGTGTGTGTGTGTGTGTGTGTGTGGAGGCGTGCGTGTGTGTGCACGCGCGCACGCGTGTATGTCTGACAGCGTGTGCGCATGCTTTTGCCTGTGTGTGCGCGCGCGTGCATGCGTGTGAGAAATACACGCAATCGAAGCAGGAAGTGAAAATGTACATTAGCTAAATGTGCGTGGTTACGAATAGCCGTGGTGCAACGATAAAAGATCGCCAGAGTAATGGCCTCGACATTCCTATGACGTTAATGTTCTTTTTTTTTTTCGTTTATCGGCAAATCCGTCCTGCTTGCTTCAGCCCCGTCTTATCGGTATTTCCCGAACGAAATACTGGAGTTTGCTGAAGCATGGTAAATGACGCTCTGTATTATGACTGTTATCATTATCAATATTATTATTATTGCTATTATTATTATCATCATCATCATTATCATCATCGTCATCTTCGTCGTCATCACCATTGATAGACTATACATACACACATGTATAAAATAGAGAGGGGATGTTTATATATAATATATATATATATGTGTGTGTGTGTGTGTGTGTGTGTGTGTGTGTGTGTGTGTGTGTGTGTGTTTGTGTGAATGTGTATGTATATGTATATATATGTATGAGCGTGTGGACGTGTGTGAATGTGCATGTATATATTGTGCGTATGTGTATATCGCGCATGTATGCGCGCGTACATGCGTTCATATGCGTGATGGCGTGCGCGCGTTTGTATGATCATGTGAGTGAGTATGTTCTGTGAGAGCACACACCTGTTTGCGAATGTGTTGTTTGGGTACACATTCTGAAGCATGCTTTACTCTCCCACTCCACCCACTTCCCTTACACCACCACCCCGACCCCTTACACAGACCAACAGACTTTGGATACCACTTCTATACATGTATCAAAGGCCTAAACTGGACCGATAAATATTCGATAACACTTCTATACATGTGTCAAAGACCTAAAATAGACCGATAAATACTCTATACGACTTCTATACATATATCAAAGGCCTGATATGGACCAATAAATATTCGATAAGACTTCTATACATGTATCAAAGTCCTAATATGGATCGGTAAATATTCGATAAGACTTCTATACATGCATCACAGGCCTAATATAGACCAATAAATATTCGATAAGACTTCTATACATTATCAAAGGCCTAATATGGACCGATAAATATTCGATAAGACTTCTATACATGCATCACAGGCCTAATATAGACCAATAAATATTCGATAAGACTTCTATACATTATCAAAGGCCTAATATGGACCGATAAATATTCGATAAGACTTCTATACATGTTTCAAAGACCTAATATGATATACGGACCAATATATTCAATAGGACCTCCATATATGTATGAAAGACCTAACAGGGCCGATAAATATTCGATAAGACTTCTATCAAAGACCTAGTCTAGACTGATAAATATTCGATAAGACTTCTATACGTGTATCAAAAGCCTAATATGGACCGATAAATATTCGATAAGACTTCAATACATGTATTAAAGACCTAATATGATTTATACGGACCGATATATTCGATAAGACTGATGATCTGTGAGTGCGTGTGTTGGGGGGGAGGGGGGATGAGAAAGAGAGGGAGAGAAAGAGAGGGAGTGTGAGTTTATGTAAGTGAGAGAGTGGGGGGGGGGGAAGAGGGAGAGAAAGAGAGGGAGTGTGAGTGTATGTAAGTTAGAGAGTGGGGGGGGGGGGGGAGAGGGAGAGAAAGAGAGGGAATGTGAGTTTATGTGTGGCCGTCCTCCAAGTGGTTCTTCAAGGGTACGGCACAAAAGACTTAACTAAATATGATTAATTGAAGGATAGACAAGATCCCACGCACAGGCCAGGAACATATAGAGGCCAGTTATAAATGGGTTTTCTATTGTTTTATTTACAATAGTTATAAACTAAAGAAGAAGAAATAAAGAAGAAGAGAAGAGAAAAAAGCAATACGTAGCGAGGAGTCAGCCGTTGTGGGAACACACACGACACAACACACTGCTCGACGCAGCAAGAGAGAGAGAGCAGGTCAGATGACTGACCAGGTATGAAATGACCACTCATCATTCACTGTGCCAATTTATGCAAGTTTAGCGGACCGCAAAGTCCGTCACGTGTGCTTGCGAGCAGATCGTCACTAATCACGGAGAATCCGATGACAATTGTGTTTGTTTAAAGGTGTTCAGTGACAGATTTCTAAATGATTCCTGAACCGATTTACGTCGGATAAGTTGCAAAAGAAAGAGCTCAACACCACTTTATAATGAGTATAAAATGAAGTGTTGGTTATTTAAGATGAATTTATAATCTTAATTTAAGTCACCTGAACAGGGTCAGTTTTAACGAGCTCGTCACTGAAAATACAAACTGCGTTAGATCAGTGTAACGTAGGCAAACATAGATGGAACAGGCTTAAAGATGGAATTGCGACGATTCTGCCAGTATATAATACTTGTAGTTTACTGATCTGACAAAAGAGGTATTAATTAATTACAGTGGAACACAAAACACAGATTCCAGCTCAGCCAATAGCGTACCGCGACGCGACACTGGTCGAGCCGTGAGCAGGTGGTTTGGCGTGGACAAAATGATGTAAGTGGAGTGACGTCACACATTCTGTGCGCGGGTTAGGAGGGAAAAACTGTCGTCTGCTCATACAGCTTGTGCATGAGGCAAGCTAATACAGCTTGTGCGTGAGGCAAATATTGGAGCAAGCATAGCGCTTGGTCACATATGTAAGTGAGAGAGTGGGGGTGGGGGGGGGGGGGGAGGGAGAGGAAAGGGAGGAGGGAGTGTGAGTTTATGTAAGTGGAGAGAGAGGTGGGGGGGGGGGGGGGGGGGGGGGGTGTGGTGGGGGTTTTGTGTGCTTTGAAAAACATCACAAAATGTTTTTTTTTTTTCTCTCTTCTTTAATCAGAACAAAATTCAAAAATAAAAGGGAAAAAGGGGGAAAAACAAAAAACAAAAAACAACCTGAAACAAACAAAAATTTGGATTCGACACTTTCACTTCTTTGCCCCCAAATACATTAATTTAAATGTTTTTTTAGTCGGCCCCCTGTTTGGGACGGGGACAACCAAAAAAAGTATGAGAGAGGGAAACAAAAAAATGAAGAAAGATGGGGGGGAAGGGAGGGGGAAGGGGTTGTTTTTTTTTGGGGTTTTTTTTTTGTTTTCGGGGAAAAGGGGGAAAAAAATAAAAAAGGAGGTGTCTTCTGTTGTTAAAAATAGGTCATGGGGGCTTTTGAATGAATGATACAAAAAAAAAAGATCGGAATACAAATAAAAACCATTTCATCACCACCACAAGACATAAACTGGCATTTCATTTTTTCGGTGGGGGGGGGGGGGGGACAAAGAAACAAAAAGGGGGGGGAGAGAAAAACAGTCGGGCCAATTTTCCCACCCCAAAAAAGAACAGGTTTTGTTTTTTGTTTAAATTATTTTTTTTTTTTTTTAATTTTCCCCCCTTTTTTATGTTTACCTTTTTTACCCCGCCTTGGGTCCCGTTTTCGGGGTGTGCATGCTGGGTATGTTCTTGTTTCCAAACCCCCCAAACCGAACCTGACAGGATTACAGGATCTTTAACGTGCGATTGATTTTCTGCTTGCATATACACACAAGGGGGGTTCGGGCACTAGCGGGTTGCACATATTTTTTGCCCGGGGGAATCAAAAAAAACTCCCCCTTTTACCCACCGGGCGCCGCCCGTGACTAACCCGGGACCCCCTTTTTTAAACCCCAAACGCTTTAACCAAAACGGGCAAACCCCCCTCAAATTATTTCATTTTTTTAAAAAAATTGTAATAAAAACTTACACAACAACAACACACACACCACACAAACACAACACACACCCCACCACACCACCCCACTTACCCAAAGGGGCATTAAGACTGAATGGAAAACCCCTCCCCTCCTCTCCCCCTCTCTTCTCTCTCTCTCTCTCTTCCTATCTATCTATTTCCCTCCAAATACGCCTTTTTGGGAAAATTATACATGAAATAAAAGGGGAAAGATGGGTATGTTTTGAAAAAATTAAATTTCCAGAAAAAAAATTAGACAACCTTTTTTATCTAAACGGTCTTGAAAAAGCCGTGCCGTGTCAAAAAACGGGAACCATTATCCAATAAATCGCCCACAAGGGTGAAGGGGGCCCTGTTTAAAAATTTAAAATATTCTTTAGACCAAACGAGACTTTCATTGCTTCTGCGTATCCTTTCCAAAAAAGAGCTACACCTTCAGGGATGAAATCCGGGTCTACTCTCCCCTCTCTGTCCCCTTCGGGTCTATTTGCCCCGTCTGTTGTCTGTCTCTCAGACACAGAATCCACGAGATAATTGCTTTTATAGATACAGACGACAAAACAACACCCCCACAAAACCCCACAAAACACCCCCCACACCAACACACACAACAACCACCACACACCCCCTTTCCCCCATTTTGAGAAGGACATTTTTTCACTGACCCCCTCAACCTAAAGACGACGGAAGGACAGGGCAGAGAGAGAGACAAAACGGGGGATCGAGGCGAGAGCATGGACTGGAGAGAGACGACAGACAGAAAAGGGGCACAGAGACACAGAGAGACAGACAGACAGAGAAACAGAGACACAGAACACAACAACA
>NC_134903.1:26545739-26553239 GCF_041734735.1 Babylonia areolata
TATATATATTTAAATAGATAGACAGTATAACTGAAAGTATGCAGGCAGTGTGTGGTCCACCACTGGCTTCTGACAGATTGACGTAAGTTTACAATTCGGCCAACAGAAAAGAGAGCTGTATCTGTGTGTGATCAATAGTTTCTCCACTGTAGTGGCAAGTCATTTACAGCTTCGTCTTTTGTGAAGGACTATGACTCTCAAACAAGGAGACAAGGCTGCACTGGCTCTTAGTGCTGCAGCCTAGTTGGCCTTTGGGAACCATCCCAACGCCGACTGTCCTAAACCCCTCTTGGCCGAGAAAGTGGGGACGTAACTTGGGCAAGACACTCTCCGCGATAATCAAATTCTAGCCCGCACACACACAGGGACAGCAGCTGTCTCCTCTTCTGTTCTGGTGGTCACAGTCGGACATGACTGACTATCATTCATACTGGCCTCTCAGCGAACACACTAACGGCTGTTTCAGGAACATATGCACCATTCCCTTAAGACTTCGAGGTAATGTCCACCCCGGAAAACGGAGTACGGCTGCCTATATGGCGGGGTAAAAACGGTCATACACGTAAAAGCCCACTCGTGTACATACGAGTGAACGTGGGAGTTGCAGCCCACGAACGAAGAAGAAGAAAAGAAGAAGAGGTAACGTCCTATTTAAGGGGCCTAAATTACTACACCTATTGATGACATTTTCATGGGATGTGGGACCAAAAACAGAAAAAGCAAGATGGTGACACGTTAGTTTTAGTGACTGAATCAGGATCAAAACTGAGTAAAATACCGTACGAAATAAGAGTCGAAAATCCCCTGAAAATGGGTCACAACATCTACAATGATAATGTGGTTTAAAAGACATGATGCACAAAAACTGCCGGTAAAATATATTCCTGAAAATTCAGAACTCTGAAACAGGACTTAACCAAACTTCGATACGTCCCCCTACAACCCAACCCCCGCATTCAATCACACTGAGAATGAAGGAAATCATCATGATTTTCTGGACACCCTGTACATACATACCCACGCTCTGTCTGAAGTCAAACACTGATCACAACTTCTGAATCCCGGATTCTGGTGTTGGAAACGGCGGGGAGGATACTCGGTGTATACTGACCATTAATTTGTATGATGCATTGCAGGATCTCCTCCGGTGCGTGGCCTCAAGCTGACCAAACATTGACAGCTTTCCCTGGGGACTGTCGACTACTCTAGGGCTGCGATTGTGAGAGATGGGGGAAGGGGGTGGGGGGTTGAGGGAGATGGGGGAAGGGGGTGGGGGTTTGGGGGAGATGGGGGAAGGGGGTGGGGGTTTGTGAGAGATGGGGGAAGGGGGTGGGGGGTTTGAGGGAGATGGGGGAAGGGGGTGGGGGTTTGGGGGAGATGGGGGAAGGGGGGTGGGGGGTTTGGGGGAGATGGGGGAAGGGGGTGGGGGTTTGTGAGAGATGGGGGAAGGGGGTGGGGGTTTGTGAGAGATGGGGGAAGGGGGTGGGGGTTTGGGGGAGATGGGGAAGGGGGTGGGGGTTTGGGGGAGATGGGGGAAGGGGGGTGGGGGGTTTGGGGGAGATGGGGGAAGGGGGTGGGGGTTTGGGGGAGATGGGGGAAGGGGGTGGGGGGTTTGGGGGAGATGGGGGAAGGGGGTGGGGGTTTGAGGGAGATGGGGGAAGGGGGTGGGGGTTTGGGGGAGATGGGGGAAGGGGGTGGGGGGTTTGGGGGAGATGGGGGAAGGGGGTGGGGGTTTGTGAGAGATGGGGGAAGGGGGTGGGGGTTTGTGAGAGATGGGGGAAGGGGGTGGGGGTTTGGGGGAGATGGGGGAAGGGGGTGGGGGTTTGTGAGAGATGGGGGAAGGGGGTGGGGGTTTGGGGGAGATGGGGGAAGGGGGTGGGGGTTTGTGAGAGATGGGGGAAGGGGGTGGGGGTTTGGGGGAGATGGGGGAAGGGGGTGGGGGTTTGGGGGAGATGGGGGAAGGGGGTGGGGCTTTGGGGGAGATGGGGGAAGGGGGTGGGGGTTTGTGAGAGATGGGGGAAGGGGGTGGGGGTTTGGGGGAGATGGGGGAGGGGGTGGGGGTTTGTGAGAGATGGGGGAAGGGGGGTGGGGGTTTGTGAGAGATGGGGGAAGGGGGTGGGGGGTTGTGAGAGATGGGGGAAGGGGGTGGGGGTTTGGGGGAGATGGGGGAAGGGGTTGGGGGTTTGTGAGAGATGGGGGAAGGGGGTGGGGGTTTGGGGGAGATGGGGGAAGGGGGTGGGGGTTTGTGAGAGATGGGGGAAGGGGTGGGGGGCTGGGGGAGATGGGGGAAGGGGGTGGGGTGGTTGAGGGAGATGGGGGAAGGGGTGGGGGGAGATGGGGGAAGGGGTGAGGGGCTGGGGGAGATGGGGGAAGGGGTGGGGGCTGGGGGAGATGGGGGAAGGGGGTGGGGGGGGGGCTGGGGGAAGGGCGGTATTCGGTTTAAGGGACGAATGGGGACATGCTACCAGAATGGTGCAGAGTATGAAGCAGTGATTTTGATTTTTATCAGTCCCATTCAGCAAAAAACAGAACAATATCAGAAATCATGCTTTGCTCAAACAACAGAATTAAACTTGCTGACTGTTACCAAGTACTGAAATTACCAAATGTGTCGTAAGTTGTATTTTCGCTGTGTTGATGAAAAATGTGACATGGATATGTTATGGTGATGATGTTGGAGAGAAAATATAACTTCTATGCAAGGGAGAAAAAAAAAGTATTTAAAAAGTTGTCAGTGTAGGGACCACCCCAACATTCACAGCAGCCATCAATGACCATTTCCAACACTAGCATTTTATTTCATTTTTGACTCATTTGTGTAAACAAAGTGAGTCTATGTTTTAACCCGGTGTTCGGTTGTCTGTGTGTCTCTGTGTGTGTGTGTGTGTGTGTGTGTGTGTGTGTGTGTGTGTCCGTGGTAAACTTTAACATTGACATTTTCTCTCCAAATACTTTGTCAGTTGACACCAAATTTGGCATAAAAATAGGAAAAATTCAGTTCTTTCCAGTCATCTTGTTTAAAACAATATTACACCTCTGGGATGGGCACACACACAAAAAAAATAATGAAACCTAATTGTATGCAAACTGCATTTACTGTTATATTTATATTTTTTGTATTCTCTAAACTTGGCACTTTGATCTGATATTCTGACCCAACAACAAGAGCAGTCATTATTATCAATTTTTGTTAAAACAGGAACTTCTTTTGCTAAGCATGGAAGTTTTATTTATTTTGCAAACGTTTTGGTGCAGATAGTAAAAAAGGGAAATTACTCTGTAATTAATGCTAGGGGACTTAATTTGCTTTAAACTGATCTTTCTCATCTTAAACATTACATTTTGAAATTATACTCAATACATAAAAAGCTTGGATTTTTTTAAAGTGTATCACAAGTGAGTCTTGAAGGCCTTGCCTCTCTTGTTTAATATGCAGTCTCCCAGACATATTTTGATGACAGCCAAACTGGCTTCTGCAACCCAATGATCCTGATCCTGATCTTCGTGGAATCCTTTTATTCTGTCTCATATTCTGACCTGATTGAATGACACAGGAAACCAATGATGAGCGCCCAAATGGCAGCCGTCAGTCGGCTCTGCCCAAGAAGGCAGCCTGTTGTGCAAATGACTCCAGTACGGCCAGTTCTCTCCTCTCCTCTACACAGACCCCTCCAGTGGGTGTCTGAATGACCCAACCTTTAGCTTCCGTCGTCAGAATTGTGGTATTCTTTGTCAACATTAACCTCTTCAGTATAAGAACCTTCCGCTTGCAATATTTTGATGATGGTAATTGGGGTGAAACGCTGTTAACGTCGTCTCTTTCGCCGTTCGTATGGAGAGAGTTACGCTTAGAGCTTGGTCTGTGATCGAGGATAGGTGCAATCCATATCATCATCATCATCATCACCATAACTTCATCACTTCAATGTGTTGTGCCGAAGAAGAGAAATGGTTCATCACGTGAATTGCTCTGAATCACAAGTTTAGAGAGCAAAGACCCTGCAACGCCAAACATTCATTGATTAACATCATACTATGACTCGGATTACGAAACTGTGTGCTCTTTTACGTGTGTTTTAATTGGCATCGTGTAATACTTCTTCATATCAATCTTTATAAGTGACGCCATATCCCCCCCCCCCCCTCCCCCGTTTTCTCAAAGTTTAGTTTTAGCAGTATTAACATGAAATAGTGAAATAACATTAACTCACCCCCCCCCCACCCCCGCGCCCCCCCCCCCCCCCCCTCCCCCCAAAGGTATGGTACGATGCAGTACGATGCGGTGTGGTGTAGTGTAGTGTAGTAGTGTAGTGTAGTGTAGTGTAGTGTAGTGTAGTGTAGTAGTGTAGTGTAGTGTAGTGTAGTGTAGAAATATACTATCATTGTACACTCGAGTACTATAAATAGCATACATAACGTTACAGAACAGAACAGAAAATAACTGAAAACACACACACACACACACACACACACACACACACACACACACACACACACACACACACACACACTACCGAGATCATAGGAGAGTCTTTCAGCCTCAGCCCACTAAACAAACGCAGCCACAGAAACATCTGGGTCACACACACACACACACACACACACACACACACACACACACACACAGCGCACTGTAAATCAAGAGGTATTCTTATTTTATACACCAGCTGTTGTCTGCGAAGACTCGTACCGACGCACTGGGGAACAGTGTGAAATAGGTGTACATCAATATCACCATAATTATTCCCACGGCGATCCAGACAATGTTGTCTTGTCCAGTCTGTGATGACTGAGAATGAGAGGAACGTGGGAGACAGACAGAAGACGGGAGGGGGGGGGGAGGAGAGAGAGAGAGAGAGAGAGAGAGAGAGAGAGAGAGAGAGAGATTGACAGATTGAGAAAGAGAGAGACAGAGAGAGATGGACACAGATTGAGAAAGAGAGAAACAGAGAAAGGGGAGAGAGAGAGAGAGAGAGAGAGAGAGAGAGAGAGAGAGAGAGACATAGATTGAGAAAGAGAGAGACAGAGAGGGGAGAGAGAGAGAGAGAGAGAGAGAGAGAGAGACATAGATTGAGAAAGAGAGAGACACAGAGAGGGGGGAGAGAGAGAGAGATGGACATCGAGAGATTGAGAAAGAGAGAGACAGAGAGGGGAGAGAGAGAGAGATGGACATAGATTGAGAAAGAGAAAGACAGAGAGAGGGGAGAGACAGAGAGAGATGGACACAGAGAGATTGAAAAAGAGAGAGACAGAGAGAGGGGAGAGACAGAGAGAGATGGACATAGATTGAGAAAGAGAGAGACAGAGAGAGGGGAGAGAGACAGAGAGAGGGGAGAGAGACAGAGAGAGGGGAGAGAGAGAGAGAGAGATGGACATAGATTGAGAAAGAGAGAGAGCGACAGAGAGAGGGGAGAGAGAGAGAGAGAGAGAGAGAGAGAGAGAGAGATGGACATAGATTGAGAAAGAGAGAGAGAGGGGGGAGAGAGAGGGGGGGGGGAGAGAGAGAGAGATGGGCATAGATTGAGAAAGAGAGAGAGACAGAGAGGGGGGGAGAGAGAGAGAGAGAGATGGACATAGATTGAGAAAGAGAGAGACAGAGAGAAGAGAGAGAGAGAGACGGACATAGATTGAGAAAGAGAGAGACAGAGAGAGGGGAGAGACAGAGAGATGGACATAGATTGAGAAAGAGAGAGACAGAGAGAGGGGAGAGACAGAGAGAGATGGACATAGATTGAGAAAGAGAGAGACAGAGAGAGGGGAGAGAGAGATGGACATAGATTGAGAAAGAGAGAGACAGAGAGAGGGGAGAGACAGAGAGAGATGGACACAGATTGAGAAAGAGAGAGACAGAGGGGAGAGACAGAGAGAGATGGACACAGATTGAGAAAGAGAGAGACAGAGAGAGGGGAGAGACAGAGAGAGATGGACATAGATTGAGAAAGAGAGAGACAGAGAGAGGGGAGAGAGACAGAGAGGGGAGAGAGACAGAGAGAGGGGAGAGAGAGAGAGAGAGATGGACATAGATTGAGAAAGAGAGAGAGCGACAGAGAGAGGGGGGAGAGAAAGAGAGAGAGAGAGAGAGAGAGAGAGAGAGAGATGGACATAGATTGAGAAAGAGAGAGAGAGAGGGGAGAGAGAGGGGGGGGGAGAGAGAGAGAGATGGGCATAGATTGAGAAAGAGAGAGAGACAGAGAGGGGGGGAGAGAGAGAGAGAGAGATGGACATAGATTGAGAAAGAGAGAGACAGAGAGAAGAGAGAGAGAGAGATGGACATAGACTGAGAAAGAGAGAGACAGAGAGAGGGGAAGAGAGAGATGGACACAAACTGAGAAAGAGAGAGACAGAGAGAGGGGAGAGAGAGAGATGGACACAAACTGAGAAAGAGAGAGACAGAGGGGAGAGAGAGATGGACATAGAGAGATTGAGAGAGAGATGGACAGAGAGAGAGACATAGAGAGAGGGGAGAGAGAGATGGACAGAGAGATTGAGAAAAAGAGAGAGAGAGGGGAGAGAGAGAGAGGTGGACATAGAGAGATTGAGAAAGAGAGAGAGGGAGAGAGAGGGGGGAGAGGGGAGAGTGAAAGGGGAGAGAGAGGGGGGGAGAGAGAGAGGAAGGGAGAACGAGAAAGTGTGGAAGAAAAGGAAAGAGTGAGACAGAGAGACTGAGAGAGAGAGAGAGAGAGAGAGAGAGAGAGAGAGAGAGAGAGAAGTCTGAAGTCTGAATGGTTTATTGTTTAGGCCTTTCTGCCCGTGACAACAGGGGTAAGGGGGGTGGGGGGGGCTTCCGTGTCAACATCCATTATAAAGATATATGCGCCAATATATGTAAAGCAAACAAAGGGTATAAAAGAGAGAAAGGACAGAGTAAGACACAGAGAGAGAGAGAGAGAGTGAGAGAGAGGGACAGAAAGAAGAAGAAAAAGACAAAAGATAGATGCGCAGATTGGTATGTAATCATGCGTCATTAACCAAAGATAGACTTGTTTCTATGGGAGAGAGAGAGAGAGAGAGACAGACAGACAGAGAGACAGAGACAGAGACACAGAGGGACAGAGGGAATGCAAATTCCTGTACTGAAGCTGTAATACTGTAATTCTGCCTTAGCTGTAATACTGTACTGAAGCTGTAATACTGTACTGAAGCTGTAATACTGTGATTCTGCCTTAGTTTCTACTCCACCCTGCTTGGTTTTTTGTGTGTGGTGTTTGTTTTGTTTTTTGTTTGTTTGTTTTTTTGTTTTTTGTTGGGTTTTTTTTTTGTTTTTTTTCACAAACATTATCAGTATCATTGGGTGCATCACTGACAGATGCTGTGGTCCAATAGTTAGAGCGCTGTATTCTCCCCGGAGTTTCCTGAATTTGATTCCTGTAATTCCATGACAGTGTTCAGTGGGCCATGGAAACAGGAAAACATTTACCCAGCAAACAGCAACCATGACAGAGTTCTGAGCAAGCTCATGTTTGTCGTGTATTGGAAACAGAAAGAAGAGTACAAAATCCT
>NC_134903.1:26558239-26580739 GCF_041734735.1 Babylonia areolata
ATACTATGACAACGGTCACAGATTAACTTGTTGCACGTGTGCAAAGCCAGATCATAACAAGAACGACTGAGAGCACAGCGCCAGTGTGTCAACAGGCGACGATCGACGTGCGAGTGCGTGGGTGGAATTAAAAAGAATGGAAAGGGGTTCTCTCTCTCTTTTTAAGGAATGAAAAGAAGAAAGAAAGAAAGAAGAATGTTGTTGGAGTGGAGGGAAACTCGCGTGCATACAGGGTTTCTGCGTGTTGAATGAATTGATGCATCCGTGTTGGGAATGATTGTAGGCCGGAGGGAAAAGGGTGTGGGAGGTGGGGCTCAAAGTCAGTTTGTGTGTGCGTGTGAATGTTTGACACTCAGTATGTGTGTGTGTGCGCGCGTGTGTGTGTGTGTGTGTGTGTGTGCCGGCGTGTGTGTACTAGTATGTGCTTGTGACACTGTGTGTGCTAGTGCGTGTGTCAGTGTGTGTGTGGCATTGTGTGTGCTGTTGTGAGTGCTATACTGGTGTGTAGTGTGTGTGGCAGTGTGTGATTGTCAGTGAGTGAGTCAGCGTGCGTGCCGGTGTGTGCGCGTGTGAGTGTGTGTGTGTCACAGGTAAGTGTGTGTGTGCCCGGTGTGTGTGTGTGTGTGTTTGTACTGTGCCGGTGCGGTGTTCCATAATACAGTGTGTGTGTGTGTGCGTGTGTGCTCGCGCGCGCGCGCGGCGTGCGAGCGCGTGTGCCGTCACAGTGTATAGTGTGCTGGTGCGGCGTGCCACTCGTCACGTGTGTGTCAGTCACTGGTGCGTGTGCCGACTCGGAGTGTCCGTCTGTGCCAGTGTGCTCAAAGCTATAGGGGGGTATTCAGAACGACTGATGGGCAGTACAGCAGACACTGACGATACAATAACTAAGACTTCAATTCTCCCTGCCCGGCGGTGTAACACGTGAACTGATTTTCCCAACTGGAGATGATATGAACTTTCAGTAGGAAATCTCAGTCTTGCCAAACAACTATGCCAAACAGTAGTTAGTAGTTTATCGCACATGCATTTTTCTTCTAGTGTCGGGGAGGTACCCCACTTCCATCTCAGTCTCCTTTCACTGACTCAGTCAACACGCGCGCGCGCGCGCGCACATCAACACACACCACTTTCCACGTGACCATTTCAAACGAAATGGTACAAGAGTAAGCATAAAAAAATATCATAATTTTCGTCCAGTGTTTCTAGTGTTTTGAGTCATTCGGATGAGACGATAAACCGAGGTCCCGTGTGCAGCATGCACTTAGCGCACGTAAAAGAACCCACGGCAACAAAACTGAAGGGTTGTCCCTGGCAAAATTCTGTAGAAAAAAAACAGTTCGATGAGAAAACAAATAACATTGCAGGCATGCAGAAAAAAACCCCCACACACACGACAAAAGGTGGTGCTCTCAGTGTAGCGACGCGCTCTCCCTGGGGAGAGCAGTCCGAATTTCACACAGAGAAATCCCATGAGACAAAAAAAAGTAATACAATACAATACAATACAATACAATACAATTCAATAAGTGGTACTGATTTCATCTGCACATGCCGTGAACACGCCATAACTACTATGGGTGTATGCATGGTTGTCAGTCGATTTATTAAAAATTCAATTAAAAAACACTTTATTAATCCACATGGAAATTAACGTGTGCAATCACAGGCTCGTTGTAGACACCAACATTAAAATGAACATATGTACCATACAATATACCAAAACAAGTCAAATAAAATCTCTCAGTAGCTGAATAAAAAATAGAAGAAAAAAAAATAAAAAAAATAAAAAAACACACCCCACCACCCCCACACATTAAGACAATAAAGTATTGCACAAACATGTATACCGATAGAAGACATCCAGCAAATAAAATATAAATATTTAACTCTCACCCTCACCCCCACCCACACACATGTAAAGTCAAGGTAGTGTACAACAATGTAAAAAAAAACAACAAATAGATCGTATATAAATGTAAAGTGCACACACACACACACACACACACACACACACACACACACACACACACACACACGTTAAGACAATAACGTATTGCACAACAATGTAAACAAATAAAAACATCCAGTGTATTAGAACATCCATCAAATAAACCGACCATGACCATCAGAACAACAAGTGGAGCCAACTTCTGTCCCGACTATCTGGGCTAGAATTTGATTATAATTATGCAGCGTCTTACCCAAGTTACATCCCCACTCTCTCAGCCAAGGTTTTAGGACAGTCGGCGTTGGGATGGTTCCCAAAGGCCAACTAGCTCCCTAAGGCTGCAGCACTATGAACCAGTGCAATCTTACCTCCTACTTTGAGAGTCATCGTCCTTCACGAAAGGAATGAATCCTCCTTGCAGTGGACATATATGGATTTGTCCGAACGCAGTGACGCCTCCTTGAGTGGACATACTATTGATCACACAGCTTTTGCTTTGCTGCTGTTGGCCCAAGTGTAAGCTTATGTCAATCTGTGAATGTAGGAAAACTACAGGCACAGAAGTAGGGATACATATCTCAGGGCAAACCAGAAGAATATTGATTGTGGCAGCGTCCCGTGGCTCGTACATACATGACATAATTGTGAAATATTACCCCTTGATTCCTTATCGCTTCCTCCCCGCCCACCCAAGACACGTCTTCCGAGTGCGTGTGCGTGTGTGCGTGTGCGTGTGTGTGTCTGTGTGTGCGTGCGTGTGTGTGTATGTGTGTGTGTGTGTGCGCGCGCGCGCCTACGTATATATGAGTGTCAGTGCGTGTACGGCTAACATGCATGATCTATGGATACAAGCTTCTTCTTCTTCTTCTGCGTTCACTCGTATGCACACGAGTGGGCTTTTACGTGTATGACCGTTTTTACCCCGCCATGTAGGCAGCCACACTCCGTTTTCGGGGGTGTGCATGCTGGGTATGTTCTTGTTTCCATAACCCACCGAACGCTGACATGGATTACAGGATCTTTAACGTGCGTATTTGATCTTCTGCTTGCATATACACACGAAGGGGGTTCAGGCACTAGCAGGTCTGCACATATGTTGACCTGGGAGATCGTAAAAATCTCCACCCTTTACCCACCAGGCGCCGCGCCGTCACCGTGATTCGAACCCGGGACCCTCAGATTAACAATCCAACGCTTTAACCACTCGGCTATTGCGCCCGTCTATAGATACAAGCGACTACCATCCTCTGTACACACACACACGAAGACATCTTCTGCAGATAAAACACCATCAACAGAAAACATCCTCTGTCGTATCGAACGTTTTGTATCAAACGTCAAACACTCTCCGTAGACCGGCAAACAAACATCAGGCAGTGATGAGTTTAACTCACTCAGTACGGCCAGTCCTCTCTTCTCCTCTACACAGACCCCTCGGATGTCCAGTGGGTGTCTGAATGACCCACCCTTTAGCTTCCGTCGTCAGAACTGTGGTATTCTCTGTCAACATTCACGTCTTCAGTTTAAAAGCCTTCCGCTTGCAATATTTTGATGATGGTAATTGGGGTGAAACGCTGTTTACGTCGTCTCTTTCGCCGTTCATATGGAGAGAGTTAGCCTGTTGGCTGCTGCCCTTCGGAGAGTCAACAAACTTGTGGCTGTGGCCTTTCTTCATGAAGGGTGGTGTGGTCGAGGCGTTGGTCCTGTTGTCCTGTGAGAGTGTTGTCCTGGCTGGTCAGTGGTCCAAGGGGGAGTCCTCGCTGTGTCCTGGCCGTTCAGTTGTCGGGGTGGGGATAGTCCTGGCTTGCGGTTCCGGCGACGAGTGTCCTCACCGACATTTGAAAGGTTGAGCACTGGTTAACAGAGACGTAATGATCACAATACATTAACTCGCATCAACAGAGCAAACTTCATTTACTGTTATATTTATATTTTTTGTATTCTCTAAACTTGGCACTTTGATCTGATATTCGACACAACAAGAGCAGTCATTATTATCATTTTTTGTTCAAACAGGAACTTCTTTTGCCAAACATGGAAGTTTTATTTATTTTGCAAACGTTTTGGTGCAGAGAGTAAAAAAGGGAAATTACTCTGTAATTAATGCTAGGGGACATAATTTGCTTATAACTGATCTTTCTCATCTTAAACATTACATTTTGAAATTATACTCAATACATAAAAAGCTTGTGTGTTTTACTCTCAGTGTACAGGGCTTTCACTATGTTCATTCGCCCAAGTGGTCTTTTTCGGAAAATACTAAAATCAATACGACGAGTGGACTTTACAGATCTGTTGGCTAAGCCCTGAAGGTCATGGGCAAAAATCAATTGCGTACACATATTTATACACATTCAAAGCGTGTGCTCTTATTCTTCGCGAAAGCGAACGACGCCATTTTGTTTCAAGTTGTTGACCTGCCCGTTCAATCCTATATTCAATGGACAATACACAATAACATGTGATGGAAAGTTGGAGAAGGAGACCGTTAATATGTATTCAGAGAAAGATTTGTGAATGCCTCATCACTTACTGGATTATGCCTCAAACTGCCATAAAAATATTCACAGAATCAGTCGGAATTCACAGTTAAAAATTGTAAACCATGCGAGTTAATACCCTTGAATTGATCACGATGAAACGAAAAAATTTCCAGTCTTGACTTTTCTCAAATGAAGTCCTTTTCACTTCTTACGACGTTTAGAAGTACTTGTACTTGGCTCTACATGTTATTAGTTTAACAAAATACTCAATTTTCATATCAACTTTAAAGCTATAAAACTAGAATGGACATAAAAGAGAAATTGAATCGACCGTGTCGTACTACATTCCCGGCGGGTGTAACTAAACTTGTACATCTATCTAGATCTAGTGAAAACGGCGAAATGTTGCAGTGTGATTGCGGCGATAGCCATTAAAAAGAATTTTTTTATTGCCCTTAAAGATTTTTGAATGCCCAAGATACACCACAATAATATGATTTAAGCAGCGTTCTCACTGCGAATACCGCAATCGATTTATCGCCCTTTAAAAAAGTATGTTCAAATGTTAAATTTTAGAACGTTAGTTAAGGAGCCACGATAGTGTAATGGATAAGGCAGTTTCTTCTCACCCGAACACGCGGGGTTCGAATCTGGTTAGGACTTTTTTTCTTTCTTTTTTTTTAAACGCGAAGCTTTATAATAACAAATACAGAACACATTTTAACGATTAGATTTTTTAAAAAGTGTATCACAAGTGAGTCTTGAAGGCCTTGCTTCTCTTGCTTTTTGTAGTTTTTTTCCTGCATGCAGTTTTATTTGTTTTTCCGATCGAAGTGGATTTTTCTACAGAATTTTGCCAGGAACAACCCTTTTGTTGCCGTGGGTTCTTTTACGTGCGCTAAGTGCATGCTGCACACGGGACCTCGGTTTATCGTCTCATCCGAATGACTCAGTAGCGTCCAGACCACGGCCACTCAAGGTCTAGTGAAGGGGGAGAAAATATCAGCAGCTGAGCCGTGATTCGAACCAGCATGCTAAGATTCTCTCACTTCCTAGGCGGACGCGTTACCTCTAGGCCATCACTCCACTGGAATATTATGGACCTTTCGGAACTTTTCAAGATACCTAAACTGAGCCAGCCAGGATACCGTTTCAATAATCAAGCCCAAACACGACCAATAAACAAGTCAGTCTTCTGACTTCAGTAGACAAAAAAGGTGGGACGAAACTGACTTTTTTTGGTTATTGTTGTTGTTGGTTTTTTGTTATTGTTGTTATTTTTTTGGATAGGATTTCCAAATTGGCTGCCTTTCAAATAATTGGATACAAGCTGCTTGAAGCAAAGAGTGAGATCAAATGTGACACCGAAATTGCGGACTTGAGAAGAAAATGGATGCAAGTTCTTATCCTCATTAGTGTCAATGGAGATGGCCACAGGAATTTTTTTTATCATTACGAGTGCCAATGGAGGCATGGACACTGACGGCCGAAACTGAAAGGAAGATCCAGGCCTTCGAGAACAAATGCCTGAGGAAGCTCCTTCAAATTCCCTGGATCGAGCACAGGACCAATGAACATGTACGGAGCAGAATTGAGAACCTTGCTGGACCTCAGGAACCTCTCCTTTCAACTATGAAGAGACGCAAGCTGATATGGTTTGGACACAACACTCGACACACCAGCTTGTCCAAAACAATCATGCAAGGCACCATCGAGGGCGGGAGAAGAAGAGGAAGACAGCGGAAGAACTGGCATGAGAACATCAAACAATGGACCGGACTCCACACACGTGAGCTGCTGCCGGCGGCTGCCGACAGAGACAGATGGAGAAGGGAGGTTGCGTCTGCGGTCCTCAGGCTTCCCCCAACGACTACTTTGTAGTTATGGGTCTGAGGTGAGTTGAGGTGAGGTGAGGTGAGGTGAGGTGCCAATGGGGACAGACACTGGTAGAGAATGGTTAAGCTGAAATTTAGAGGCAGCACGGAACTGACACGGTTTCCTGTTTTCTTGTTCTTGTTCTTGTTGCTTATAGTCCAGCCGACCGCACTGGGCCATATCAGGACTGTCAAACCATACAAATGCTCAACCGTGTCAAGACAAAACACATCTAAAAAAAAACAAAAAAAAACACAAAGGCAAACCCGCAAAACACAGTTCATGACACAGTATCCCAACCATTTAGCTCCTTTTGGCAAATAATACTAGGCCATGCTGAGGATGCCATCCCTTCCACTTAATTCATCATCCCCAGATTACAAAAAAATCGTTAAAAAAAAGACAAAACAAAAAACCCCAACATAGCAAAAATACTTCAAAGCCAAACAAAAAATATATGAAAAGGCTATATCGGCAAATCACACTGCAAAATGGGCATCTAGTGCCCATCCCAGTGTTCACAATCTCACTACCTAATCGCCAGAGCAAAACAGCACAGACAGTACATCACAGACTGCGGAAAAGAGGAAAAAAAAAGTGTCAAGTGTTTGCTTGAAAACAAGAAAGGGGAATGGACTGGGAAGGCAGAAAAAAGAGACAACAGTGAAGATAGAAAAAAAAGGCAGAAACAAAGAGAGTGACAGAAAAGAGAAAATTTCTAGCACAGAATTTCCAGAAGGCGGGGATGTTATTTATACTGAAAGACACCCCCCCTCTCTCCCTCCCTCAGCACTCCCCCCCCCCACCCCCCGCCCCCGGCATCCCCACGGAAGAATCTCAAGGTTTAGTATTTCCCAGATGTCTCGATCGCGCAAGGCCATAGTGTCCAGTTAGTCTCAGACTTGTGAGAGAGAAAAACACATCGATACTTCATCACGCGGGCCGCGCGTCGCTTCATCAACAACAGACAGGTGAAGAGGGTCATTTCAAAAATAAGTATAATTATCATCAAGAGAGTGGGGAGGGTGTGTGTGTGTGGGGGGG
The DNA here is from genome assembly GCF_041734735.1 of Babylonia areolata. NCBI lineage: Eukaryota > Metazoa > Mollusca > Gastropoda > Neogastropoda > Buccinidae > Babylonia > Babylonia areolata. The sequence continues at coordinate 26,565,590 of NC_134903.1, forward strand.
GGGGGATTGGAAGTGGGGAAAAGATTGAGATGGAGAGAGAGAGGGAAAGAGAGAGGGAAGGAAGAGAGAGAGAGAGAGAGAGAGAGAGAGAGAGAGAGAGACAGAGAGAGACAGATAGAGGCAGAAACAGGGATATTCATCTAAAGAACGGAGGAATAAAGAGAGACTGAGACAGAGATAGAAAGACAGGCAGGCAGAGACAGACCGAAGAGGTCATTCTGCAAGCTGATTTGAAAGGAGGAATTTTGTTTAATGTCCCGTCCCACAAATCGGTGATTGAAGAGCTGATTTGAAACTTTTTCTCTGGTTATCATTTTTTGTCCTCGTCTTCTCTTTGACAGCACTGAGATGTAAACTCACGCCCTTCTTTCTTTCTTTTTTTCTCCTTCTTCTTCTCCTGCCCCCCCCCCCCTTCCCCCCTCCTCTCCCCCGCACACCCTATCTCTCCCCTCTCTTCTTCTTCTTTTTCTTCTTCTCTCCCCCCCCCCCCTCTCTCTCTCCTCTCTCTCTCTCTCACCTTCTTTTTCATCTGTTTCTTCTTCTTCTTCTCCTGCCCCCCCTCCCTCGCCCCCCTCCCCCCCTCTCCCCCGCACCCCCCTCTCTCTCCCCTCTCTTCTTCTTCTTTTTCTTCTTCTCTCCCCCCCCCCTCTCTCCTCTCTCTCTTATCTTCTTTTTCTTCTGTTTCTTCTTTTTCTCTCCCCCCTTTCTCTCTCCCCTCTCTCTCACCTTTTTCTTCTGTTTCTTCTTCTTCTCCCCCCTCTCTCTCCCCTCTCTCTCACCTTCTTTTTCTTCTGTTTCTTCTTCTTCTTCTCCCCCCCCCTCTCTCTCCCCTCTCTCTCACCTTCTTTTTCGTCTTCATCTTCTTCTTCTACCCCCTCCCCCCTCTCTCTCTGTGTCTCTCCCCTCTCTCTCACCTTCTTCTTCTTCCCTACCCCCCCTCTCTGTTCCCTCTCTCTCACCTTCTTCTTCTCCCCCCTCTCTGTTCCCTCTCTCTCACCTTCTTCTTCTCCCCCCTCTCTGTTCCCTCTCTCTCACCTTCTTCTTCTTCCCTCCCCCCCCCTCTCTGTTCCCTCTCTCTCACCTTCTTCTTCTCCCCCCTCTCTGTTCCCTCTCTCTCACCTTCTTCTTCTCCCCCCTCTCTGTTCCCTCTCTCTCACCTTCTTCTTCTCCCCCCTCTCTGTCCCCTCTCTCTCACCTTCTTCTTCTCCCCCCTCTCTGTCCCCTCTCTCTCACCTTCTTCTCCCCCCCCCCCTCTCTCCCCTCTCTCTCACCTTCTTCTTCTCCTCCCCTCTCTGTCCCCTCTCTCTCACCTTCTTCTTTCTTCTGCTGCTTCTTTCTTCTTCTTCTCTCCCCCCCCCCCCCCCCTATCTTTCCCCTCTCTCTCGTCTTCTTCTTCTTCTTCTTCCCCCTCTCTCTCACCTTCTTCTTCTTTTTCTTCTACCCCCCCCCCCCCATCTCTCTCTATCTCCCCTCTCTCCCACCTTCATCTTCTTCTTCTCCCCCCCCCCACCCCACCTCTCTCTCTCCCCTCTCAGTCTCTCACCTCCTTCTTTCTTCTTCTCCACCTCCCCCTCCCCTTTTCTCTCTCTCAACTCTCTCTCCCCCCTCTCTCCCCCCTCTCTCCCCTTCTTCTTCTTCTCCCCCCCGCAACCCCGCACCCCCCCCCCTCTCTCTCTCCCCTTCTTCTTCTTCTTCTTCCAAGCGCGTTGGGTCACGCTGCTGATCAGGCATCTGCGTAGCAGATAGGGTGTGGCGTGTATGGATTTGTGCGAACGCAGTGATGCCTCTTTGAGTAACTGAACCAAACTTCTTCTTTTTTCTTCCCCCACACCCTCCTTGTAAATCTCCATTTTCTTCTTTTCTCAGTCTTCCTCATCACGTACCAGTTGTTCCGTTTTCATCGCTTTGTTACCTTTAATGGACTATTCCAGTTACTATTCTTATTCGTCGTTCTAATTATTTTCTTTTATTTCATTTTATTTCTTCATTTATATGTTTTGTGTCGTTGTTTATTTTTGTTGTTGTTGTGTGTCGTTAAATTGGCAGAATTGTAAAAAGCCTTTAGTGCGCCTAATTCTTCACCCATTAAAAATCCAATCAATCAATCATCTTCCTGACGGGTGCAATAGCCGAATGGTTAAAGCGCTGGACTTTCAATCTGAGGGTCCTGGGTTCGAATCTCGGTGCACCTGGTGGGTAAAGGGTGGAGATTTTTACCATCTCCCACAGGTCAACATATGTGCAGACCTGCTAGTGCCTGAACCCCCTTCGTGTGTATGCGCACGCAGAAGATCAAATACGCACGTTAAAGAACCTGTAATCCATGTCAGCGTTCGGTGGGTTATGGAAACAAGAATATACCCAGCATGCACACCCCCAAAAACGGAGTATGGCTGCCTACATGGCGGGGTAAATAAAACAACAACAACAACAAAAAAAACCGGCCATACACGTAAAATGTTACATGTCTGTCTGAGTGTGTATGTGTGTGCGTCTGAAATCTGATTGAATGACACAGGAAACGAATGATGAGCGCCCGTTGGCAGCCGTCAGTCGGCTCTACCCAGGTAGGCAGCATGTGGTGCAAATGTCCCCGTGTTTGTAAAGCGCTTAGAGCTTGGTCTCTGACCGAGGATAGGCGCTATATAAGTATCCACATCAATCAATCAATTCTCCCCTTCTTCAGTTTTCATTCTCATCCTCTGTCCTTATCTTCCTTCTCTCTCTTCTCATTCTTCTCTTCTTCCTCCTTCTTCATCTCCTCTTACACGTAAGAAATGTTACATGTCTGTCTGAGTGTGCTGAACTTTGAACTCATTTAACTGTCGTAAAACCCATCATAGGAATTATGGACACTATAGACTAAACACAACAAACAAACAAAAAGTAAAAGCAATAACTTGTGAGCACACGCAGGATATTTTACAAGACATAGTTATGGATTGCGAACTTTAAAGCATTCATATGTATATTTTGCGAGTTCTGTTTGGAAATAACTTAATGGTAACAGAGAACTCGGCCTTTGAATTATTGTGTTGCCAATGCCATCTGGCCAATGATTCGAAGACTGGGAATTAACTGTCACAAGTAGGCGATATCTCAAGTCAGAGTGCACACTTCACTTGTCCAGAAAACTGATGCAGTTCATCCTCTATAACTCCACATGCTTTGCATAGACGGTCTTTCCCAGGTAAGCTCAATTTCAAGTTCATGTGCACTTATTCGCAATCGGTATAATGCCGGCGTGTATGTGTGCGTGCCTGAAATCTGATCATGTTGAATGACACAGGAAACGAATGATGAGCGCACAATGGCAGCCATCAGACGGCTCTACTGTACCCAGGTAGGTAGGCAGCCTGTTGTGTAAATGACCCCGTGTTTGTAAAGCGCTTAGAGCTTGGTCTCCGACCGAGGACAGGCGCTATATACTGAGTATCCATATCAAATCAAATCAGTCAAATCCTTTTCCTTCTCCTCCTCCTTACCTGCTCTTACCTTCTCCTCCTCAATCCTCGACATCCTCAATCTTCCTCTGTCACCACCTCCTCTCAGTTCCATCTAAATCAAATTGTACCTGACAAGAACGTGAACCGGTTCCATTACCACCCCTGAATTTAAAGCTAATATTATATTTATAACTTGATCATATGCCGCCTTCACGCACACATGTGTTCCGTGCTATTCTAAATCGGGTTCACCAACATTCTAGCGTTACAAATCAAACAAGATGAACTTCCTCCTGAGTGAACTTTAGAGCAACTTTCGGTCTCAATGGTGGAGTCGAGGAGAGCGTATATACTGCACGCGTTCTCGATCTCTGTACGTCTGTCTTTGTCAGTTTCTTTCTATGTCCGTGTGGTTAGGTCTGTGTCTTTTCCTCCTCCACTCCCCACCCCTCTGTCTGTCCTGGCCAATTCCTTTGTCTGTCAGCCTGGATGTCGGCACGTCACATTCCGTCACCCAACTTGACTCTGTGTGTGTGTGTGTGTGTGTGTGTGTGTGTGTGTTTGTTTACACATAAATCATATGTGTAAGTGTGCGTGTGAGTCAGTGTGTGCCGGTGTGTGTGTGTCCGGCAGTGTGTCACCGACAGTATGTCGGTGTGTGTGTGTGTGTATGTGCGTGTGTGTATGTGTGTGTGTGTGTGTGTGTGTGTGTGTGTGTGTGTGTGTGTGTGTGCCGTGTGTGCGTGTGCGTGCCAGAATGCGTACGTGCGTACAGTGTAACTGAGTGCGTGCCGGCCGGGCAGTGCGTGCATGGCCGGTGTGCCGGTGTAATGCAGCCGTGTGTGTGTCAGTGTGTGTGTCATGTGTGTGTGTGTGCGTGCATGCACGTGCGCGCGCGCTCGTGTGTGTGTGTGTGTGTGTGTGTGTGTGTGTGTGTGACACATATATTCATTACTTCAAAGTTTGTTCTCAAACGGATCACGCGAACATGGAACGCATCGTGATGCAAAGGGACGGAACTGTTGTTAACTTCCGCCGGTGGTGGTTTCGCATGGCGTAGGGGCAGCGTCAATATGTCTTCAGCGCCAATTGCAGAGAGAAATCAAGGTTTGTGCCTACTGTAGAACTCACAGATTCCTAGCTTTGTGTGTCTGCAAGTGTTTTTGAAGTACATTTTTTCAGTTCTGATTCCGAAAGTTGGATATCGCTGCCATCGTTGAAATGGCGCTATCGATTTCTCGAGCTGTGCACGCTCAGCTTCGCAGATTTAGCGTTTTATACTGTTTTGTGAAGCCAGTTACAGTTTCAGCAGGCATACGATACTTACTCATTCTGTCATAGTTTTTCTGGTTTAGGCCATCTCTGTTCGGAAGATTTCTCCACTGGATGATAGATTCAGTGGTTTTGTGGTACGTCTTTTGGTTCCATTCTTAATCAATAATTTTGTCAATTTTGATTATGAAGTTGGAGAGTTCGATATGTGTTCGAACGTATTACACTGACTACAGTTAGAACTGTATTTTTGTGTCATGGTTTCAGAATCATCAGTTATCACCAAGAATCACAAAGCTTTCATCAGAGCACATTCATTTGTTATTTTGCGAAATGATAAAACTCCCATTTTCACTGAAAATTTGATAGAACACAGGCTTACTTAGTAACTAAGTAAGTTACTTTTTCATGATAATGTCCTAGTTCATTTCTTCTGAATTATAAATATGAAATCTCTTTATTGAACAAATTATTAGCAACTGTGGGTCTGTTTTCATGTCGATTTGGTTTCTGTGTCACAAAACTGATCTAAGTGATGTTCATATTGGTTCTTTCCATTGCTGTCGTGGAAATGAGAGCATTTTTAAAAAATCATAAATTGCATTCAGGTGTCTAAAACACCTATTAAGCAATATACTACCAGTACCATATAATTTTAAAGCTTTTTCACATTTTTATTTTAAGGTATCCAGTTTTCAAGAATGATTCAGATGTTTGTGTGTGTGTGTGTGTGTGCATGAGTTTTATGTGCCGGGACTTGTGCTTTTATATGTAGAATAGGTACTGTCATATCAATTAGACTGCATGTTTGTTGCAAATATATGTTGTGCATGTGTGTGTGTGCAATGTGTGAATGTGTGTTTTTATTGTTTATTTATTTATGAATATTATTTTTATTATTCATGTTATTATCAGTTCTCATATTTGATTTATTTATTTACTTTAATCAGTTTTTATTTCTTTTTTTCTTTTCTTTTTTTTATATTCATTCATTTGTTTATCTTATGTTATTTCTCTTTTTCATTTTCCTTTCCCTCAAGCCAGTCAACTGAGTCAAGGCATCTGCTTAGCAGATGTAGTGGAGCACTTGTCAGAACACACTGACGCCTTCTTGAGTAACTGAACTAAACTGGACAAAAAGTCTATATAATTATAAGTTAAAATACATGTGGTACTGTCTCATTATTTTAATTTTTTTTCAGTTATGTGTAATCTTATAGCATGTTTAGGTAAGGGTGGAGGACCCACGAGTAATACTCAGTAATAGCAACTGGGGAGCCCATTTGTGTGTGTGTGTGTGTGTGTGTGTGTGTGTGTGTGTTATTTTGTTTTGTTGGTATGTATTAGTGTGTGTTAGTGTGTGTGTGTGTCACTGTGTGTGTGTGAGTGTGTGTGTGTGTGTGTGTGTGTGTGTGTGTGTGTGTGTGTGTGTGTGGTTTGGTTTTGTTTTGTTGGTATGTGTTATTTTGTTTTTCTGTTACACACCCAACATCAGTTTGTTTACTGATGACTTTTTCAGTTCTTGGCTGATACATGATAACACGCAATGCTGAAAATAATGAAATGGATTGCAGGGTTTTTTGACATGCAGACTTGATCCTCAGCATAACTACTGAAGGGGTTTCAGGCAGTGTGTATACAGTATACACATGTGTAATTGTGTGTGTGTGTGACTTTTATGTGTTTGTGTGCTTTTTTTTTTTTTTTTTTTTTTTTTTCCTGTAAGACAACAGCTCAAATTTGGTTTTAAGTTTTGCAAGTTTTGTTCATTGGTTCAGTGACGGGGTTGATAAGATATGATGGAAACTTCCAAAAGAGGATCTCTCTCTCTCTCTCTCTCTCTCTCTCTCTCTCTCTCTCTCTCTCTCATTCTCTCTCTCTCTCTGTATATATATATATATATATATATATATAATATATATATGATATGAAATATACATTGACAAAGCCTTGTATGAAAAGCAAAAGGCAGTACTGTCACAATGTCATCCTCACTGGCCCTGCAGATAAAAATGTATGATACTTATTGATAGTCAGTCGTGTTCGACTAAGACCATCACAACAGCAGAGGAGGCAACTGCTTTCCTGACAATCAGGGCTAGAATTTGATCATAGTGGAGAGTGCCTTGCCCAAGTTACATCCCCACTCTCTCGGCCAAGAGGGTTTTAGGACAGTCGGCATTTGAGGATGGTTCCTAGCCCCCAAGGCTGCAGCACTAAGAGCCAGTGCAGTTTTGCCTCCTCAGTCCTAGTTTGAGAGTCATAGTCCTTCAGCAAAAGACGAAGCTGTAAATGAGATCCCATTGCAATGGAGAGGAGGAAGGTGGTAGAATGGTTAAGATGCTCAGCTGTCAATACAGAGAGTCTGTGAGGGTGTGGGTTTGAGTCCTGCTCTCAGATGGGCGCAATAGCCGAGTGGTTAAAGCATTGGACTGTCAATCTGAGGGTCCCGGGTTCGAATCACGGTGACGGCGTCTGGTGGGTGAAGGGTGGAGATTTTTACGATCTCCCAGGTCAACATATGTGCAGACCTGCTAGTGCCTGAACCCCCTTCGTGTGTGTATGCAAGCAGATCAAATACACACATTAAAGATCCTGTAATCCATGTCAGCGTTCGGTGGGTTATGGAAACAAGAACATACCCAGCAAGCACACCCCCGAAAACGGAGTATGGCTGCCTACAAGGTGGGGTAAAAACGGTCATACACGCAAAAGCCCACTCGTGTGCGTACGAGTGAACGTGGGAGTTGCAGCCCACGAACTCAGAAGAAGAAGAAGAGTCTTGCTCTCGCCCTTTCTCCCAAGATTGACTGGAAAATCAAACTGAGCGTCTAGTCTTTCAGATGTGACGATAAACTGAGGCCCCGTGTGCAGCATGCACTTTGTGCACTGAAAAAGAACCCATGGCAATGAGAGTGTTGTCCTCTGGCAAAATTATTTTTAGATGTATTTGAAAAAAAAAAAAGAAGAAGAAATCCACTCTGAAAGGTACACAAATACATAAGCATGCACTCAAGGCCTGACAAGCGCATTGGGTTATGCTTCTATCAGGCATCTGTCTAGCTGATGTGGTACAGGGTATATGGATTTGTCCGAACACTGACGCCTTTTTTATATATATATATTTTTTATATTGATATACACTTGTATGTATCCTAATTTCTACTATATCTGTGTTTGTGTATGATTTTTGATTTATGTTTGTACCTTGTTATGTACTATCCCACCCAATATTCCTTGTGACCCCGGTACACTTGTAAGACGTATTCTATTCTATTCTGTTCTGTTCTCCTTCTGAAATTGAAAGTGCAATGGAGAATCTGCAGAAGGCATCCTTCAGTGTAGGGAGACTATGGAGTTGTGCTGTGGGTGATTGCTTCAGGCCCTGTGGTGGATGTGTAAACTACAGTAAAGTGTAAACCATTGACATGACCCGCTTTCAGATGCCACTGTCTATGTGGGTGGGCTGGATGAGAAAGTGTCGGAGGCCATTCTGTGGGAGCTGTTTCTGCAGGCTGGGCCAGTTGGTGAGTGGAGTCTGTTTGGTGTGTCTGTGTCTTGTGGAGTCTGTTTGGTGTGTCTGTGTCTTGTGGAGTCTGTTTGGTGTGTCTGTGTCTTGTGGAGTCTGTTTGGTGTGTTGTCTTGTGGAGTCTGTTTGGTGTGTCTGTGTCTTGTGGAGTCTGTTTGGTGTGTTGTCTTGTGGAGTCTGTTTGGTGTGTCTGTGTCTTGTGGAGTCTGTTTGGTGTGTCTGTGTCTTGTGGAGTCTGTTTGGTGTGTCTGTGTCTTGTGGAGTCTGTTTGGTGTGTTGTCTTGTGGAGTCTGTTTGGTGTGTCTGTGTCTTGTGGAGTCTGTTTGGTGTGTCTGTGTCTTGTGGAGTCTGTTTGGTGTGTCTGTGTCTTGTGGAGTCTGTTTGGTGTGTTGTCTTGTGGAGTCTGTTTGGTGTGTCTGTGTCATGTGGAGTCTGTTTGGTGTGTCTGTGTCTTGTGGAGTCTGTTTGGTGTGTCTGTGTCTTGTGGAGTCTGTTTGGTGTGTCTGTGTCTTGTGGAGTCTGTTTGGTGTGTTGTCTTGTGGAGTCTGTTTGGTGTGTCTGTGTCTTGTGGAGTCTGTTTGGTGTGCCTGTGTCTTGTGGAGTCTGTTTGGTGTGTCTGTGTCTTGTGGAGTCTGTTTGGTGTGTCTGTGTCTTGTGGAGTCTGTTTGGTGTGTTGTCTTGTGGAGTCTGTTTGGTGTGTCTGTGTCTTGTGGAGTCTGTTTGGTGTGCCTGTGTCTTGTGGAGTCTGTTTGGTGTGTTGTCTTGTGGAGTCTGTTTGGTGTGTCTGTGTCTTGTGGAGTGTGTTTGGTGTGTTGTCTTGTGGAGTGTGTTTGGTGTGTTGTCTTGTGGAGTCTGTTTGGTGTGTTGTCTTGTGGAGTGTGTTTGGTGTGTCTGTGTCTTGTGGAGTGTGTTTGGTGTGTTGTCTTGTGGAGTCTGTTTGGTGTGTTGTCTTGTGGAGTCTGTTTGGTGTGTTGTCTTGTGGAGTCTGTTTGGTGTGTTGTCTTGTGGAGTCTGTTTGGTGTCTGTGTCTTGTGGAGTCTGTTTGGTGTGTTGTCTTGTGGAATCTGTTTGGTGTGTCTGTGTCTTGTGGAGTCTGTTTGGTGTGTCTGTGTCTTGTGGAGTCTGTTTGGTGTGTTGTCTTGTGGAGTCTGTTTGGTGTGTCTGTGTCTTGTGGAGTCTGTTTGGTGTGTTGTCTTGTGGAGTCTGTTTGGTGTGTCTGTGTCTTGTGGAGTCTGTTTGGTGTGTCTGTGTCTTGTGGAGTCTGTTTGGTGTGCCTGTGTCTTGTGGAGTCTGTTTGGTGTGTTGTCTTGTGGAGTCTGTTTGGTGTGTCTGTGCCTTGTGGAGTCTGTTTGGTGTCTGTGTCTTGTGGAGTCTGTTTGGTGTGTCTGTGTCTTGTGGAGTCTGTTTGGTGTGCCTGTGTCTTGTGGAGTCTGTTTGGTGTGTCTGTGTCTTGTGGAGTCTGTTTGGTGTGTTGTCTTGTGGAGTCTGTTTGGTGTGTCTGTGTCTTGTGGAGTCTGTTTGGTGTGTCTGTGTCTTGTGGAGTCTGTTTGGTGTGTCTGTGTCTTGTGGAGTCTGTTTGGTGTGTTGTCTTGTGGAGTCTGTTTGGTGTGTCTGTGTCTTGTGGAGTCTGTGTGGTGTGTCTGTGTCTTGTGGAGTCTGTTTGGTGTGTTGTCTTGTGGAGTCTGTTTGGTGTGCCTGTGTCTTGTGGAGTCTGTTTGGTGTGTCTGTGTCTTGTGGAGTCTGTTTGGTGTGCCTGTGTCTTGTGGAGTCTGTTTGGTGTGTCTGTGTCTTGTGGAGTCTGTTTGGTGTGTCTGTGTCTTGTGGAGTCTGTTTGGTGTGTCTGTGTCTTGTGGAGTCTGTTTGGTGTGTTGTCTTGTGGAGTCTGTTTGGTGTGCCTGTGTCTTGTGGAGTCTGTTTGGTGTGTTGTCTTGTGGAGTCTGTTTGGTGTGTTGTCTTGTGGAGTCTGTTTGGTGTGCCTGTGTCTTGTGGAGTCTGTTTGGTGTGTCTGTGTCTTGTGGAGTGTGTTTGGTGTGTCTGTGTCTTGTGGAGTCTGTTTGGTGTGTTGTCTTGTGGAGTCTGTTTGGTGTGTCTGTGTCTTGTGGAGTCTGTTTGGTGTGTCTGTGTCTTGTGGAGTGTGTTTGGTGTGTTGTCTTGTGGAGTCTGTTTGGTGTGTCTGTGTCTTGTGGAGTGTGTTTGGTGTGTTGTCTTGTGGAGTCTGTTTGGTGTGTTGTCTTGTGGAGTCTGTTTGGTGTGTTGTCTTGTGGAGTCTGTTTGGTGTGTCTGTGTCTTGTGGAGTCTGTTTGGTGTGTTGTCTTGTGGAGTCTGTTTGGTGTGTTGTCTTGTGGAGTCTGTTTGGTGTGTCTGTGTCTTGTGGAGTCTGTTTGGTGTGTCTGTGTCTTGTGGAGTCTGTTTGGTGTGTTGTCTTGTGGAGTCTGTTTGGTGTGTTGTCTTGTGGAGTCTGTTTGGTGTGTCTGTGTCTTGTGGAGTCTGTTTGGTGTGTCTGTGTCTTGTGGAGTCTGTTTGGTGTGTCTTGTGGAGTCTGTTTGGTGTGTGTGTGGAATCTGTTTGGTGTGTCTGTGTCTTGTGGAGTCTGTTTGGTGTGTTGTCTTGTGGAGTCTGTTTGGTGTGTTGTCTTGTGGAGTCTGTTTGGTGTGTCTGTGTCTTGTGGAGTCTGTTTGGTGTGCCTGTGTCTTGTGGAGTCTGTTTGGTGTGTCTGTGGAGTCTGTTTGGTGTGTCTGTGGAGTCTGTTTGGTGTGTCTGTGTCTTGTGGAGTCTGTTTGGTGTGTCTGTGTCTTGTGGAGTCTGTTTGGTGTGTTGTCTTGTGGAGTCTGTTTGGTGTGACTGTTCCTTGCTCATGTCCTTGTCTTTGCATGGCTTTATACCATGCATTTTGTTTGTTAGTTTTTGTCACGTGTGAGCATCTAACATTTACAGGGTTAAGAATGAGATGAAGACTGATGTTGTGTTGTATTGTATTGTATTGTATTGTATTGCATTACTTTTTGTTGCAACAGATTTCTCTGTGTGAAATTTGGGCTTCTGCTTTGTCAGACTGCAGTGCCACTTTTTTTTTTTCTTTTTTGTGCAAGTTTATTTGTATTACTTATCTGAGTTATCAAACGGGATTTTATGACAGAATTTTGCTAGGGACAACCCTTTTATTACTGAGGGATGTTTTACATGCGCTAAGTGCATGCATTTGCTGCCCATGGGAACCTCAGTTTATCGCCTCATCTGAATGTCTGGTATCCAAACCACTTCTCAAGGTCTAGTGGAGGGGAAGAAAATAGAGGGGAGTCTTGGGTTCGATTCTGCACGCTTGGATTCTCTTGCTTCCTGGGCAGACACGTTACGACTTGGCAGCGTGATAACTTTGGATGCTGTCAAAGTTGTTGCCAGGGAAGAATGAATGAACAAACTTTTTAAAAAATTTTATTGAGGGAACTTGAAGAAGCATACATGTGCTTTTTTTTTTTACATCCAGCCCTCAGGGCAAAAAGGAAATGAAATCAAAATATCCACAAAGTAATAAAGAGTTGTGTGGTTCGTCCGTCAGGATCGACGAGGACTATCTAGTCATCCTGGGGGTGGGTGGGTTGGGGCTCTGTGGGTGTGCATATGACTGGTCAGGCCAATCCGCGCCTGGAAGGCTCTGACGCAGTGTGGACAGGGGATGGTGGCAGCTGTCGGGGACTTGCTGGCACTGCTTTTCCTGGCCTGTCTGCGTTGCTCTGCTGCAGCGATTCTGTTGGCCTCACAGGATTTGGCGCCTTTGTGGACAGCTGAACACCACTTTGGTCTGTCCATTGCATTCAGCTCCCATGTGTCGTGGCTGATGTTGAAGGCCTTCAGAGAAGCTTTCAGAGTGTCTTTGAAACACTTCTTTTGGCCTCCATGGGAGCACTTGCCATGTTGGAGTTCGCCGTACAGGAGTTTCTTGGGGAGCCGGTGGTCTGGCATGCGAACTACATGGCCTGCCCAGAGTTGTAGAAGAAAGGACATGACATTTGAACACACTCACACCCCCCAAAAAACGGAGTATGGCTGCCTACATGGCAGGGTAAAAACAGTCATGTACATAAAAGTCCACTGGTGTGCATGTGAGTGAACCTGGGGGTTGCAGCACGAGAACGAAGAAGAAGAAGACACTCACATACGTATATAAATATATGTACATAATCATGATACAAACATCATATTAACTCACTCAGTATGGCCAGTCCTCTCTTCTCTTCTACACAGACCCCTGTGTCCAGGGGTGTCTGAATGACCCAACCTTTAGCTTCCGTCATCAGAATTGTGGTATTCTTTGTCAACATTCACGTCTTCAGTTTTAGAGCCTTCCGCTTGCAATATTTTGATGATGGTAATTGGGGTGAAACGCTGTTAACGTCGTCTCTTTCACCGTTCGTATGGAGAGAGTTAAGAAAGATGCAAGTGACAAAAACAACATAGTATGTAGGAAAGTGTCAGAGTTTCAGTGTTGAGTATGATGGTTGTGGTTAGAGAAGAAATGTGAAGCAAAGGAGAAGCATTCAGTTTGAGTGAACAACATTTCGAAGCTGGGCGCTTGCGGCAGCCAGATTCAGGAGCCTGTTTTTGATGGAGATCTCTTCAAGAAATGCACTTAGTGAAGAGAAAACCCTTGTGCTCGAGTGTCCCAACCTGACTCCGGAACCGGGTACAGGCGATGACAAGCCCAAACAAGACAGGTGCTCACGCAGCACTCGTGTCAAGAGAGAACTCGGCACACAAGAAGAATAAAAGAAAAAGCTTTATTTGAATAAAAATAAAGAATGAAAAAAAAAAAAAAGCACAACTATCTCGCACCCACTTGTGCAGGGGATAGTTTCAGTTTCAGTTTCAGTAGCTCAAGGAGGCGTCACTGCGTTTGGACAAATCCATATATATACGCTACACCACATCTGCCAAGCAGATGCCTGACCAGCAGCGTAACCCAACGCACTTAGTCAGGCCTTGAGAAAAAAAAAAGAAGAAAAAAGAAAGGGTGAATAAATAATAGATAAATACATAAAAAAACAACAAAAAAAACTACTACCACTACTAATAATATGTATAAAGCGCAAAAACTTGATGAAGTCAACTATAAGCGTACATAAATAAATGAATGAATAAATAAATAATAAATATTATATAAAAAAGTAGAAAAATAATAACAGCAACAATAATAATAACAACAACAACAACAACAACAACAATAATAATGATAATAATAATAATAATAATAATAATAATAATAATAATTAAAAAAAAAGAAGACAACAATGATGATAATGCAGGGGACAAAGGAAATCTAAATCCCCCCTCACCCTTCCCTACCTAACCCACTAACGGATTGTAAAATACATTATCTCCCGCCAACTAAATTATAAATAAGATGGGAACCACACTCGCACACTCAAAACTCGCACCCTCTCAGACGGACAGAAGAATTTCGAACTTAACTCAAGTCCATCATTATCAAGTGTCCATGTGGAATCTTGGAATGACAGCGTTCGTTTGACCGTAGGCTGTAGCGATGGTGTGGGAGGGTGAAAGGCCCAGGACTGACTCAAGCTCCCTCCTTGGTTGATGCCGGCGTAACCCAGCAGCTCGGTCCCCCTCAAGCGGTGGATCCCGTAAACAAAGGCCAAAAGCTGACCCAGAAAGGGTTAAAATAATATGATAATATAGTAAGTCTGTTCTCCAAAGGGAAAACACACAAAGTCATTAGTCACTGGGAACCTGAAAAGAAGGATAACTGGAAAAACAACAAGTGGGATTTGGAGGAGTAACCTCCTTGCTCTGGAATCGCCACAGCTGAAAAGAAAAAGGGGAAGGACATCCATTCTCACGCAAACACACTTCTCCCGGCTGAAAAGGAAGCCGAACAATCCCCTGGCATGGCATGGCTGAAATTCGAAAGAAGCCCACTCAAAATCAACGCAGAGGTGTTTAATGACAAGAGACCAACGCTGGCCCACTGCCTAGATACACATTCCCTATATGTCGAGGAAAAAACAACATCTGAAGCCTTTTTGGCACCCTGAACATACGTTACAGCACTGTATGGAAGCAAAACGGTTTTTAGAGATAATAATAAACTAGTGATAGATACCCTCACGTACCTCCTCGGTGTAAAACATGGTTTAGAGACGTCATGGCCATCATTAGAACAGAAATTCAAGAGGTTATTTACTATCAGTTATATCAGTGGCTACATCTCAGTGAAACAGAAACATGAAAACTAATTGCGAACGGAAAGTAAGAGGGTTGGGGGGTGAAGAAGGAATACTTTCGAAACATCGATTGTAGTTAATATTATAAATCTGAAGGAAAATATTTTTATTAAAAAAAAAAAAAAAAAAGCGACACGATTTATGAATGGCAGTGGACTCACCTGAACAGCTCGTGAAAAACACTGAGGTGAAGGACCGTACAGTTGCCATAACTTGGCCCCCTTGTCCAAGGAACGCTTGGACCCTGGTCAGCAGATGTGTGACCACAGTGGTGCAACACGAGATGTTGCCAGAATACGGGAACGAACCCTTTATCAGAGGTTCTGAGGCAGAAAACCTCTCCTCTCTCAGTGCCAGGATGGGAGTGATCTATTGCTGTTTGCGGGTGTGCGAAGAAAACTCGATCCAGCATCACTCACACATCAAGTATGCCCACCGTCCAATCTTCTTCTTCTTCTTCTGCTGCGTTCGTGGGCTGCAACTCCCACGTTCACTCGTATATGTACACGAGTGGGCTTTTACGTGTATGACCGTTTTTACTCTGCCATGTAGGCAGCCATACTCCGTTCTCAGGAGTGTGCATGCTGGGTATGTTCTGGTTTCCATAACCCACCGAACGCTGACATGGATTACAGGATCTTTAACGTGCGTATTTGATCTTCTG